>NC_142355.1:2717500-3317500 GCF_059441175.1 Urocampus carinirostris
CGCTCGCTCATTCACACCTAGCGACAATTTGGACGGGCCAATCCACCTGAAATGCATGTCTTTGGAATGTGGGAGTAAACCGGAGTGCCCGGAGGAAACCCACGCAAGCACAGGGAGAACATACAAACTCCGCACATGAAGTCCGGTAGCTGGATTTGAACCCAAACGGGAGGTTCCCAAGACCTTAGAACTGTGCCGCACACGTGCTTACCACTTCCCTGCTGTGTCAAATGTATAAAACCCTTCAACCTGAACCAACTCACCACAAGACGCAAACTCAACACTGCGCTCCAGCAACCCGAGATAGCATTTGATTTTCATATATTCGAAAAAATTAATAATAACTTTTGAGAGAAATGACCTGCTTCTTTTTTCACATACTCAGAGATTTGTGGAGGGCAGGATCATATTAGGCAGCACAGCGGCGCAGTGGTTAGCTCGTGTGCGGCACAGTTCTAAGGTCTTGGGAACCTCCTGTGTGGGTTCAAATCCAGCTACCGGACTTCCTGTGCGGAGTTTGTATGTTCTCCCCGTGCTTGCGTGGGTTTCCTCCGGGCACTCCGGTTTCCTCCCACATTCCAAAGACATGCATTTCAGGTGGATTGGCTGGTCCAAATTGTCCCTAGGTGTGAATGAGCGAGTGAGTTGTCTGTCCCTGTGTGCCCTGCGATTGGCTGGCAACCAGTTTGGGGTGTCCCCTGCCCACTGCTCGATGATTGCTGGGATGGGCTCCAGCACCCCCGCAACCCTACTGAGGATAAGCGGTGCAGCTAATGAGATGAGATGAGATGAGGATTATATTAGCCAACAGGACGGATTCTGCTCGTGAGCCATATGTTGTATATGCAGGGTTGGGTAGAGTTACTTTAACTTGATTACTTTCAATTACTTTTGGATGACTCCAATACCAAATATGCAAATAAAAGACAAAAGAAACTAAATATGAATAAAATCACAACACGTGATAAGCTTTATGTCCTGGCTTTGATCTCTTTGATCTCTGGGAAAAGGAGCATAAAATGCGACTGAAACAAAATGAAAATCAATCCAAACAGCTTGCCAACATCATTTTTGCCGTTCCATGTATTCCGTTACTCCCCAAGCCTGCAAAAAAAATGACAAATACATCTTTCTGAGTTAATAACTTTATGCTAACTCATAATGCTAACCACTCAACGCTACCGGTTCTCTATCAACATCTTCCAGATCAATCACAACTCTTACAATTGCCGCGGGAATTGTCTAGTTCATATTGAGTTTATTTTTAATTCATTAGCATATTTGGTATTGGAGTCATCCAAAAGTAACTGAAAGTAATCCAGTTAAAGTAACCCTACCCAACCCTGTGTATACGACTGAAGTAACATAAAAGTTAGCGCGTTTCTTTAGGTAAATATTGTTGCAGTGGACATGTAAATGTGATACTAACGGGCGATCATTCGCTAAGTGTATTCATAGTGGCCAGGGGCTTCTTTCACTACGATATTATTGAGATGGTTTTTTATTCATGAGCCGAAATTGTCCTTGGGGAATCTGCAGATTATGGGCAGCGACTGACCCGAGGGTTGTGAATAAACATGAACAGCAATCAAAAACAATCAACCTTCAATTTAAAGGATGGATTGTCATCAGTCAAATGTCACCAGGTTTAAAACTGAAAAGGCCATTAGAAAAATAATGTCATCAGGAGATTAGGTTGAAACTAATGGGAGATGTTGGTTCACCTTGTCTTTTGTTTTCTTTCTGCTTATTTTTTTTGTTTTTGTTTTTCTTACAAGTCACCGTCAGTCCTTTTGTAGATCAGGTGATTTTCATAAACGACCATCAACCTATGCTGTGGTTACAATAACAATTGTGTAACGGGTGTAATAATAATATTTTTTGTTTTATTGAAATTCCTGCCGAAATATGTTGTATAGTTTTTGTGTAAGTGTCCTGCAATGATGAGTCCAACAGTGCCATCTGCTGGGATGGGGTAAGGTTTGGTTTGGCTTTAGACTTTGCGACAGGAAGGTGGGGGGTTTTGGCAGTTTACAACGAGCTGCCAACGGTAAGACACGATCTTTTGGTGCTCTGCAAAAAGTTAACTTTAAACATTAAAACTACAGCTGACAAATCTCTCAACATGCACAGGAATGTGTTTGATGTTGTCAAACTGTTTGGATTTAATTTCGTTTTGTTTCTGTCGCCTTTTATGTTAGCTTTGCCGGACGTTGCATGTTGTGCTAAAATGTTAATTCCCCTTATAGAGATCAAAGCCAGCAGAAAAGCTTACCACGTGTTGTGTTGTGACTCATTCATTTGCAGGTAAATTGCACCCGTTTCTATACTCATTATTGTTATTATTTCTATTTTCTCATATATATTAAAAGGATGATGTTGGTTAAAATTCAGACCAAAGAAAAACATGTTAAATTCATTGTAAACGTTAAAAAGCCACTATACGATCTCTTGTTAAAAGTATCTTGTTAAAATGGATGTATACATGTATTGTGATGGTTGATATTCTAAAATTTATTTTATGTAAACTGAAAAGAAAGCTCTTTGATATGTTTTGGGCAGTCTACAACAAGCTGCCAACGAGATTAAAGCTAGCAGAGAAGCTTATCACGTGTTGTGTTGTGACTCATTCATTTGCAGCAACTATAATACAAACCCCATCATCTAGTCCAGCGTGAATGTGGATCTTGGGTGGGACAGGTACACCGCGGTTACAATTGCATAATACATTTTCAATTCCTTTCAAATGAATTACAAATGGCCTAAAGATAATGGTTAGCGTTACCAGGCTCGGTGTTGCCGGGCATTCTACTTGGGCAAGGTAGTTCGAGCGGTGGTTTGTTGAAAAATCACCAGGAAGCCACTAAGAAGCGCCAAAAAAAGCAGAGCTGCTTGTACCAGAAACTTTTATCAATTTGGTTGGTATTTATTAAGGGTGTCTTGACACCAAACCTAGTTAAAGACACTCACACATACCTAAAGTACAACTGTGTATATTTTTAACAAAAACAATTCAGCCATTTGGGAGCCTATAAATCACATACAAACTCAAACACAAATTGGGATTTATTAAATATTTTAGTTCTTATATGGATACATTTTATTTGGATTGTCCTAACAACAGGAATATGACCGGGGTCTCCAATGTGGTGCCACCTAAAATTATGTTGTTGATGTCCTAGTCCACATATGTCAAAGTCAAAGACCGCGGGCCACACCTGGTCCCCAAGAAGGTTTCCTTTGGCCCCTGAGAAGATCTTGATTCAGTATTGTATCACCAAGAATCGTATATTAGTTTTCCCTGTACTTTACTTTTTCTTGGATTTGTTTTTATTGCAGTTGAGTGAAGTGGTTTTAAAACACTTTTGGTAAAATAATAAATATAGGCTATGGATAGTGGTGCTGCCTTTTGTCATTTAGTTTGAAAATGAAATTTACTAACAAAGTCATAAGAAAATGTTGCTTTATCTTTCTGATCATAATGGGATATCCAGGGAGTTCCAAAGGTCTTGGGCAGATTTTGACATTGATTATCTCGGAAACTGTTAACATTATAAAAATTCAGAAATAATTCAGTTATCCCGACAAACAAAATGAAATAAGGACGATTCAAGCAATTTTGCCTTACCTCACTGCGTGATTTTGTTTGCCAGGAAAGTCTTGAAAAGAATAGTCAGGTTCGTTCGCCGTTGGGCACCAAATATTTCGGAACAGACCTTATAGCCTCGCCCCAAAACATAAAAACAATATGCAGAGAGATCCGTTTATTTATCTTCGTCAGTGTCCAAAACAGAGTTCTCATTCGTTTAAGAGACATTCAGCTCTCTTATACCCTCAGACAACATCACATGTTACTCCCCTCGTGATGACGCACATCCTTTCTCAATGTGCATGCTTTCCACCATTCCTGCATAATACAATCTTGTGCGTCTCTGTTCCCACCAGCAGGCTCACCTCTCATCCGAGTAGCCCAGCATTAATTTATACTATACAATATGCAAATAGCAAAGCAAAAAAAAAACATCCTAACATAATTATATTGGCTATGTGTATACTGCAGTTATCCTTAGCCCACTCTGATTGGTCCTTCCTCCCCCGCGGGATCACGTTTTGGCCCCTTCTGGTTGTGGTTTTCCTGGCAGTAGTTTACCAACTGCCTTCATCACCCTGCTTGCGGTGGTTACCGTCTGTTCTAGAACATTCCATTCTTGCACTTTTTCGCACCGCACATCCTGTTCCACCCGTCATGCGCTCATGCAGATATCCTCATACTTTCATACAATAAGCAGCATCATCTAACAAAACACTCTTATATTTTGATTTCCTTTATTGCGTGTATATTGATTTTCCTTTAACGGCCAGGAGTTAAGGTGATGAGCTCAGTCATCCGGGAGGGACTCTGTGTAGAGCCACTGCTCCTCCGCATTGAGAGGAGCCAGTTGAGGTGGCTCGGGCATCTGATAAGGATGCCTCCTGGATGCCTAACCTCGGGAGGTGTTCCGGGCATGTCCCACCGGCAGGAGGCCCTGAGGGCGACCCAGGACACGCTGGAGAGTCTATGTCTCTTGCCTGGCTTGGGAACGCCTCGGGATCCCGTCAGATGAGCTGGAGGAGTTGGCTGGGGCGACCAGACCCCGGATAAGCGGAAGATAATGGATGAATGGATGGACGGCTAGGAGTGGCCCATAGAACATATGTTCTGATTTTACTTTATATGCACCCAGCTTTTGTTGATTTATGATGTGAAATTCCAATATACTTGTAACTCAGCAGCTAAACTGTGTTGAGAATCGCAGGCTTTCAAAATCATGGATGAAAGTTACAACAAAAACCAATGTCTCAAAAATCAAATCATAAAACATCCGTGTTGCTTGAGGGATTGGGGATTCTTCATGCAATCCGAAGTGCGTGTCAAGATGTTTTTCAGGAAGATGTAAAGAGGCCTTTAGATTTTGTTGACCAATTCATGTTTTCCCATATATGAGGCAATTTGCATCCCCGCATGAGTGCATGGTGGTTTCCGCCAGATGTAGCACTCTACCTCAAGACCTATTAGTTATATCGAGTACAAGGACTAAGAAAAAAGGTGTCTGATAGGAATGCCCTCTGTCTTAATACGGTTCTTTTAGAAAAACAACACTCCATTATGCTCCTTAATTGAAATAACACTTCTGCATATGACACACCACTTATCTGTTAGCATATATGCCTACTGTACCATTCTGATGGGCTTTCAATGTGAGCCAGCCTCGAAGAACTACCATGTAAATCAGGTGTCTCAAACTCGCGGCCCGGGTGCAATATGCGGCCTGCGGGAGGGCAGTTTGAGGCTCCTGCCTTGGTATGAAAGGTTGAAGGTGCAGTGTGTATTATTCAACGCCTCATGGTGGTAAAAAGTCATTCGTTTAAAATACATGTATTGATATAAAGATACGCGCCGTTAGGAATTAAACTACCGTAAATTCCGGACTATAGAGCGCACCTGATTATAAGCCGCACCCACCACATTTTAAGAGGTAAACCGATTTTGTACATACACAAGCCGCACCTGTATATAAGCCGCATGCGCCCACATTTAAACATGTAACACAAACACAAAATTAACCCAAACCCGACTTCGAGTCCCGCGATTGAAATTAAATGTCCTTCATAAAGTCCACAGTCCAAAAATCACAGCCGGCAGAATGAACGGAAAATGATACCGGTACTTAAGGTTTGATGCAGGCCTGCAGAGTCCGGGTCCCGTTGAAAGTAATCCAAGGAAAAAAGTGTATATTTCCAAAGGTAAGGGTGGGACAAATATATCAGATGAACACATTTACTGACGCAACTCCTTTTTATTTAACCAACTTTTTACCCCCTCTTCTTTCCTTGTCCGTCCCTCACCTTTAGCGGTCCCCACTTAAACTCGGCACCCCGCGTTTGTTCCGCCCCTCATTTTTCGTTCACCCGTGCAAAACATATCAGACTAAGTGTCTAAAATAAATACAGTACAAAAATATACAGTTGCAAATACATATTATAAATGGGTTACACATATTTACAAAGAAAGACGGTACACCGAGAGAGTTTTCAAAGCTTTAATAATAATAAAATAGCTTCGACAGGGCAGTTAATGGAAGCAACACTCGAGCGCCGTTAGCGGCCGTTAGAAAAATCACATAAATTGACCGCATCACTGAATAAGCCGCAGGGTTGAAAGTTAGGGAAAAAAGTAGCGGCTGATAGTCCGGAATTTACGGTAATCAAGTTAAAGTAACCCTACCCAACCCTGTATTTAATTTAAAGCAGCCCTCGTAATTAATACTGATTGATTTTCATATATATTCTTGATGTTTTTTTTTTGTGTTATCCTTTTATTTGTTCATTTCTAGCTCTTCATCTCTCTTTTTATTAAGGTTTACCTTAGCCTCTTCTTTGGACTTGTAAATAAGTTGAACAGGTTGTGAAATTGTCATTTTTTTCATACCGCTACAAATGTCGGGTATGTCTGACAGCTTAACAGGTTTTGCTAGCATGATTTTCAACCCTGCCTGGATCAGACCCTTGAATGTTGATACACAAGGACGTATTGTGAAGCCAGTGGGATAAATTCATATTTTATAGACAGAACAAGTGAACTGTGTAAAGTTCAAAAGGAACATCAACGAAAATGAAAAGAGGCAGTGACATTTTAATCGAAACGGAAATAGCGTTGTTGACTGAAGAATTTCATTTTGGCTGAACACATTTTTTTTTTTAACAACTGTAAGAACACAGAGAAGGTATAAATCCTTTTCTATGAAGGTCAAGAAATGAACAATAAATACAGAATCCAATAGGCTTTATGTACTGCACAAGGCATTTTACTCTGTTTATTAAATTAAAAACAATATCCCTGGATGTTACCTGTATTCTTTGCTCAATGGCAGTTATGCATTGTGGGTAATTGTTTAGCAGAATCTAGGGCTAAATATGGCTAAAAAAAACGTCTGGTCCGCCTAACCCAGGGGTGTCAAACTCAATTTACCTCGGGGGCCACAGGATAGAACAAACATTCTCTCAGGGGCCGGACTAGTAGATTAGAGAGAGAGAGAAAGAAATAAGACAAAGCGAAAGAGAGAGAAAGAGGGCGGGACAAAGAAAGAGACGTAGGGAGGGAGGGAGAAAGAAAGAGAAAAAAGAGAGAGAGTACGTGAAATGTGAGAAACAAGAGATAAAGACAAATAATGAGAGAGGAGAAAAGAAAGAGAGTGAAAGAAAGATATCCAAAGAGAAATAGAAAGAGAGAAGGAGAGAAAGAGAGAATGGGAGAAGGAGAGATTGGGAAAGCAAAAAAGAGAGAAAAGAGACAAGAGAGAGAGAAGAAAAAATGGAAGAGAGAGCAAAATAAGGTAAAAAGACAAAGAGAGAGAGAAAGAGACAAAGAGAAACAAAGAAAGAGAAAAATAGAGACACAGAAAGTGAAAGAGAGAGACAGAGAGAGACAGAGAGAGAGAGAGAGAGAAAAATACAAGTCCACCGTCTTTGTTAGAGGCACCTGGCTTTGGCAACATCAAGTGGACATATTTCAACCTGCAGCTCGTTTTTCTCTTGCGCTTCTCTGAGCGTTGTCTCGCGGGCCGGATTAAATCCCTTAGCAGGCCTGATCTGGCCCCCGGGCCGCTTGTTTGACACCCCTGGCCTAACCCATCAATTTAGTTACTGTCAGTAGTGGAGAAGCTGTGAAGAATGACGTCTTCATTGAAGACCAAGGTGGTTACGAGGTCTATGAGCCAACTATACGTTAATAATAGGACCAGTGTTTGTATCTGAATTCATTTGTTCAGTTCATTTAGCCTTTTTGAAAAGCAAATTGGTCGGTTCAATCTTACCAGTTTAGAATAGCATGAACCAGTTGCCGTTTACACTTCTTTCACTGAGTGCCCAGCAATGTTCCCTGTAATTTTCCACGGGTCGGAGCGTTCACACAAAGTCGGTGAGTAACGCTTGAAACAACAGTGAGCAACAGCAATCCCAAGTGTGGCAACTCAGTCATTATCAAACATGTCCAAAATTTGACATCACGGTACATTTTGCTGAGTTTCCGGCAATGCAAAAAAATGTTTCACTTTTGAATGAATTGACTCATGTATTATTGCAAAGGTTGTACGGCCTACAAACGTCATTTGTTTTTACAACAATTCTTTCACAAGATTTTCATTTTTTTTTTTCCCGTGGTATCTTTTGTCGCATTATACTAACATTTTTGGGGGCTTATTGAGTCGGTTGCACGATACACAACTGTATTTAATCCCATTTTTTTAGTGGAAGTACAATGTTGGTAACAAGATTGACTTGGTATAAGTGGAAATTATTTGAATGCAACACAAAGTTTTTATTATTTTTCCCTGTTTTTTTAATTACATTAAAAAAATCTCATTGTTTTTATTTTTTTCCTAGCTGTTTCTTTTTTCTCTTTGTTCTTTATTTACTATTTTTACTTTGTTTCTTTCTTTTTTTTTCTGTATTTTTTCCGAATTTTTCCTTCTTTTTTTTCTTCCTTTTGTTTCTTTTTTTCTCAGCTTTTCACTACCATTTCATTTTGGTATTTTTTTTCTTTTTTCTTCCATTTCCCCCCTTCCTTTAAGTCATTTTGTGCACAATTTTACATAACATTTGGTTTTGTGGGGATGAAAGAAGCAAAAACAACCTGAAGAGCCGTTTGGGACCCGGAAGGGCCGGTTCTCTTTGGTGAGCCGAGCTGAAGAAGCCGGTTCTCGAAAAACTCTACCAACTTTACTCAACTTCGTTCGACTTCGACATTGACTTCCAAATACCGCATTTAGAACACAACGTCAGGGGAACCCATGTATTTTTACCTTCATGCACTGTAACTTTGACTTAATTGGCTTCTTAATTAGCAATTTTGAGCCCTGATTTTTGTGAGCTGGCTAGATTTTCTTGTGTGCGGAAAAGCCCTGGGCAGTGCGCAATTGCCCAGTAAATGGCAGGACCCTTGTGGCTGAGCCACTCTAGAGTACATCTATCGGTCTCAGGGACCAAAAGGCTACAGCTCTCTCCGTCAAAGGAGTTTTGTATTCGAAAGCTTATCTCTCTCCTTCAACATCATCCTTAATACGGCACAATCGACCTGCTTTCTGGGACACCCAAGTGTCGCATTAACGTCATAGAAGCTAGATCAAAAATTGGCAGCAAGGCATCATTCACCGCTCATCCTCTACTGTACTCTTTGACATGATTAAGATTCGCTTCATGTCTGCACCGATCCCCAAGAGCAGCTTGGAATGGACGTTTTATCACTTAACTGGATTGACTATGGTTGGTGCAATCATGTGTTCTCACCAGGGTTGGGTAGGGTTACTTTAACTTGATTACTTTCAACTACTTTTGGATTACTCCAATACCAAATATGCTAATAAAAGACAAAATCAACTAAATATGAGTAAAATTACTAAATTATGTGCAGGCTTGGGGAGTAACGGAATACATGAAACGGCAAACATGATGTTGGCAAGCTGTTTGGATTTATTTTCGTTTTGTTTCTGTCGCCATGTATGTTAGTTTTGCCGTACGTTGTACTAAAATGCTAATTCCCCTTGTAGTGTTGAAAGCCAGCGGAGGTGCTAACCACATGTTGTGGAGATGTTTTGTCACTCATTGCAGATAAATTGTTCCTGTTTTTACACTCGTTATTGTAATTATTTCTAATTTCTCATATATATAAAAATGATGACGTTGGTTAAAATTCAGATTTAAAAAAATATGTTGACTTCATTGTAAACGTTAAAACCACTATACGATCACTTGTTAAAAGTATCTTGTTAAAATGTATCGTGATGGTGATTTATTTTCACTTTGTTTCTGTCGCATTTTATTTTCGTTTTGCCGGAGATCAGAGATCAAAGCCAGGAGAGAAAGCTTACCACGTGTTGTGCTGATTATCTTCTCAGCTCTTGTCCCAGTTCCCGTTGTTTCTGTAAACATCATTCTTCACAAGTTTTCAATGACCTGCCCCACAGATCAGCCAGTGAATATATTTGGCATTAAATGTAATTTGTATTTGTCAAATGTATAAAATCCTTCAACCTGAACCAACTCACCACAAGATGCAAACTCAACACTGCGCTCTAGCAGCCCGAGATAGCATTTGATTTTCAAATATTTGAAAACAAAAATCATAACTTTTGAGAGAAATGACCTGCTTCTTTTTTCACATACTCAGAGGTTTGTGGAGGGCAGGATTATATTAGCCAACAGGACGGATTCTGCTCGTGAGCTATATGTTGTATATGCAGGGTTGGGTCGGGTTACTTCAACTGGATTACTTTCAATTACTTTTGGATTACTCCAATACCAAATATGCAAATAAAAGACAAAAGAAACTCAAAATGAATAAAATGATGACTCACAACACGTGGTAGACTTTCTCTCCTGGCTTTGATCTCTTTGATCTCCGGCAAAACTAACATAAGAAGCGACAGAAACAAAATGAAAATAAATCCAAACAGCTTGCCAACATCATTTTTGCCGTTCCATGTATTCCTTTACTCCCCGAATGAGGTTGGTCGTTTTGGTTGTAACATTTCTTAGAATTCACTGTGTGAATATAACTTGTTTTTATATTACTAAATAGAAAAACAATCACACACACACACACACACACACACACACACACACACACACACACACACACACACACACACACACACACATGAAGTAACGTTTCAATAATCAGTCTAATTGCATCTTTTGTACGTTTATCAGTGTGGTACTCTTTTATTTTGAAGTCGCTTTTCCGGTGTATTTTTCTGTTTCCTGTGTGAAAGAAGTTAACTAGACACACGGGGGCGGGCAGTGCGGCCGGGGCACTCGCCCGGACAGTGCTATTAAATGTATTTACCTTAATGCTTGTTTTGTTTTGAGTAATTCTGCCAACATAGAGTTTATAGAGTTTTAACTTTATCACCAAGCCTGCACAAAATTGAGTCATTTTATTCATATTTAGTTTATTTTGTCTTTTATTAGCATATTTGGTATTGGAGTCATCCAAAAGTAATAATAATAATAATAATTTCCTTTGTATTGTCATTCTTTGTAACAATGTACACAGAACGAAATGTCGATACACCTGACCCGTTGTAGCGAGCCGATGCAGCCGCAGCCAGCAGAGGGCGCCGCCATTTTACCAATGTTATAAGTCTTAGGTATGACTCGGCCGAGGCGCGAATATAAGTAATCAAGTTAAAGTAACCCTACCCAACCCTGGTTCTCACCCAGGGACACAGAACACAAGATATGGGTCTGAAAACCTAGTTTTCAAGTTGCCGGTCATTCTGATCAGACTTCAAGCCAATCTCATGAAAATGCAAAGTTCAACCAAGTACAAACACCGTATCAAAACTGTCAACACTTTGTAAAGCCAAGGGAAAGAGTGGCTTGAGGCATATTCCTTTGTCATGCCCATCTGTGTCCAGATTTCGGTTTTAGAGGAATGAAACAAGACCAGGAAAGCTAAGCAGGAGCAAATACTGCACCGAGCGGCAGGCTTCGGTTGTTTATGTGTTCTGTGTGAGTGCAAGTTGGTAGAAGGTTTGTGTGGATGTCAACACCAGAGGAAAGTACAGGGTGACCCAAAAAGATGCATATGTAACGGGTGTAATAATAACTTTTGTTTTATTGAAATTCCTGCTGAAATATGTTGTATAGTTTCTGTATAAGTGTCCTGCAATGATGAATCCAACAGTGCCACCTGCTGGTATGTGGTAAAGTTTGGTTTGGCTTTAGACTTTGCGACAGGAAGGTGGGGGGTTTTGGCAGTCTACAACGAGCTGCCAACGGTAAGACACGATCTTTTGGTGCTCCGCAAAAAAAGTAAATTTTAAACATTAAAGCCACAGGTGACAAATCTCTCAACATGCACAGTAATGTGATTGATGTTGTCAAGCTGTTTGGATTTATTTTGGTTTTGTTTCTGTCGCCTTTTATGTTAGTTTTGCCGGACGTTGCATGTGGTGCTAAAATGCTAATTCCCCTTATAGATCAAATAGATTAAAGCCAGCAGAGAAGGCTAACCACGTGTTGTGTTGTGACTCATTCATTTGCAGGTAAATTGTACCCGTTCTTTATACTCGTTATTGTTAGTATTTCTACTTTCTAATATATAAAAAAGGATGCATGAACTATATGAACTAAAATCTCAAGTGATAACTGCTTTGTATTACCAATTAACTGATAAAAATATAGATTAATATTTCAGCAATATTGTTTATTATCGAGCTGCCAACGGTAAGACACGATCTTTTGGTGCTCCACAATTTTAAACATTAAAAACACAGCTGACAAATCTCTCAACATGCACAGTAATGTGATTGATGTTGTCAAGCTGTTTGGATTTATTTTCGTTTTGTTCCTGTCGCCTTTTATGTTAATTTTGCCGGACGTTGCATGTGGTGCTAAAATGCTAATTCCCCTTATAGATCAAAGAGATCAAAGCCAGCAGAGAAAGCTAACCACGTGTTGTGACTCATTCATTTGCAGGTAAATTGTACCCGTTTTTATACTCATTATTGTTATTATTTCTATGTTCTCATATATATAAAAAGGATGATGTTGGTTAAAATTCAGACTAAAGAAAAATATGTTGAATTCATTGTAAACGTTAAAAAAAAACACTATACGATCTCTTGTTAATAGTATCTTGGATGTAAAAATGTATTTTGATGGTTGATATTCTAAAATATATTTTATGTAAACTGAAAAGAAAGCTCTTTGATATGTTTTTGCTGGCAGTCTACAACGAGCTGCCAACGATCAAAGAGATCGAACCCAGCAGAGAAGGCTAACCACGTGTTGTGACTCTTTCATTTGCAGCAACTGAAATAAAAACCTTATCATCCAGTCCAGCGTGAATGTGGATCTTTGGTGGGACAGGTTTTTGGGACATATTTTATTGGATAAAAAATCCATTTTTTAACAAATGTCTTTTCTGTTGCAGGATGTGAAAGGTGAACCTATGGATGATCATTTGCAGATATAGTTGTCCTGAAAATTTCTTTGACAAATCAGCAGAAGATATTCTCCCTGGAGACCTATTTTGCACCGATTCAGTTTCGAAAGCCTTTCCATTGTCGCAAGTTTCCATCAAAATCAACGATTGTGAGTTGGATGAAGAAGTTCAGAGAGCATGGAACTGTAGAGGACCTACGTTCTAAAGCACACGTGTCAAACAGGCGGCCCGCGGGCCAAATCAGGCCCGCTAAGGGATTGAATCCGGCCCGTGAGACAACACTCAGAGAAGCGCAAGAGAAAAACAAAGCTGCAGGTTGAAATATGTCAACTTGATGTTGCCAAAGAAAGGTGCCTCGAACAAAGACACTGTACTTGTATTTCTTTTCTCTCTCTCTATCTCTCTCTCTCTCTCTCTCTCTCCCTCTACCCCTCCCTTCCACCCCTTTTCTCCCACTCTGTCTCTTTCACTCTCTGTGTCTCTTTTTTTCTCTTCCTTTGTAGCTCTTGTCTCTTTCTCTCTCTGTGTCTTTTTAACTTCTTCTGCTCTAACTTCCCTTTTTCCTTTTCTCTTTTCTCTCTTCTTACCATTCACACTTTCTTTTCTTTTTTTTCTCCTTTTGTCTTTCTATTTCTCTTTGGATATCTTTCATCCGCTCCCTTTCTTTCCCACTCTCTCACAACTTCTATTTTTACCTCTTTTGTTTCTCACGCTCTCTCTTTTTCCGTCCCTCTTTCTCTTATTTCTTTATCTCTCTTTTTCTTTCTCTTTCATCTACTAGTCCGGCCCAGGACAGAATGTTTGTTCTATCGTGTGGCCCCCGAGTTAAAATGAGTTTGACACCACTGTTCTCAGGCCACAGGGGGAATACCAAATATGCTACTAAAAAACAAAATGAACTAAATATGAATAATATTACAAAATTTTGTGCAGGCTTGGGGAGTAACGGAATACATGGAATGGCAAAAATGATGTTGGCAAGCTGTTTGGATTTATTTTCATTTTGTTTCTGTCGCATTTGATGTTCGTTTTGCCGGAAATCAAAGAGATCAAAGCCAGGAGAGAAAGCTTACTACGTGTTGTGAGTCATCATTTCATTCATATTGAGATTCTTTTGTCTTTTATTAGCATATTTGGTATTGGAGTCATCCAAAAGTCATTGAAAGTAATCCAGTTAAAGTAACCCTACCCAACCCTGATAAACGGATACAATATCACATTGACTAGTGTCGTGTTTTCCCCAAATTGAACAATTTTCAACTGTCGGCTACCAGAAAAAAAAAGTTTTAGCCTTCCCTTGCAGAAAATTGTACACATTTGAAAAATTAATTTAGAGCTGGAAAATGTTTGGGTGGTCATAGGGCTTATCTGTTATCTATTATCTCTTGTCTGCTCATATATTGTACGTTGCAACAAGCTCCTTTAAACCATCGAAGTAATAGCAGCCATCACAAAGGCAGCGGTGCTGATATTTAATACTTTAACTCACCAAATCATGCATTTATTTACATTAAAAACTATGATATGGTCTGTTTACTCGCCAATTCTCTAAACTAACCTCTTCATCAGAACAACAACAGCTATTTTTAGTCTAATCATATGACCATCATTTTTTTTTTTTAATGAAATAAAATAAAATGATCCGCATTTATATAGCGCTTTTCAAGTTAATGACTTCCCAAAGCGCTTTACAATGTGCTCCACATTTCCCAATAGCGGCCTTGCAGCCATGTAAGGCGCTAACCTGCTTATTGGGGGTATCAGGGGTTCAGTGTCTTACCCAAGACTTGTAACACGGACGAGCAGGGATTCGAACTGGGATCCCTTGATCCCAAGACGAGCGCTCTACCTCCTGAGCTACTGCCGCCCCCTTTTGTGTATTAAACTCTTGTTTACCATGTTTTGTTTGTATTGTGGAAAGTAAGAGGCATTTTGCGGGTACGTGACCGACGGGACTTTGTCCGGGTCGGGACGTCTCCAACTGTTTGCTTGACCGATAAGAATTTGGATTCTAACAATTTGTTTAACTGATAAAGAACTACGAAAGCAGATGTTCATCATTTTAGTTTGTATTTTATGTGGGTGACTAGACACAAACTCTCGCTAAAGACAATTGCCGGCTACTGTCATCCACCTCCAGGGGCCGGCTCATAGAGCCATTTCTTTCACCGACAAGAGTCTGTTGACAACAGTACTGTCAAATGTAGGGCTCACTTTCTTTGCGACTGAGTCTCATTGCCTTTTTCGGCACATTCATATATACTGTAAACACAATGGTTATCCAACTATATGTTAGTCACTATTTCGAATGGTAACATGACCTGAAAATTGTGGGGTCCAAATCGACCTCTGACATGTTGTGGGAGAGCTATTTACAAGTTGCTGACGCTAGAAAAATACACCAGGCATTCAATTTTTTTTTTACAACTGCCAGTCGGAGAGGGGGAGGAACTTACGTCCATCTCCTTGGCCGCGCTCCTAACTCTGGGGGGGCCCTTTCCCCACCAAACTGCATTTATTTAGGCAGAAAAAAAAGGAATAAAGAAAGAAACGGCCCTTTGGGCAGTACCAATATTTGAAACAGATACCTGATACCATCTGGTTTAGAAATACACACCTTTTGTGGAACTAGTTTAAGCCCACTTTACAAAATAAGTAAACATTTTGGGGAAAGAGGAAAACCGCGTCAGGTGTGCATGAGCACGTTCCCGTTGGAATTCTGCAGCCCAAGGCGTCGATGCCAGCTTCCCCACGCGGTTGGCGCTAGGTCTGTGGGGGGCTTTAGTGTTACCTTGCTGTGGAGGATGAGTTGTGATGCTGCAGCACAAAACCCTTCCCGGGGGCACAGGGAACAGCATGACCCCTGTTAAATAGAGAAAGGAATAGAGTATCTCTATGTAAAAAGCTGAACAATTGAAGGCCAATTCGCCTGGCTGACCTCTCCCAATTGCTCAAGGAGAAATTGAGTTATGTTCAGAATCTTCTCTGAAAAGTTCCCACACCAGGCAATATGGAGTAGTTCAAGTGGCCGAGGAGCAGAAATCTGTTTTAAATTTTAAATGATTTGCCAATAATAATAATAATAATAATAATAATAATTTCCTTTGTATTGTCATTCTTTGTAACAATGTACACAGAACGAAACGTCGATACACCTGACCCGTTGTAGCGAGCCGATGCAGCCGCAGCCAACAGAGGGCGCCGCCATTTTACCAATGTTATAAGTCTTAGGTATGACTCGGGCGAGGCGCGAACCAGCGACCTCCCAGTCTCAAAGCGGGCGCCTTACCATCTAGGCTACGAAGTGGCTGCAAGGATTTATACTTGATTAAGGGTAAAGGAACATTCCTCATCTCTTTATTTGATCAATAAGTGAGGGGAAATTTTTAATAATTTTGTGTTTTATACATCTATATATATTTTAACTCACAATTCTCATTGTGTTTCTGCACAAACGTTTGTGTTTGTACTACCCTGTTTGCAGGGTTGTGTAGGGTTACTTTAACTTGATTACTTTCAATTACTTTTGGATTACTCCAATACCAAATATGCTAATAAAAGACTAACTAAATATGAATCAAATTACTAAATTTTGTGCAGGCTTGGGGAGTAACGGAAAACATGGAACGGCAAAAATGATGTTGGCAAGCTGTTTGCATTTATTTTCAATTTGTTTCTGCCGCATTTGATGTTAGTTTTGCCGGAGATCAAAGAGATCAAAGCCAGGAGAGAAAGCTTACCACGTGTTGTGAGTCATCATTTTATTCATATTTTGTCCAGTGAACATTTAAGTTGGGAACACAAGTTCAGAGTGTTACCATCCAGATTCTCCAAACGGTTCTACAACGGCATTCCATTTACTTTGGGTACGTCTTGGATCGGGACTTAAGTACCGTAAATTCCGGACTATAAGCCGATACTTTTTTCCCTAACTTTCAACCCTGCGGCTTATTCAGTGATGCGGCCAATTTATGTCATTTTTCTAACGGCCGCTCGCGGCGCTCGAGTGTTGCTACCATTAACTGCCCTGTCAAAGCTATATTATTATTATTAAAGCTTTGAAAACTCTCTCGGTGTACCGTCTTTCTTTGTAAATATGTGTAACCCATGTACAATATGTATTTGCAACTGTATATTTTTGTAATGTATTTATTTGTATTTATTTTAGGCACTCTTTCTGGTATGTTTTGCACGGGTGAACGAAAAATGAGGGGCGGAACAAACGCGGGGTGCCGAGTTTAAGCAGGGACCGCTAAAGGTGAGGGACAGACAATGAAAGAAGAGGGGGTAGAAAGTTCGTTAAAGAAAAAGGAGTTGCGTGAGTAAATGTGTTCATCTGATATATTTTTCGCACCCTTACCTTTGGAAATATACACCATTTTCCTTGGATTACTTTCAATGGGACCTGGACTCTGCAGGTCTGCATCAAACCTTAAGTACCGGTATCATTTTCCGTTCATTTTGCCGGCTGTGATTTTTGGACCGTGGACTTTAATGAAGGACATTTAGTTTCAATCGCAGGACTTGAAGTCGGGTTTGGGTTAATTTTGTGTTTGTGTTACATGTTTAAATGTGGGCGCATGCGGCTTATATACAGGTGCGGCTTGTGTATGTACAAAATCGGTTTTCCTCTAAAATGTGGTGGGTGCGGCTTATAATCAGGTGCGCTCTATAGTCCGGAATTTACGGTAAACTTCACAGGATTTTGAAGTGGTTAATGGAAACAAATGGTTCTGGATGTGCCCTTATGGAAATGGCAGAGCCGATGCAGTTGTTGTGCAGGCGTTAACAGCAATTCTGGTATAAATAGAAAAGGTCTTGAGGATCAACGGAAGATAAAGTATTAACCCAGACGGAAAATAAAAGCCAGCATCATTAAAAGGAACAAAATGCAGGCCGTCTACTGTGAGGCATACTGCTGAGAGAACATTATAGTTATATACGAGGTCCACCCTTTGTCTCCAAAGCTGTACCCGCAGACATATTATACTTTAAAATCCAGTGAAAGTGTGTTGGACCTTAGCTAGCGTATTTTAACCCATTCTCATTGTGTTGCTGTACAAACATTTGTGTTTGTACTCCTCTGTTTGTATTTATCTGCATTAATAAGCTCTCCTTTAAGCTTCCTCCCTGTGGCGGTTTGTGCCAGTGCAAAAAGACTGGCGAAATGATTGAAAATCTGTCCTGTACATCAGGGTGGTTTGTGGGGCCTGTCCGTGCTCTAATCCATTGTATGGCTTTGCCACACAGGTAGAATATCAAACAGGCAATCCCGGAGGAAAGAGAGAAAGAAAGATGTGGCTGAGGGGAAAGGGGAAAACATTGAAGGAGATACGACAGTACGAGACTTGAGTAGTGAGACGGAAAAAGAGGCTAATGATCAGAGCAAGTAGGACAAAATCAGGAAATGGGAGGTTGGAAGAAAGGAAAAAAGAGAACAGGTCTTGGAGAGTTTAAACAGAAATGGAGTGCAGGGCAGATCTTTAACGGCAGAGAGAACAAATCTCGTTCTGAAATCTCACTCCACCATTTTACTTCATTTGACTCTGCTTTTGTAACTGCGACAAGATTTCCTTGGAAAGATCTGGAGAACGTAGCATGATAGGCTCTGAACCTGCTACGAAAGATATGGAAAGCTGCTGTAAAAACAGACCGATTATGGTTAAATTACATCTGAGCCCTTTAGTGTTACCGTTGGTGTTCCGCAGGGTTCAGTACTTGGCCCCCTTCTTTTCAGCATTTACATACTTCCATTAGGTGATATTATTATATCAGTTTCCATTGCTACGCAGATGACACTCAACTATCGTAGAAAACTGGAGGCTTGCCTCACTGAGATAAAAGAAAGGATGTCACTCAATTTCTTGGGTCTTACCTCTGAAAAGACCGAAATGTTAGTTATTGGTCCATCTAAATGCCGTGACTTGTTCTCAAAAACTGCTGTGAACATTGACAAATGTCACATCACCCAGAGTGACTCAGTTAAAAATGTAGGTGTCAGATTTGACCCCTATCCGTCCTTTCAAACACACGTGAAGAAAATTACTAGAACAGCTTTCTTCCATCTTTGCAACATTGCTAAAATTCGTCCTATGCTGTCTTCGTCGGATGCAGAGATAATAATTCACGCGTTTGTGACCTCCCGTCTCGACTACTGTAATGCACTACTCTCCGGTCTCCCGAAGTCCAAAATCAAGAGTCTTCAGCTAGTACAAAATGTGCAGCGAGGCTTTTAACTAAGACAAGAAAGTCTGATCACTTTACCGTCACAATCACATGTATTGGGAACACCTGTGCTCAGGTTTTTGGCGCCAACAGCCAGGACAGCGCACCCTGTACATTTAAATCCCCAGCTTCCGGTAACACTATGTCTGATTGTACTCATGCTACCTGTTGCTTTCAGCTCAGTAAGCTCGTACCTCTGACTCTTTGCCTGCTCCCTGTTTTCTTCTGATTGATCTCCGTTGCTGTCCCGTTTCTGTAATCTGCCCTGCCCGTCTGACTCCCGAACTCTTTTACCGAACACTACGATTACGCCTGTCCGCGACCATTCCCGCCAAGCCTTCACCCGCCTGTCAAGTTCCGTCAATCCGCCAACCAACGGATCGAAGAATCACACCTTGTCATTTCCTTCCTTTCAATAAAACCAAGAAACGAGCGCAAGTGATCTCAGTCTTCCTTTCGTCCTGTCTGACAATTACACCGATTTTAGCTAACCTGCATTGGCTCCCTGTTAGCTTAAGATGTGATTTCAAGGTTCTCTTGGTATTATACAAAATCATACATGGACTTGCTCCCTCACATCTTTCAGATTTGATTTCCCCCTATGTTCCGGTCCGAAGCCTTCGTTCTGAAAGAGCTGGTCTACTGGTGATCCCAAGAGCCAAGAAGAGTTCCGCAGGTTCAAGAACGTTCTCCATCTGGGCACCGGTGCTGTGGAATGCTCTTCCCCCTGAGTTCCTCTAAAATACCTCTAACACAACAATTCTAACAGACCAACAGTCGAGAGAAACCCAAAAATCAGCAATGTACAGAACAAACCCTTTACCACAGAAGTTACACCTGTCATTGACCTTTTCTCTTATAGGAAAAAACAAAGTGCATGCCCTGCCTATTTTTTGCTTCCGTCTGACACACAACCAAGTGCGTATGCACATTTACAGTGATGCCTATACTTATGAATATCTTTACATATGATAGTTTCAGGTTATGAAGTACTTGAACGGTATAACAATATTACCAACCCAAATTAAAGACCTTTTAGATAAAAAATAATTGTCCTTTTCTGTCATAGGAAAAAATAAAGTCCACACCATACTGCACTTCTCGTTAGCCTCCGTCATATTTAGCTTCTGATAAGGTTGCACAAAGATTTTGCCCTCTCCTCTGTCTGGCAGGCAAGAAGCATCAGCAAGCCACATAGATAGAGGTGCAAAAAAGAGCCTGTCACTCACACAAAGAAGCAAAAGAGAGTCGCCAAAGGCACTGGGTAAGAAAGAGGACTGCACTATCTCCATTTAGATATGGCTTTTTGAGAAAATCGGTGTAAGGCAAAGTATCGATCTAGCAATCGATATATCTATATTTTTATTGATCCGCCAACCCCTAGTGCACGGTTCATTTGTGGATCGCCACCAACAGCTTCGTCCGAAATTGCAGTATTTTTGTCATCACAGAGTCTTGGCTTCCCCGACGCCGCAGTCCAACTAGTAGGATGCAGGATTCACCGGCACAACCGAGACGGAGACTCCGGTAAAAACAGGGTTGGGGGACTATGCGCTGCAATAACAGCCGAATCAATGACACACATTGCCCACTCGATATAGACCCTTCTATCTACCGAGAGAGCTAACTGTGGTCATTGTGATTGCTGTTTACCTTCCACCCGATGCTAACGTTTCACCGGATGCTAACGTTTGCATAGCGCTAAATCTCCTGCCCGCTGCTATCAATAAACAGCAGCTTTCACACCCCGACGGAGCTTTTATTCTTCGTCGGCGACTTTAATCAGGCATGCTTAGGGACTGTACTTCCCAAATTAATTCAATACATGGACTGAGCAACCAGGGGAAAAAACACTGGACCGTGTGTACAGTAAGATCAAACATCTAGTTCGATCCGGCCATCTCTGTCTGTCCCTCACCTCCTCATACACCCCCCTCCGGAGGAAAACAAAGCCTGCAACATGGACAGTACAAATATCTTCTTTATTCCTTTATCTTCTTTGATTTCCTCAATGTAAAATGTGGCCCTGGAGTACCACGTCCAATTTTGTTGTCACAATATATTCAACCCATGTTGTAACAATGATCAATAAAGGTATATTCTATTCTATTCTATTCTATTTGTGATTTAAGACTACAATAGACAAGACGGCTAAAGAACTTAGAAGAGAAGGGGAAACGCCTGATAGAATGCTGTACAGTTAAGCAATTTAGATGTACATTGATATTTAACCTTCCATCTCCGCTAATTAATAATGATGTATTATGATTGTGTACAGCATCTAATTAAAAAAGGTTATTGCAAGCTTTAGGGGTAGCTAATTAAAGGATGATATTCATCACATTCATTAGGGAAACTAAGAAATTAATTGCATTTGTTTACATGCTAACAAAGTAAGCAGCCAAATATTATGCTGTTCTAATATGGTTTTATAACAGCGATTTGTGATAAAACATTCTCTTGACAAAAGGAAAACTACTTCACCGGCAATGTTCCCTGTAATTCTCCCCGGGTCTGAGCGTTCACACAAAGTCGGTGAGCAACGCTTGAAACAACAGTGAGCAACAGCAATCCCAAGTGTGGCAACTAAGTCATTATGGGGGCGGCAGTGGCTCAGGAGGTAGAGCGCTCGTCTTGGGATCAAGAGACCGCAGTTCGAATCCCGGCTCCTCCGTGTTACATGTCAAAGTGTCCTTGGGTAAGACACTGAATCCCTAATACCCCCAATACGCAGGTTAGCGCCTTACATGGCTGCATGGCCGCGATTGGGAAATGTGAAGCACATTGTAAAGCGCTTTGGGAAGTCTTGACTTGAAAAACGCTATATAAATGCAGATCATTTCATTTCATTTCATTTATCATGCATGTCCAAAACTTGACATCACGTTACATTTTGCTGAGTTTCCGGCAATGCAAAAAAAAATTCACTTTTGAATTGATTGACTAATGTACGATTGCAAAGGTTGTACAGCCTACAAACGTCATTTGTTTTTTCAATTCTTTCACAAGATATACATTTCTTTCTTTTTCCTGGTATCATTTGTCGCATAATACTAACATTTTGGTGGGCTTATTGAGTCGGTTGCACGATACACAACTATATTTAATCACATTTTTTAGTGGAAGAACAATGTTGGCAACACGATTGACCTGTTATATTTGGAAATTATTTGAATGCAACACAAACTTTTTCTTCTTTTTCCCTGTTTTTATCATTTTTTTAAATTCCTTTAAAAAATTCTCATTGTGTTTATTTTTCCTAGCTGTTACTTTTTTTCTTTTTGTTCTCTATTTAATTTTTTTCCCTTGTTTCTTTCTTTTCTTTTTTTCTGGCATTTTTTCTGAATTTGTTTCTTTTTTTTCTCAGCTTTTCACTCCTTTTTCATTTAGGTAATTTTTTTCTTTTTTGTTCCTTTTCCCCCCTTTCTTTAAGTCATTTTGTGCATCATTTTACATAATATTTAGTCATAGAGGGATGAAAGAATCAAAAACAACCGAAAGACCCGGTTCCATTTAGTGAGCCGAGCCGAAGAAGCCGCTTCTCAAAAAACTCTACTAAATTTACTCAACTTCGTTCTACTTTGACCTCGACTTCCAAATATTGCATTTAGAACACAACATCAGGGGAACCCTTGCAGTTTTACCTTCATGCACTGTAACTTTGACTTAATTCGCCTCTTAATTAGCAATTTCGACAAAAGATACCAGAAAAAATAAGAAATGGAAATCTTGTGAAAGAACTGTTGTGAAAAAAAACAACCTTTGTAGGCCGTACAACCTTTGCAATAATACTTTAGTCAATTCCTTCAAAAGCTAATTTTTTTTTGCATTGCCGGAAACTCAGCAAAATGTAACCTGATGTCAAGTTTTGGACATGTTTGATATTGACATAGTTGCCACACTTGGGATTGCCGTTGCTCGCTGTTGTTTCAAGCGTTGCTCACGACTTTGAGTGAACGCTCATACCCGTGGAAAATTACAGGGAACATTGGAGGTAAGTATCGCTAATATTGGTATTTCTATCAATCGGGCCACTCCTAACGCAAGAGAAGGGTTAAATGTTTAAGCCTAACATAGAAAGAACAATCTGTATGAGCCATGATCTTTTTAGAGACAAAACCGCTCAATAGGAACATTCGGCATCAGCGCAGAGCGCGGTGCAATGCCGGCCGACTCCAAATGGGATTTGTCACTGACCCTTGAGAAGGGTCAGTGACGATTCACAGACAGCAAATTGCATGGACAACATTGAGTAATGGGAATGACACAGCTCCCTATCGCCTTTTTGGTGTCACCAATGTTCCCTCTAAGGTGCGCGCTTGCGCAATCGTGCACTGCCCGCACATTCTCAGCGAACAAGAAAATCTATCCAGCGCGATGTTCCCTCTAATCTGCTTGTGTGCGCAATTGCGCGATACCCAGAGCTTTTCCGCGCACAAGAAAATCAAGCCGGCTCACAAAAATCAGGGCTCAAAATTGCTAATTAAGAAGCAAAATCAGTCAAAGTTACAGTGCATGAAGGTAAAAATAGAACTGTTCCCCTGACATTGTGTTCTAAATGCGGTATTTTGAAGTCAAAGTCGAAGTAGAACAACATTGAGTAAAGTCAGTAGAGTTTTTTGAGAACCGGCTTCTTCGGCTAGGCTCACTAAAAGGAACCGGCTCTTTCGGGTCCTAAACGGCTCTCCGGGTTGTTTTTGCTTCTTTCATCCCTATATGACCAAATATTATGTCAAATTATGCACAAAATAACTTAAAGGAGGGCAGCACAGCGGCGCAGTGGTTAGCGCGTGTGCGGCACAGTTCTGAGGTCGTGGGAACCTCCTGCGTGGGTTCAAATCCAGCTCCCGGCCTTACTGTGCGGAGTTTTTTATGTTCTCCCCGTGCTTGCGTGAGTTTACTCCGGTTTTCTCCCACATTCCAAAGACATGCATTTCAGGTGAATTGGCTGGTCCACATTGTCCCTAGGTGTGACTGGGCTAGTGAGTTGTCTGTCCCCGTGTGCCCTGCGACTGGCTGGCAACCAGTTCAGGGTGTCCCCTGCCCACTGCCCGATGATTGCTGGGATGGGCTCCAGCACCCCCGCGACCCTACTGAGGATAAGCGGTGCAGCTAATGAGATGAGATGAGATAACTTAAAGGAAGGGGGGATAGAACAAAAAAAAATACCAAAATGAAAAATTAGTGAAAACCTGAGAAAAAAAGAAACAAAAAGAAGAGAAAAAAGAAGGAAAAATTCAGAAAAAAGCCAGAAAAAAGAAAAGAAGTCTTGTCGAGCCCCCCATATTTTCGTCTCTGCTCCTGTCTGTCTGTCTTGTCCTTTCTCCGTCTTCCGTGTTCCATCCTTTTGATACGTCGGAGCATCGGCCCCTCCCATGGGGCGTGCTAACTTCTCCCCCGGGGCGGGCCAGGTGCCAATGTCACCTACTCCTCGCCAGAAGACGCCGCCATGTCTAAAGGACTCACAACAAGAAAGCTTATCAGAACACTTGTCTCTTTTTCTGTAATTATCATTCTTGTCTCGGTCACACTGACCCCAAGCCTTCCCTGTGAAAAATCCCCACTGCATTCAACAAATGTAATTTGAATTATATTAAATCCCTTATAGTCAATTCAATAAAATATAAAATCCTTCAGCATCCAGAAAATGTGTTGCCTGTTGTCCACGTCGACACATAACAAGTCTATACTCTTTATTAGGTTATGTTATTGTCCCTTCCATTGCCTGTGACGGCTCTAGCAATGATTGAGTTTGGCTTCTTTTTACAACATCCTTTGCAAACTCTGACACTATATTTAACTGAGTGAGATTGGATTTGAAACATGGAGGTCACGGGTCGCAGAGCACTTCTCTTATTATTGTCCAATGAACTGTGTTGAAACAGCTGGTTCTGGGAAAAAAAATCCATTATCTTTCCTTGTAGATGAAACAGTTTTTACCACAGTGTATGAAAACAGTCGAGTTTTTAATTTGTAATTAACAATAATGGCTTAATATGGTAATTAGTATAGTAACCATGACTGTATTAAACTAAATTGTAACCAGTTGCTTTGATATTTTCTCAAGACAGCCCAGAAAACAATCGTCTGCTCTCTGCCAAGTCTGAAAGATTTTGCCAATTTGAGGAGAGCTGTTCATATAAGAGGGATTCCACTCCGCCACCACCTCTTTTACCTGTTGCCCTCTGGTATGCACTAAAGGTCCCTTCAAATAAGGGCAAAAATCTTCAGTTTCTTCCCCAGGGCCGTCACCACCCTAAACAAGCGTGAAACACTGTGGATAATATATATATTGTCAGTTGTATTGAAAAAATGGGTTTGCTGCTAAATGTTTTTTTCTGTTATCCCTCAGTTTTGGTGGAGAGAGAGAGAGAGAGAGAGAGAGAGAGAGAGAGAGAGAGAGAGAGAGAGAGAGAGAGAGAGAGAGAGAGAGAGAGAGAGAGAGAGAGAGCCCTACCTGACAACCTCCATGGCTCCATGCCCGTACAAACTGTTGTATTTTTCCCTTTCAAAATACAAAATAATCTTACACCAGATTTTTTTTTCTGAATGATGCATGATGGGAAATCCCCAGGATTTTATTGTTCAAATTATTAATTCAATTTCTGCATTAATTTATTGTTGGTAATATACTGATTAAAGCGATAACCAAAACCTTTTTTCATTTTCTCCTTTTATACTTCCTTTTTTTCTTAACTCCTTTATACAATATTATAATTCGTCATAAAATGCATCAAAGCAAGTGAGCCGTTGGAGAGCCAGCTCACTTTAATGAGTTGAGCCGAAAAAGCCGGTTCTCTAAAAAGAGACGGACTTCCTTTCACTACATAACTACCACATGAAATCCGAGGCGGCAGACGCATGCGCACAGTCAAACCGCTCGCTTCGTTTGCAACGAAAAAAAACGATACAGAGATAGAGGCTACCGCGGCGAACTCGTTTGACTTGATTGATAGTCGGTGTATACCGGATGGTAGCCGTCATTGACGAATTTGCGTTTTTCCGTACAGATTTTCTTGTACGTCATACACGTCTTAAAATGCATAATAAACGTACTTTGTACGGCAAAAACGTACAGGTTGAAGGGTATGTAAATAAGGGGGTTAATTATATATAATTATTTGATCCGAAAATTAAGATTTTGATTATCATCGGTGGTGAAGTAAACATTCAAAGTCAGACAGCTTGAGGGCCGTAAAAAATTGGTTCCAAACCAAGGATGGAATGTTGAAATTTTTGAAAATGACGTAATTGGTAGAGTGAACTCGAAGCACGCCTTTTATTAATTTTACCATTTGTATGCGACACAAAAAAAAAGAAAACGCAGGTCAGACCATGACATCACTCCTCCGCACTCCCCTCACCCTCCATGCCTCCTACCCAATGTGTTCTTTCCCAATTAGCTTATGCTAAATGTACTTCTGAACCAAAAAAAGAGGGCCTTTAAAGATGGTGATCAGCAGGAGCTAAAACGAGTACAGGGGGAGCTCAGAGTCCAGCTCCGGGAAGGGAAGGAGCAGTACAGGAGGAAGTTGGATAAAAAGCTGCAGAACAACAGCATGAAGGAGGTGTGGGAAGGGATGAAAACCATTACTGGCTGCAGCACCAAGCAGGGTGTGGTTGTGGACGTAGATGTGGGGCGGGTCAGGCAGTTAAACAACTTTTTCAACAGGTTTGAACACTCCAACTCCTCCTCACCCCAGTGGGATGAATAAAATATCTATCTATCTATCTACGTTAAAAGTTCATAGGCACAGCATGAATAAAAAGCATAAGGGCTTCAAGGACTAGTTTCAGAATTATCAACAAATGCAATGTACTACCAATGGAATGTACTACAAATATCACCATGAAACATCAAGAGCTTTAAATATCAAAAGAAGGGTCAAAACCAGGAATCATTGCTCGGATAGCTCAAACCACAGCCATACTTGCCAGACTCAAACCTGCCTGGAGGTACAAGAACATTGCAGTTAAATCAAACATAAAACTCATGAGAACACTGGCTACTTTAAGATCCATCTGCGAAACACATGTAACCGCGGTGTACCTGTCCCACCAAAGATCCACATTCACGCTGGACTGGATGATAAGGTTTTTATTACATTTGCTGCAAATGAATGAGTCACAACACGTGGTTAGCCATCTCTGCTGGCTTTGATCTCTTTGATATCGTTGGCAGCTCGTTGTAGAGTGCCCAAAACATATCAAAGAGCTTTCTTTTCAGTTTACATAAAAAACATTTTGGAATATCAACCATCACAATACACTTTTACATCCATTTTACTTTTAACAAGAGATCGTATAGTGTTTTTTTAATGTTTACAATGAATTCAAAATAGTTTTCTTTAGTCTGAATTTTAACCAACATCATCCTTTTTAAATATATGAGAAAAGAGAAATAATAACATTAACGAGTATAAAAACGGGTACAATTTACCTGCAAATGAATGACAGGTGGTAAGCTTCTCTTCTGGCTTTGACCTCTTTGATCTCTATAAGGGGAATTAGCCTTTTAGCACAACATGCAACGTCCGGCAAAACTAACATAAGAGGCGACAGAAACAAAACGAAAATAAATCCAAACAGCTTGACAACATCAATCATATTACTGTGCATGTTGAGAGATTTGTCAGCGGTGGTTTTAATGTTTAAAATTAACTTTTTGCGGAGCACCAAAAGATCGTGTCTTACCGTTGGCAGCTCGTTGTAGTCTGCCAAAAACCCCGCCTTCCGGTCACATGTCAAAAGCCAAACCAGACCTTACCCCATACCAGCAGGTGGCACTGTTGGACTCATCATGGCAGGACACGTACACAAAAACTACACAACATATTTCAGCAGGAATTTCAATAAAACAAAAGTTATTATTACACCCGTTACATAATAGACAAAGTAAATCCAGGCCATTGCAACATGAATCTACATAACTCGTGTGACGTACAAAAAGCTTCGCAACACCACCAGGGGGCGAATCAACCCTACAAAGGAATCCTGTCAACTCTGTGCAGGCGAAAACTTCAGTGCTATGGTCACGTCACACAAACATCAAAACTGGCCAAGATCATTATCCAGGGCAGAGTTCAAGGAGGCAGGAGTAGAGGAAGACCGAAGAAGAACTTGGCCAACAACATTAATTAATGGACAGGTGCTAACTGCCACGGCCCAAAAACAGACCAGGAACTGTTATCATTGGAGAAAGCTGTCCAAAGTTGTGTTCTTTGGTGCCCAAATGACTCCAGCGGTCAAGGTCTGGGTCGGGAACCTGTGGCTTCAAGAGTACATGAAGCTCTGAGATAAATATTTGCGCACATTTGGCCCTAGTGTATCAAAGTCAGAAGACGGTTCCCGATTGTTGGTACATGTGAAGCCGAGGTAACACTGAGGAAGTAGTGGTTCAGTCCGGTATCTACAGGACACTTTTCAATTTCAGTTTACAGTTGGGTGTCACACCAACTCACCCCATTTTAGACACCCTTAAAATGAAACTTTAGTAAACTATACATGTTGACCTTTTAAATACATCATTATGAAAACCCACAAACAGGTGAAAATACTAGCAAACCACTCAGAGCAATTTGTTTGGTTAAGTGGTAGAGTTAGGCCGATCTCTCCACACAGCACATGGCATTCCCTTCGTTCTCTCGCTGAGTGCAGACTGTGCCGGAGGTAAATACGACAATTTATTTTTCGTTGCAGTATTTTGTGACATTTTTACAACAGACATTTGCTTGCACCTTGTTTTGCAACCATTATTTAGGACAAACATGACGGTCAAAATGGGCTTCATAATGAGGTAGGGAGACACATTTTAAATGGTATATTGGCATATTACCAGTTCTGTGGCCTTGGGGGTACTGCGCCTGCCCCGAGACTGGGATGTTGCTGGTTCAAGCCTCGACCGAGTCATACCTAAGACTTACAACATTGGTACTGATTGCCTTGGCATCAAGGGTTGGAATTGAGGGGTTTGGTCACCTGATGACTCCCAACACATCAGTTGGGTTGGGCGAGGGGGCTGGGAATCCCCTCCTCTGAATCAATCTCCCAAAAAGAGTCAGAAATGACTCTAGCCACCTCCCACTAGGGGGATATGGCTGTAGTATATATATATATATATATATATATATATATATATATATATATATATATATATATATATATATATATATATATATATGCCCTGCGATTGGCTGGCAACCAATTCAGGGTGTCCCCTGCCCACTGCCCGGAGATGGCTGGGATGGGCTCCAGCCCCCCCGCGACCCTAATGAGGATAAGCGGTACGGCTAATGAGATGAGATGAGATATATATATATATGTGGTTTGGTGATTTTGTTGAAATCTGTTCCTCATTTTTGTATTATTATTATGTTTTAATACTTTTGCTTTTATGGCTTTTTGGGTCAAAATGCTTGTTGACAGCTTGGTTATCCGTGTACCGTGAACCAACACATACTTAACACATGAACCTTTTAACTTTCAACTTTGTTAGAGACACTTCAATCAATGTGCGCTACCTTCTATTAAAAAAGTAGTGTTTGCAATGTCTATGCTGTGTTTATTCAGTGTTAATTTTACCTGTGAAAAGTGATGGGTCCCGGGGACTCTCATGCTCAAAAGTTAATGGGTGCCAACAGAGATCTATGGGTCCCCAAAATTTTGTGTTATCCAGGTTGACAATGTAAATCGGCGACAAATATGTAATATAAATCTATATATTCATTCCGTTTTAATCATCACAGTTTATTGGTAATACAAATCATTTATCACTTCAGATTTTTCAGTTCATATATTCTTCGTGGTTTGCTGTCCCGCCATTGTTGTAATGCCTTCTCAAGGTCCAATCCATTATCATCCTCCTCATAGCGTAACCAGGAGTATAATTTAGTCCATTGTGGCAGAAAAGTCATTTTGTTGCTAGTATTCTTTGAATCGTTCGCTTCAAAACAGGTGTTTTCCTTGCCTTCGCGGTCTTCTGAAGAATGTATCCGCCTTTTTTTTGTGCCGGAATTATTGCCGTTGGTACCACTTACTAATGTGTTATGTTTCAACTTATTACCAACACTGAAGAAATTACCAATTTTTTGTTGATTTGCACCTAATACTTTTTTTTTTCCGGAGGCATACTTCTCTTTCACTCGACAACCGCCACAACAATGACGTCATCTCGAAGCAACGAGATCTCGTTTGCCGAGATCGGCGCGAGACCAAAACAACAATGGCGGATCTGCCTGACGAAAAGTTTGAAATGTGGTAAATCTTTGTAAAAAAAAATAATCGGGTAATAATGACAATTTGGTGTCAAAAACGATACGTCCCGGGGACGCACGTTGATTTCAGATTCAGATTTAGATTCAGATCTACTTTATTGTCATTCTAGTACACGTGTATACAGAACGAAATGTCGATACATCTGACCCGCACAGTTTCCTTGAATGTACAGATATAAATAAAAGTTGTATTGTATTATGGCTACGTATAGTATTTTACCATAGTGCCGATAGTGCAAGAGGAGTAGCTAACCAGATGTGCAAAATGGGCAGTCAGGTTAACAAGTCAGGTAAACAGTAACATTAACACTGTAACAATAACGCTGTAAGTACAATAGTGCAGAGAGCAAATGTGCAAGGAGTGGCAAGCTATAAAGAACTGCCAGTAGTGCAAAAAGTCAGATTAGCAGCCGTTTAGATTTAGGGTAACTATATGTTAGATTGACCATTTTACAGTCTAATGGCCAGGGGGACTAGACTACTGCGGAACCTGGTGGTCCTGCACCGCACACTGCAGTACCTCTTCCCAGAGGCTAGCAGAGTGAACAGTCCATGATGGGGGTGAGAGGGGTCCCCGATAATGTTCTTAGCATGGGATAGGCAGTGCTTCTGGCCAATGTCCTGAATGGAGGGAAGTGTAGTCCCGATTATTTTCTCTGCTGTCCTCGTTACCCTCCTCACACTACCCCAGTCGGTAGCGCTGCAGCCTCCACACCACACAGAGATACAGCTGGTCAGGATACTCTCTATGGTGCCCCTGTAGAATGCGATGAGGGAAGGTCGGGGCAGATGGGCTCTCCTCATCCTCCGCAGGAAGTACAGGCGCTGCTGTGCCCTCTTAACCAGTGATGCAGTGTTCACGGACCAGTTGAGTTTGTTTGTAATGTGCACCCCTAGGAACTTGATACTGCTGACAACCTCCACAGCTTTGTTGTTGATGAAAAGTGGGGCATGGTTGGGCTGGTTTTTCCTAAAGTCGACAATGATCTCTTTAGTTTTGTCAACATTCAGGACCAGGCTGTTGTCCCTACACCAGCCCACCAACTGCTCCACCTCCTCTCTGTAGGCCAGGTCGTTGTCGTCCCTGATGAGGCCCACCACTGTTGTGTCGTCAGCATACTTCACGATGTGGTTTGTGGCGGACCTAGGGACGCAGTCGTGTGTCATCAAGGTGAACAGCAAGGGGCTCAGGACACAGCCTTGGGGGGAGCCCGTGCTGAGGTAGATAACATCTGAGATGTTCTGACCTATCCGCACTGATTGGGGTCTGTCACTGAGGAAGTCCAGCAGCCAGTTCCGCAGGGGGGCGTTGAAACCCAGGAGTCTCATTTTGTCTACCAGATGTTGTGGGATGATGGTGTTGAATGCTGAACTGAACTGCAGCCGCCATTTTGATTTGAGACTATGCGTCCCCAGCAAAAATGATGAGGGATGCGGGCAAACAAGAACACTGTTTATTTAAAAAATGAACTCATTTAAGGGAGTAAGGTTTCAAAAATTCAACGATCATGAGATTTTAAAGCTAAACAAATCAGCAACAGATCGGTATTATCGATACCAACCAATGTTTATTTAGATGGGATCGCCAACCCCCATTAGAATTTGGTCACATAGAGTAGAATATAACTTCATTTGCTCACAAGCTTATGCATGTGGTTCTGTGTCTATATCTTGTTTTCTTTCAGTACCCTTTGTCATGGCTGTTATCAAACTGGATCGCTTCATCTGTCCCCCTCCCCCACCCCAACTTAGACCTGGATTCACTTCGTCTAACATCTCTTCTACTTTCTGTCACCAAGCTGACAGGTGTGGCTAGCGCAGCGTAATAGAAAATGCCCTCTGTCTGCTGGAAAGCCCAGCGAGGCATGGCTTGATGTGCTAAATTCCCCAACACCGTGAAGGAGACCATGCAAATAAAGCTGCTGTCATTTTCTTTGTGTATCCATGTTGCTTGTGCATTTTGAAAAGTGTTTTCTTTGCTGTGTTTTGCTGATTTATAGTGCTATTGTTTATCTTATTCCACACCTGTCAACCTGTACGTTTTTGCCGTACAAAGTATGTTTATTATGCATTTTAAGACGTGTACGACGTACAAGAAAATCTGTAAGAAAAAAACGATAATTTGTCAATGATGTGTACCATCCGGTATACACTGACTATCATAAAACGGCAAATCAATCAAGTCAAACGAGTTTGCCGCGGTAGCCTCTATCTCGGTATCGTTTTTTCGTTGCAAACGAAGCGAGCGGTTTGATGTAGTGAAAGGAAGTCCGTCTCTTTTTAGAGAACTGGCTTTTTCGGCTCAACTCATTCAAGAGAGCCGGCTCTCAAACGGCTCACTTGCTTTGATGCATTATATGTATTACGAATGATTATGTTGTATAAAGAAGTTAAGAAAAAAAGGAAGTATAAAAGAAGAATATGAAAAAAGACAGGTTTGTGGTTATCCCTTTAATCAGTAAATTACCAACAATAATTGAATGCAGAAAATGAATTAACAATTGTATTAGAAAATGTATTGTTCTACTTAATTATATTTGCATGTGTTTTTTCCTTCTACAGAGAACGTCCAAGCGCCTTAATTTTTGAATGTTTTTTATAATAAAACTCATTCATGTCGAGCAACTCAGTATCTCACAACAAAATGTTAATTAACAATATATATATGATATCACAAAACAAATGTACAATTTAACATGTTAAACTACATAAATAAACACGTTTGAAAAAAAAAACATGAAGTAAGATTATTTTGTATTTTGTAAGGGAAAATACGACAGTTTGTAAGGGCATGGAAGCGTGGACGTTGACGGGCATGTTATTCTCACGTGCACATAAGGAGACACTGTACTGAAGAGACGCTAAGCAATAAATAAACCTTTTGTGTTATTCATCTTGGTAAAACATAAAAAACAACATATAAACTGTACCATGCATGATTTTAATTAAAGTATTGGAGGAGTTTATACATTTGACTATAAAGGATTTTATATGATTGACTACAAATTACATTTAATGTAAAAGGTATTCACTGACTGGGCTGTAGTTCAATGTCAGGGCACCCTGGTGGAAAATGTTGTTTACAGGAACGGCGGGAACGGGGCATAAGGCTGATAAGTTAATCCGGACATTCAGACGCAGGAAGGCCCTGATGACGTAGAAACGCTCGGTGTTGTTTTGAGGATTCCAGACATCACGACGCCCAGGGGGGGGGCTTCCTTGGCACGCCCATGGGAGAAGTCGGCATGCCATTGTACAAGGAGAAGATGGTCAATAAGAGAGAGCTAAAAGAGGGCTTCCCAGAGACTCCAACGACACTAATTTGGCCGTTTTCGATGGAGTACACTAAGTTAAATTGTTAATGAAATTAATCAGCCCCCGTGTGAAAATGTCGGCTTTCTTGTTCATCTTTTCCCTCAAGAAATGAGCGCGCGTTAAGTGTTGGGTGAATGTAGGTTGTGTTTGGTTAATGGAGTCAGATAACTAATTCAAACAATTTGGTAAATGGTACATTTTGATATTAATTCCCAACAGTATCAATGTATTAGAATATTTTAAAACATGGAAAAGGAAATCATACCGGAATGCTTGCCTTGCTGTAAGATTGCTAACCCTATCACAGATTCTATAGTTTGTGGCTGAGGTGTGCTAGAGGTAAGGTTTTAAACCCGAGTCCGGGCTAAAATTGCAATCATTACGTCAGATTTCTCTCTCACTGACTTATTTTTAATTATCCCCCTGCTATTGTTCTTTGTCTCTTTATTTTCCTCTCTGCCCCCCTTCTCTCTTATAGTGCCAAGATAGATTCTTTAGGACATCCTGATGCTGTGATTTATAGCCTCATTTTTGACCTGTCGATATGACGGACACCCTTTAAAGTTTTCCACTAACCAGTGTTCTGGTTTGCCCGCTTCCCTGCGTCCCAGACGCCTCATTTTTGCTGGGGACGCATAGTATCAAATCAACGTTGTCATTATTACCCGATTACCTTTTTTTTTTTAACAAAGATTTATCACACTCGAAACTTTTCGTCAGGCAGATCCGCCATTGTTGTTTTAGTCTCGCGGTTGGAGTTTTCGCCTGCACGTCGATCTCGGAAAAAGAGATCTCGTTGGTCCGTCTCTTTTTAGAGAACCGGCTTTTTAGGCTCAACTCATTAAAGAGAGCCGGCTCTCAAACGGCTCACTTGCTTTGATGCATTATGTTATGAATTATTATGTTGTGTAGAGAAGTTAAGAAAAATATAAAAGGAGAAAATGAAAAAAGACAGGTTTGTGGTTATCCCTTTAATCAGCATATTACCAAAAATGATTTAATGCAGAAAATGAATTCATAATTTGAATAAGAAAATGTATTATTCTACTTAATCATATTTGCATGTATTTTTCCTTCTACAGTGAATGTCCAAGCTAATTAAGTTTTTTTTTTATAATAAACCTCATTCATGTCGAGCAAGACAGTTAGTATTAGGTGAAAATCAACACAAAATTGGTCATTTCTTCAGTGTCAGTAATAAGTCGAAACATAATGCAGAAAGTAATAACAAGGGTAATAATTTCGGCACGAAAAAACGGTGGCGAAATTCTTCGGAAGATCGCGGAGGCAAGGAAAACACGTGTGTTGAAGCGAACGATTCGACGAAAGATAATAAAAAAAGAATACTCCTATCAAGAAAAGGACTTTTCTGCCAAAATTGACTAAATTATATTCCTAGTGACGCTATGAGGAAGATGATAATAGATTGGACCTTGAGAAGGCATTACAACTGTGGCGGGACAGAAAACCACAAAGATTATATGAACTGAAAAATCTGAAGATATAACTGCTTTGTATTACCAATTACCAATTAACTGTGATGATAGATTAATATAATTATTTCAGCAATATTATTTTGTATAATGTACAATATTGTTGTGAACTGAGAAATCTTGAAGTGATAACTGATTTGTATTACCAATAAACTGTGATGATTAAAACCGAATCAATATATAAATGTATATTATATATTTGTCGCCGATTTCCATTTTCAACCTTGATAACACTAAATTTTGGGGACCCATAGATCTCTGTCGGGAATAATTGTCAAATTTGCAGAATTGGTCCCTCGACTCTTTGTCAGATTACGCCAGACCAACAGAAATATTTTCACATCAGTGGCGGGAGTCTTTGATGTCGACGCCCGTGTCTGTATTTCGATCACAGTGTCATCAGCCCCTTCAACGACCCCTTGGCTTACCGCGACAAAGGCTTTGCTCCAGTGTGAGCTGTTTGAAAGAAGATTGCTTCTTTTTTCCCATTTTTACTTTTCCCCGTGTTCGCACTCAGCTAAGTACCAGAGATAGCGCTTTTAAACTTCGCACTTCTTCTTGGCCGGGAAGTCACATCAAATGGCTACTGCAAATTAATACAATGCTTCATGACTTAATATTAAGAGAGAAGTTTCCCGAGAGTCAGATCCACCCATTCATATAAACAGGATTGGGTAGGGTTACTTTAACTGGATTACTTTCAATGACTTTTGGATTACTCCAATACCAAATATGCTAATAAAAGACAAAAGAAACTAAATATGAATAAAATGATGAATCACAACACGTGATAAGCTTTCTCTCCTGGCTTTGATCTCTTTAACATAAAATGCGACAGAAACAAAATGAAAATAAATCCAAACAGCTTGCCAACATCATTTATGCCCTTTCATGTATTCCGTTACTCCCCAAGCCTGCACGAAATTGAGTCATTTTATTTATATTTAGTTTATTTTGTCTTTTATTAGCATATTTGGTATTGGAGTAATCCAAAAGTAATTGAAAGTAATCCAGTTAAAGTAACCCTACCCAACCCTGCATATAAATGAAAACATACTGTAGCTCGCTCGCCTAGGGTTGGGTACCCGCTCCCGAGAATGACATGCAGGAACTCGTGAAAAAGTGCTGCAGTGTCATTAAAACAGGTTCTAGTTGCTTCACCTTTTCACAAAGTTGGTTTCCAGTTAGCTTTTTGTAGTCAGCATCTTTTGTCTGGCAATGCCTCTTTGATTTACATATTTTGAAAACAGCCACCGTCTTGTAGCAAATTAGGCAGCCTCAGTTATTTTGGATTTCGGTGAAACAAATATTCCAATTTCCACTTGTCCTGGAGGTAGCCGCTCTTACGCTAAACTTTTTTTTTCGTTTTTTTACAGTTGCCATGCCGGAAATGGGGTGTGCTAAAATTCTCAAAATTCTTACAAAAAGCCAAGGGCAAAGGTGGTCGAAGAGCTACTGCAAACTGAAGGATATTATACATTTGACTATAAAGGATTTTATACGATTGAATACAAGCTACATGTATTGAGTGCAAGAAGATTTTCACCGAGTAGGCTTGAGTTCAATGACAGGTCACGCTGTTCCGAATGCAGAATGCTTTGTCTAGTTCTGTTGATAACAGGACTCTGACGGAGGACGGCAGGGATTGTTTTGAGAAACGCTCTCCGTTGTTTTGAGGAACCACAGACATCGGGACGCTCATCTCTGAGATTGTGAAGCTCACGTTGGGCTTCTATCTACCTACGTACCTACCTACCTACCTACCTACCTACCTACCTACCTACCTACCTACCTACCTACCCGAAACTAAATATGAATAAAATGATGACTCACAACACGTGGTAAGCTTTCTCTCCTGGCTTTGATCTCTGTGATCTCCGGCAAAACTAACATCAAATGCGACAAAAACAAAATGAAAATCAATCCAGACAGCTTGCCAACATCATTTTTGCCATTCCATGTATTCCGTTACTCCCCAAGCCTGCACAAAATTCAGTCATTTTATTCATATTTAGTTTATCTCATCTCATCTCATCTCATCAGCCGTACCGCTTATCCTCATTAGGGTCGCGGGGGGGCTGGAGCCCATCCCAGCCATCTCCGGGCAGTGGGCAGGGGACACCCTGAACTGGTTGCCAGCCAATCGCAGGGCACACGGGGACAGACAACTCACTCGCTCATTCACACCTAGGGACAATTTGGACCAGCCAATTCACCTGAAATGCATGTTTTTTGGAATGTGGGAGGAAACCGAAATGCCCGGAGGAAACCCACGCAAGCACGGGGAGAACATACAAACTCCGCACAGGAAGTCTGGAGCTGGATTTGAACCCACGCAGGAGGTTCCCATGACATGAACTGTGCCGCACATGCGCTAACCACTGCTCCGCCGTGCTGCCCTATTTAGTTTCTTTTGTCTTTTATTAGCATATTTGGTAGTGGAGTAATCCAAAAGTAATTGAAAGTAATCAAGTTAAAGTAACCCTACCCAACCCTGGTTACAGGATTGAAACGAGATGTGTACTCTTTCTCAACTCTTAATATTCGTGCAGGTATACTTACTGGTTGTCAATTATCTCTAGAAATGTGAAAGCAAAAAAAAAAAAAAAAAAAAAAAAATGCTTGTATCATTCACAAATTAGTAGGAATTGCGTGGTATATTTTTTCATGTGTATTCTATTTCAATCTAGACGCTTCGCTGTTAATTGCTGGAGTGGACCACTTAATGGCAATCATGTCTTTTAGTGGCACTCAATGCAAATTGTTACGAGGATATATATTCAGCCTTTGGGGCTTGTCTTAATTAATACACAATAGTATGAGTGGTTGAGCTTTATACACTGCGGCTGGTAAATTAAAGAAAATTAAAAGGCAAATTATTGAGTTGTACATTATACTTATCATTAAGCCATTAATCGTGTCACTGTGTAGACCCAGTGTTCATTTTACCTCTGAAAAGGGATGAGTCCCGGGGGACTCGCATGCTCAAAAATCGATGGGTCCCAACAGAGATCTATGGTTCCCCAAAATTTAGTGTTATCGAGGTTGAAATTGTAAATCGGTGACAAATATATAATAAAAAATCTACATAAATCATCGAATCATTAATTCGTTTTCTGCATCAAATTATTGTTGGTAATATACCGATAAAAGGGATAACCACAAACTTTTTTTCATGTTCTCCTTTTATACTTCCTTTTTTTTCTTAACTTATGTCATGATTACTAACCTGGAGCAATCATGGGGCGCCTGGGTGGGCGCCTTCTGATTGGCTGGCACTCCTCTCTTAAGCACGCTGCGCCCAGAGAGAAGTGTCAGAGCGTACATTCTTGTAACTCTGTGTGTTTCTCCCGATATCCTGTTCGTTTAGAACTCTGCTTACCCCATTCTGTCTGCCTCCGATCCGACCTGTTTCTGTCCCACGTTTTTGATCTCTTCTCCAGCCCCGGTAAACACGACCTTCCTGATTTCCGCACTCCGATTGACCACTCGATCCGAAGTTATCTCCCCGGCGCCGCTGCTGACGTCTGACGGCCATCACGTCTCCAGCAAGACCTGAATGCTTCCTTAACAAAAGGACTAAAACGAATGCTCTGGGGTCCACTGGTCTGTTCTGGTTTTGTGACAACTTCTTTATACAACATAATAATTCGTAATATAATGCATCAAAGCAAATGAGCCGTCTGAGAACCGGCTCTCTTGAATAAGTTGAGCCGAAAAAGCCGGTTCTCTAAAAAGAGACGGACTTTTCACCACACAACTCGAGATCGGCGTGCAGACGAAAACTCGAACAGCGAGACCAAAACAACATCTGCCGGATCTGCCTGACGAAAAGTTTGGAGTGCGGTAAATCTTTGAAAAAATGTAATCGTGTATCGATATTATTGTTCTTGGATTTATACTCTTAAAACTGGGATCGATACTTTGCTCATCCACAATTACCGCAAACCCCCACTTCTCTGCGCTATGTGAATCATCCAAAAAGGAAAAGAAACAAAGAACAATGACAGGTGGATTTTTTTTTTTGTTTTTTTGAAAGAGTCATCGAGGGAAAAGCCCAGCCAAAACCCGAAGATAATTAGTGACTTTTTGGCCTGACACATGCGCCTAAGATTGCAACTCTAGTATGTGGTCTTGTCCAGTTGATGAATGAACTTTTCCTGGCTTCAATCCAATATGCAAAAAAACCTGAGCCAAGATGTCCTCTATTCGGTAGCTCAGTGTGTTGTTTGCAACCCCCTTTTTATCTTTCCTGGTACGCTCTGCTACTCTCTGAGTCTCAGACGGACAGCAAATCTTTAGCTCCTTCCCTATCTGGCATCCTACCTGCCATGTAGAGAAGAGGACAACAGCAGGTAGGAGCAGCCAGAACGACCCGTTTATCCGAACCAGATGACAGACGTAAAAAGGAAATCTAACGTGGTTTGAACTTTTAAAGTTGTCTGCTACTCTGGCAGCACCATACACTTACATAACCACATAAAGATAGCACACGTACGCGGTGCAACAAGCTGCCCAAAAAAATGTAGTGATGTTATTTTTTATGGACAAAAACAGTTTATCCATTATCCCTATAACAACACTCATGGAAGCAGAGAACCTCATGATGGGAATGAGAGACAATTGAAACTTTATTTGCAATAATGACTTTTATTATGAAATTATGCAATAAAAGGTATTTTAATTGTCTTTTTGGCATTGTCATAAAGTAATTTTATTTTCATTGCATTATTTATTTTTTCGTTTGACTCTCTTGATTTTTTTCCACTGTCTTTGTCGCAATTATAAACCAACTCAAGGGGGAGAGGCTCAATTATTCAATGATCAGGACATCTCCTAGCAAAAATAATCAGATTCAGATTGGTATTGATTAATCCTACCCAATATTTACTTGGATTTGATCAAAACCAATAATCCCAGAATCGCTTACTCCTATAAGATAGAAGAAGACAGCTATGCTTATAAAAAGTCTATAGTTGGTAACTGGCAATGTTCCCTCTAAGCTGCGTGTGTGCGCAATTGCGCAGTACCCAAAGCTTTTCCGCGCACAAGAAAATCTAGCCAGCTCACAAAAATCAGGGCTCCAAATTGCTAATGAAGAAGCAAATTAAGTCAATGTTACAGTGCATGAAGGTAGAAATACAAGGGTTCCCCTGATGTTTTGTTCTAGATGCGGTAGTTTGAAGTCAAGGTCGAAGTAAAACGAAGTTGAGTAAAGTCAGTAGAGTTTTTCGAGAACCGGCTTCTTCGGCTCGGCTCACTAAAAGAAATCGGCTCTTTCGGGTCCTAAACGGCTATTCAGGTTGTTTTTGCTTCTTTCATTCCTCATCTCATCTCATCTCATTAGCTGCACCGCTTATCCTCAGTAGGGTCGCGGGGGTGCTGGAGCCCATCCCAGCAATCATCGAGCAGTGGGCAGGGGACACCCACACAAGCACGGGGAGAACATACAAACTCCGCACAGTAAGGCCAGGAGCTGGATTTGAACCCACGCAGGAGGTTCCCACGACCTCAGAACTGTGCCGCACATGCGCTAACCACTGCGCCGCCGTGCTGCCCCTTTTTCATTCCTATATGACCAAATATTATGTAAAATTATGCACATCATGACTTAAAGGAAGGGGGAATAGAACAAAAAAGAAAAACAAATACCCAAATGAAAAAGTAGTGAAAAGCTGAGAAAAATAGAAACAAAAGGAAGAGAAAAAAGAAGGAAAAATTCTGAAAAAAGCAAGAAAAAAAGAAAAGAAAGAAAAAAAAGGAAAAAAAAGTAAATAGAGAACAAAAAGAAAAAGGAACAGCTAGGAAAAAATGAACACAATGAGATTTGTTTTAAAAGGAATTAAAAAATATATAGAAAAAAACAGGGAAAAAGAAGAAAAAGTTTGTGTTGCATTCAAATAATTTCCAATTATACCAACTCAATCTTGTTGCCAACATTGTACTTCCACTAAAAAAATGTGATTAAATACAGTAGTGTGTCGTGCAACCAACTAAATAAGCCCCCAAAAATTTTCGTATTATGCGACAAAAGATACCATGAAAAAAAAGAAATGGAAATCTTGTGAAAGAATTGTTGTAAAAACAAATGACGTTTGTAGGCTGTACAACCTTTGCAATCGTACATTAGTCAATTCATTCAAAAGAGAAAAATAATTTGGCACTGCCGAAAACTCAGCAAAATGTAACGTGATGTCAAGTTCTGGACATGTTTGATAATGGATTAGTTGCCACACTTGGGATTGCCGTTGCTCACTGTTTTTTTCAAGCCTTGCTCACCGACTTTGTGTGAACGCTCAGACCCGTGGAAAATTACATTGAACATTGATGACTGGACTTTCCACATGAAACATTTTCAAACACAAATACTTCCACAAGAACTATATCATAAAGGACAATTGATCATTACACGTCAAGATAAAGATGTCTTTTCAAACTCAATTAGACGTGAGTAGAAAATGTCTTTTATCGCACTTCATCAATCAGGATTTGACTGAATACTTCGGCTCCCCATTAGAAATCATTCGATCTTCCTCTGATGAGCTTCTGTGAGTGTTGACATTATTCCAATGAGCAAAGTCACACACAATTCCCGGGCTTGCCTAATGGAAAACTGTACCTCTCAATGTATTTCTGCCCACTTAGAGAGACGTCCTGCAGAAGAGCAATTCCATGCACTTATGAAAAACACATCATATGAACATGAGTCAAATAACAAGATGACTCATTCACGTCATATACAACATTTCCTTGACTTTATACACAAGGTTTTACCGTATAGTAACGTTTTTCTGCAATAATGAATCGGTAGAAAAATATCACTGATGCAAATCTCGAAACATTGGATGCAACGGGAATGAAACCCGGGTTGCGGCGGTGAGAGCATTGAATCTTTTACAATGGTAAAGGTGGGCAGATTGATCTAAATATCGATATCATCAATACTAAGCCAGTATTTGGATTGGATTAATGTAATTGACCTGGGATTGATACTTCACCAGTGTTCATTTGAGCTGTGAAAAGTGATGGGTCCCGGGGACTCGCATGCTCAAAAATCTATGGGTCCCAACAGAGATCTGTGGGTCCCCCAAATTTAGTGTTATCCAGGTTGACAATGTAAATCGGCGACAAATATGTAATATAAATCTATATATTCATTCCGTTTTAATCATCACAGTTTATTGGTTATACAAAGCAGTTATCGCTTCAGATTTTTCAGTTCACAACAATATTGTAAATTATACAAAATAATATTGCTGAAATAATTATATAAATCTATATTTTCATTCAGTTTTAATCATCACAGTTAATTGGTAATACAAAGCAGTTATCGCTTTAGATTTTTCAGTTCACAATATTGTACATTATACAAAATACTGAAAATACTGCCATCCACTTAACTATCTTTAGCAGTGAAAGCATGGCCAAGTCTTCTTTTTGATGTCGTATTCGTTCATACTTGCCTCTCTCTTCCTGCAGCAACAGAATTTCCATAGCTAATTTGTGGTTTTCATTGTCGTTGTGCCGATCCAATGTGCTTTTCTGAAAGTTCGTATTGCAAAATGATTCATGCAATCCAGTTTTTTTGTCACGCTAGGTACACGCATCACAGAACATGTAGCCTCCATTATCATCCTCCTCATAGCGTAACCAGGAATATAATTGAGTCCATCTTGGCAGAAAAGTCATTTTCTTGCTAGGAGTATTATTTTCTTTTCTTTCGCCGAATGGTTCGCTTCAACGCACGTGTTTTCCTTGCCTTCGCGATCTTCTGAATAATTTTTCCACCGTTTTTCGTGCCGGAATTGTTGCCGTTGTTGTCACTTTCTGCAATGTGTTTCGACTTATTACTGACACTGAAGAAATTACCAATTTTGTGTTGATTTTCACCTTAACTCGACGACAAGCACCACAACAATGACGTCATCTCAAAGCAACGAGATCTCGTTGGCCGAGATCGGCGTGCGGACGAAAACTCGAACCGCGAGACCAAAACAACAATGGCGGATCTGCCTTACGAAAAGTTTTGGAGTTTGGTAAATCTTGTTAAAATAAAATAATCGGGTAATAATGACAATATGTGTCAAAAAAGTTGCGTCCCGGGGACGCACGTTGATTCGACACTATGCGTCCACAGCAAAAAATGCGTCTAGGACGCAGGGACGCCGGCAAACCAGAACACTGCTTCACCCATCCATCCATTTCCTCCAAGCAAGTTTTTTTTTACATAGTTATTGAAGTCCCACCCTCTCTCACCCAGTGTTTTCTGCATTTGTGTCATATAAATAGAATTTTGTCTAAAAAAAAAAAAACAGTTTAAATCAAAGGTATTTTTGTAGTATTTCTGATATATCTCTGTATTAGTATTTTTTGTATTGTAGCATTACTGTAATGTAATTTTTAGTATGTGTATCATTGTTTCATTCATTTTTGGAATTAAAGCAAAATAATACTTTAAATCCTTGTTTTTTGGCACTAATCTTGATATTAATTTTTCAGTAATCGTATTTCTGTAGTAGAAGTGTATTTTTTTTAGAAACAAACGGAAAATGGGGACAAAGTTGGCGCCAAAATAACATATGTTTTATAAGTAGCACTGTATTTACTAATATATATATTGTCATTATATTTTGACCATTTTCTTTTGGCGGGCCTGGCAAAAAAACGTCTGAGGGGCAAAAAAAAACCCACTGGAATTTTGTGTACCATTTGTAGCAACATGTGGTTGTGAGCAATCTTTTTCAAACATTTTGGACATTAAAACAAAGAAGAGGAAAATACTTCTCTTTTAAAACGACATGAGAATAGCACTTGCCAAGGTAAAGGCACTTATATCTGAACTGGTCTTTCTAAAGCAAGAGAGGAAGTCCCACACAATTTCAGTTCTGTATTTTATTGTGAGTGCTTTGATTGGTTCGAGCGGTTCATTTTGTTCACCAATACGAAACTATACCTTTTTCATTTGAAAAAAAAAAAATACCGTATTTTCCGCACTATAAGGCGCACCGGGTTATAGGGCGCACCCTGAAAAAATAATTTTTGGTCCTATATTTAACATAGATAAGACGCACCGGATTATAAGGCGCTACAATGGGAACGTCGACAAAACAGTCAGATAGTTCAGTCCAACTGATTACCCCCTTAACATTCCCAAAGCTTGCAAAGACGCAAATACGTGTCGAGAACACGTGCGGATGCGGTGTCCGTACGATGTCACTCAAATGCATCGTTCCATCATTCGGAAGGTTAAAGTCTTGGGATTCAAGAAATGCCAACCATTCCTTCGTTTCTATTTTCTTTTTCGCTCGCAACTTTACCGGGCATATGACAATAAACACTTGGAATTGAGTTTAATTTACAAATAGACACTCCATTCCATCCATTATCTGCACCGCTTATCACAGAAACATCGAGTTCAGTCGAAACAAGATACAGGGAAAATATATAGCCAGAGTAGCTCACCGAAGTCGTTGTGTTCAATAATAATGTGCATCCATGGTCCTCTTATATCCGTGAGTTTAGTAAATCCAGGAGAATAAAATATTTACAAATACAGAATAGTAAAAAATGCTTTCTGTATGCCATCAACCTCGTGCTATACACATTCATCTTTTTCGGCCAATTGCAGGCTTTGTTTTGCCGCTTCAGCCTATGCCAGCCTGTAAATGATAAAAAGGATCCCCCCCTTGACCTCCGAATAACTTTAGCCAATAGTGATCGATTCAAATGATGATTGACACATTGGTTAGCCAATGAAACGCCGGTAAATAAATCCCAGCATACACCGCGGACTACTTGGCGTGCGGGGGAAAATCTAGTCGGAGGCTGCAAGTTAGTTGGAAGACTTTGCGACTTAATATTGATCCATAAATAAGGCGCACTGTATTATAAGGCGCATGGTCAGCTTTTGAAAAAAAAAAAGGCTTTTAGGTGCGCCTTATAGTGCGTAAAATACGGTATATATATTATATGTTACAAGACAGTAGGGGTTTGATTAAAACTGGCGGGGTTCGGTAGATTCAACAGGGATAAGAACCACTGTCCTAATGGAAAACTGCACATGTGCAAGTACTGTGTTTCTGCCCAATCAAAAAGACATATTGCATAAGCCGTACCTGTCAACCCCCTGGGCTCCATGCCCTTACAAACTGTCAGATTTTCCTTTACAAAATGCAAAATAATCGTACACCATTTTTTTTTCAAACGTGTTTATTTATGTAGTTTAAAATATGTGTTACATGTGTTTCGTTATATCATATATATTGTTCATTAACATTTTGTTGTGAGATACTGAGTTGTTTGACATGAATGAGGTTTATTATAAAAAACAGTTCAAAAATGAAGTCACCTGGATGTTCACTGTAGAAGGAAAAAATACATGCAAATAGAATGAAGTAGAATAATACATTTTCTCATTCAAATTATAAATTCATTTTCTGCATTAAATTATTGTTGGTAATATACTGATTAAAGGGATAACCACAAACCGGTCTTTTTTCCTGTTCTCCTTTTAAATTCCTTTTTTTCTTAACTTCTTTATACAACATAATACAATGCATCAAAGCAAGTGAGCCGTTTGAGAGCCGGCTCTTTTTAATGAGTTGAGCCGGAAAAGCCAGTTCTCTAAAATGAGACGGACTTCCTTTCACTACATAACTACCACATGAAATCCGAGGCGGCAGACGCATGCGCACAGTAGCATCAAACCACTCGCTTCGTTTACAACGAAAATAAACAATACCGAGATAGAGGCTACCGCGGCGAACTCATTAGACTTGACTGATTGCCGTTTCGTGATAGTCGGTGTATAACAGATGGTTTTCCGTACAGATTTTCTTGTACGTCGTACACGTCTTAAAATGCATAATAAACGTACTTTGTACGGCAAAAACGTACAGGTTGACAGGTATGTAGCGTTTTTACATAGTCAATTGTGCACGACAAAAAAGACTTAAAGCTGAGATTCTGAAACAGTCTGTAGCTTTCATGTCATGACTTCCAAACCATTGAAAATATTAAGATATAAAGGAACCGCGATGTCATCATCAAGTTGTCTCCTTAAGGCAAAGCATGTTCAAGAGCAGGTAAATCTGCTCAATAGGCTAAAAGAAACATATGATAAATTCAATAATTTATTAAATTCTTAGATTGCAATACCATTACTTCCATCCATTAGCTTCCGCTTATCCTGGATCGGGTCGCGGGGGCAGCAGCCTTAAAAGGGAAGCCCAGACGTCCCTATCCCCGGCCACCTCCTCCAGCTCATCCGACGGATCCCAGGGCGTTCCTAAGCCAGCCGAGAGACATAGTCCCTCCAGCGTGTCCTGGTTCGCCCCGGGGCCTCCTGCCAGTGGGACATGCCCGGAACACCTCAGGCGTCCAGGAGGCATCATTATCAGATGCCCGAGCCACCTCAACTGACTCATCTCAACGCGGAGGAGCAGTGGCTCTACACAGAGTCCCTCCTGGATGACTGAGCTTCTCACCTTATCTCTAAGGGAAAACCCAGACACCCTGCGGAGGAAACTCATTTCGGCCACTTGTATCCGGGATGGTGTTCCTTCAGTCATAACCCAAAGTTTATGACCATAGGTGAGGGTAGGAACGTAGATCGACCGGTCGATCGAGAGCTTTGCCTTTCGGCTCAGCTCCCTCTTCACCACGACGGACCGGTACAGGGTCCGAATCACGGCAGACGCTGCACCGACCCGTCTGTCGACCTCCACAAACAAATTGTAAAAGTTGACAGGTCTGTCTCTGTCTGCCTGTCTGCCTCTGATTGTCTCTGTACTTTTGTGGCTCTGTTGTTTTTGCTCTTAAAACTCTCTGTGACAACAAAGAAGCACCGAAATTGGTTCAATTTTTATAACCCCCTCACTCAATACTCTAATCAGACAATTTGTTAAAAATGATAGCCTATGACGTGTGCACGTTGCGTGTACACAAAATTATGGTATGTACCAAACCAGAAAGTATTGGGCCAAAAATATTTTAATATTATATATACATGTAACGGGTGTAATAATAACTTTTGTTTTATTGAAATTCCTGCTGAAATATGTTGTATAGTTTTTGTGTAAGTGTCCTGCAATGATGAGTCCAACAGTGCCACCTGCTGGTATGGGGTAAGGTTTGGTTTGGCTTTTGATCTTGTGGCCGGAAGGCGGATGCCGTTGGCAGTCTACAGCGCGCTGTTAACGGTAAGGCACGATCTTTTGGTGCTCCGCAAAAAGTGATTGATGTTTTCAAGCTGTTTGGATTTCTTTTCGTTTTGTTCCGTCGCCATTTATGTTAGTTTTGCTGGATGTTGCATGTTGTGCTAAAATGCTGATTCCCCTTTTAGTGTTGAAAGCCAGCAGAGGAGCTAACCACATGTTGTGTGTGACTCATTATTTTGCAGGTAAATTGTACCCGTTTTTATACTCGTTATTGTTATTATTTCTATTTCTCATATATACAAAAAGGATGATGTTGGTTAAAATCCAGTTTAAAGAAAAATATGTTGAATTTGTTGTAAACGTTACAAAAACCACTATACGATCTCTTGTTAAAAGTATCTTGTTAAAATGTATGTGAAAATAATTGTCATGGTTGATTTTCTGAATCTCAACTGTTGATAAAATATAGTTGGCAGTCTACAGCACGCTGCCAACGTGTTGAAAGCCAGCAGAGAAGCTTACCACGTGTTGTGTGTGACTCATTCATTTGCAGCAACTGTAATAAAAACCTTCTCATCCAGTCCAGCGTGAATGTGGATCTTTGGTGGGACGGGTACACCGCGGTTACATAGAGTCAACTCGAACATGTTTCTCTTTCGAGGTCACCCTTGATGACAAATCTTGAGGTCTTGAAGATATGTATTAGGAGAAAGGCTTGTTCCAGCTTCCTGAGGAAGTGTGCTCTGTGTGTGGTCTCTGATTCAGAAGAGAAGGCTGTTTAGGTCTTAACCTCTCGACCTTAAACTCTAATCCAATGATCATATCCGTCATTTTTATCCACATCAAACAACATTCTGTTCTTGTTTTGTTGACTGAACAAGGCGTTATCTCCTGAAAATTGGTTTATCTTTGCTCCAATTTAGTCGCACTGCTGCAATGTCACCCTTCAGAAAAACTACTTCCCAAGGACTTCCTAAGACACTGAGATTGTGACTGATTCTATTGATGAAATATGTAATATGGATCTATATTGATATTAGGAAAACCTTTGGCATTGTTAATCCTACAGTATTATAATGAAACGTGAGTTTAGAAACATTGGAATCATAGGTGTTGCATTAATCTGGCTAGAAAGCTACCTAGATAAAAAAATAATAATAAATATATATATATATATATATATATATATATATATATATATATATATATATATATATATATATATATATATATATATATATATATATATATATATATATATATATATATATATATATATATATGCGATGGCTATGTACTCAATAAATCAAAAGGACAATCAATAAAATGCATTGTCCCCCAGGGATCTGTTTGTAACTATAACTTGTTTCTATTTTTATTATATATTAATGACACAACAATCTAAAATTAATAATGTTTGCTGATGATATAAACATGATGTGTATTGAAGGATTTTATATTTTATTTATTTGACTATAAGGGATTGTATACAATTTTATACAAATTACAGTTATTGAATGCAATTGAATTTTTTCACAGAGGAGGCTTAAGTCCGATGACAGGTCGCACCGTTCCAAATGTGGAGTGTTTTGGCTGGGGAATTTTGATAACGGGGCGCTGATGAAGGACTTAGGCCTTGTTTTGATAAACGCTTGGCATTGTTTTGAGAAGTGTTCTGCTGATATGAGATTCCTTTAGACATGGCGGCGCCTTTCGGCGAGGAGGTGGTGAAGCTAGCACCTGACCCGCCCAATGTCAGGGGCCTTCGTGCCACACCGGTCAGACGAGGTGGCGACTAGGTGGAGGCCATGTGGGGAGTTCCTGGCCTGCCCATGGGGGAGGAGCCAACGAACCCAGATTATGAAAAGAACTTCAGAGACAGAAGACGGAAGAAGAGATGGGAGATCAGATCGAGAATGAGAGGGAGGCTAGGCGAAGACTAATTAGACAAATCAGACAATTGTTAGGCTAATTTGATGGAATTCACCTAGTTAAATACTTTAGGAAAATAAATCTGCCCCCGTGTGAAAATGTCGGCTATTCTTGTTCATTTTTCCATAAAGAAACGAGCATGCATTGTTAGGAGAATTAAGTTTGTGTTTGGTTAATGGAGTCAGATAACTAATTCGAACAATTTGGTAAACGCTACATTTGTAGTGTAGTTTTTTCCCTAACAGTATTGATAACGATTTAATCAGCATACATGGTTTAATACCAACAAATGAACCCTACATATAAACAAATCAAAGTGCAATACAATCCGTAAAAAACATATATAAGCATGAGGTTCAGGTCCACAGGAATACAATTCGAATTGAAAGAGTCACTAATCACAAAGTGCTGAGAATATTACTTGAGGAAAATCTACATTTCAAGGCTCAGTTTAATACAGTAGAAAAAAAGACTGCAATAAATTTGTGTTCTCTGGCATGCTCTAAAAATCATAAATCCCCAAAAAAGCTCTATATATAATTTATAGATTATGCATAGACCTGCTAACAGAAGCTCACCAGAAAATGTACAATGCTACGTTTGGAGAAAATAATTAGAATATGTTTTGGGAGGAAATGCGTTTCTGGTCTGTGACAACTTTATTGGTAAATATGTTATTTTTATTTTTTTATTGTGCTTTTCGGGGATATGTTACTTAAAAAAAAATTAAGTATATTCTTCTATTTCATAGTTTATGTGTTGTTGCAGTGAAACGTTGTTATTCAGATATTTTGAGTTTACTTAACATTAAAGTTGTGTAGTATAAAAAATATAAATGTTTAAAAAAGTAAAATGTTCACTGTAGAGTGAAAAAAATAGTGCCATAATATACTAGAGCCCAGTGACTGGCTGACAATCAGTTCAGGGTGTTCCCTGCCCAATACCTGAAGATAGCTGGCATAAGCGGTGCAGATAATGAATGGATGGATAATATAGTATAAGAACGTCAGGCATTGTTTTGATAAGTGCTCTGCTGTTATGAGTTTTTCAGACATCGAGGCGAGGGGGTGGACCTCACATGGGGGCTTTCATTGGCACGCCCATGGGAGGAGCCGTCACACCAGCTTGCGGAAAAAACGTGGGCCGGGGAAAAAAAAGGAAGATCGAGAGAGGAGTCTTGACAGAGACTCAAGCGACACTAATTTGGCTAATTAGTTGTGTAAAGTTTTACTGCACAGATAGATTTTAGATGTTGGTGCATTACCGCCCCCTAGCTGACATTTCCTCACGCCTGCAAGAAAGCCTTGATGTTGCTAACCCAAAATTTGATTGGCTAAACCAACAGTTTTATTGTGACTTGTTATGTCTCAGGAAAGCCTGCAGATCTGCTTGTGAAGGCCTCCGGTCAGATTTCTGAGCCTGGCAAAAATAAATAGCTAAAACTTGAATTGATAAATGCTTAAATATGAAAGCACACCGCCAGAAGCAGCACAACCATGGGAAAAACAATTATGGGAAGCTGATACAAAATATGGTTATTTCATACGTATTCATGCCCTAAATATGATTCAATCATATGCTTCAGATACTTTGTAGGCCAGCAGAGAAGGCCTTGCAGGGCTTGGCGGCCCACCACTAGTATTTTTAAAACCATGTCTAACTTGACTTTTTATTCCTTTGCTAGAATGTTGACCTGTACCTGCTTTCCTATGAGGAGGATACACCTCAATAGGAGTTATTAGAATATGACAATCACCGTCTTTTTAATTTTCTCCTTTTACACTTCCTTTTTTTCTTAACTTCTTTATACAACATAATAATTCGTAATACATCAAAGCAACTGAGCCGTTTGAGATCCGGCTCTCTTTAATGAGCTGAGCCGAAAAAGCCGGTTCTCCAAAAAGAGACGGACTTCCTTTCACTACACAACTCGAACTGGTTTGACTTGATTGATTTGCCGTTTGGTGATAGTCGGTGTATACCGGATGGTACCCATCATTGACAAATTTGCATTTTCCGTACAGATTTTCTCGTACGTCGTACACGTCTTAAAATGCATAAAAACGTATTATGTACAGCAAAAACGTACAGGTTGACAGGTATGATATAATAACACGTACTTTATGCCAGGAACCATGAGTAATGTCTGCTGTTCAGATGAACTCAGCTTTAATGAAGCACGATAATTAAAGGAGTCAATCAATTACTCCTGTGCTTTATTTATTGCTCATGATAGGCTAAAAAAAATGTTGGTGATCGCAGCATGCCAGGGGCTGTAACGTGTAATTGATGAGTGTGCCCCACAAAAAGGGTGGAATGCATTTTCCACATGGGCTGATCATTCCAACTAAAGTCTCAGATTCAAACACCACTGAAGTGGAGATGTTTTGTCAAGAATAATGGTAAAAGATATCTTCAACCAGGCAGCACGGCGGCGCAGTGGTCAGCGCTTGTGCGGCACAGTTCATGTCATGGGAACCTCCTGCGTGGGTTCAAATCCAGCTCCAGACTTCCTGTGCGGAGTTTGTATGTTCTCCCCGTTCTCCCACATTCCAAAAACATACATTTCAGGTGGATTGGCCAGTCCAAATTGTCCCTAGGTGTGAATGAGCGAGTGAGTTGTCTGTCCCCGTGTGCCCTGCGATTGGCTGACAACCAGTTCAGGGTGTCCCCTGCTCACTGCCCGGAGATGGCTGGGATGGGCTCCAGCCCCCCGGCGACCCTAATGAGGATAAGCCGTACGGCTAATGAGATAATGAGATGAGACCTTCAACCAGAATCCAGACCCTCGTTGGAAGCTATAGGAAGCGTTTGGAGGCTATTTTTTCTGCAAAAGGAGGATCTATTCAATATTGATGTCATTTTTCTATTGGGGTGCCCAAATTTATGCACCTGCCTTGTTTTGTTTAAGCAATTATTGCACATTTTCTGTAAATCCAATGAACTGCATTTCAATTCTCAGGTGTCACTGTGTTTATCTGCTACAGTGGAACCTCGGTTTTCGTACGCCTCTCAGTTCGGACAAATCGGTGTTCGACCAAAAATTTAGAGAAATTCTTGTTTCGCTGTTCGGTCAAAAAATCGGAGTTCGAACGCTGGTACGCTAGGGTGCGATGCTGAGCGGCGTACGGGTGTTTTAGCCCCTAATTATGCCTCCGAAGAAGCTCGGTACACGCAGGACAGGTGAAAAAAAAACAAGTTGTTCGTCCAACTATTGCCTTTAAGAAAGACATAATAGCTAAATATGAAAGAGGTGTACGAATTTCCGATCTTGCTAGTGAATACAGCGTGGCTAAATCTACTATCGGTACGATGGTAAAGAATAAGGAGGCTGTGAAATCGAGTGATGCGGCTAAGGAAGTTAGCGCTATAAGCAAGCAACTGCCGCAAGTTTTGGAAGAGGTTGAAAAACTTTTGAGGATTTTTCTCTCCCCACCGTCCACCACAAAGGTAAGAAATCCTATTCATAATCCTTTTTTTTTATTTTTACACGTTCATGTTAGCGTCATCTTTCGTACGGAAGATTACCCTAACATGAACGTACGATTAGCCTGGGTTAGCTTCATGTTTACGTTCATGGTAAACATTCAGGGTGTTGGAACGGATTCAAACGATTTTACATTACTTTTAATGGGAAAAACGGTTTTCCGTGATCGACCAAATCGGTTTTCGAACAGGGTTCTGGAACAGATTATGGTCGAGAACCGAGGTTCCACTGTATTTGACATATTTAACAGAAATTGCTAATCCGAACAACCAATGATTTGTAAAGGCAATTCTTGAAAATGATCAGGGGTGCCCAACCCTCTGCATATGACTTTTTTCTTTTTTTTTTTTAATTCATAAATCGATAGGAGTTACTACGCAATTATTTTCTTCAAACCTTTTCTTAAATGACAGCGAAAAATGCTACCTTGTTCACGGGCTATCGCTTATCAATCTTCAGTGGCCCAACCCCTTTCACTTCACCTTTTCTGATACATTTATTTCAGCGTGAACTCATCCCTAGTGACAGCATCCGGCTGCCATTAATGACGTAGCAGACCACAAAGGTTAATTGAGAGCAGTTGTTCTCTGCCCGGACCACCGAAAAATACAGGCACCACATATTTCTGGTTCCCATACCTCCCCTGGTCACTTGGAGCTGGTGTTTTGTCCACTGAATAGCAAAAAATGAACGATGATTTCTCATCTCATCAGCTGCACCGCTTATCCTCAGTAGGGTCGCATGGATGCTGGAGCCCGTCCCAGCAATCATCGGGCAGTGGGCAGGGGACACCCTGGACTGGTTGCCAGCCAATCGCAGGAAACACAGGGACAGACAACTCTCTCGCTCGTTCACACCTAGGGACAATTTGGACCGGCTAACACACCTGAAATGCATGTTTTTGGAATGTGGGAGGAAACCGGAGTGCCCGGAGGAAACCCACGCAACCACGGGGAGAACATACAAACTCTGCACAGTAAGGCCGGGAGCTGGATTTGAACCCACTCATGAGGTTCCCACAACCTCAGAACTGTGCCGCACACGCGCTAACCACTGCGCCGCCGTGCTGCCCCTGAACGATGATTTGAAGGGTTTAAATCAATGTTCCCTGTAATTTTCCACGGGTCTGAGCTTTCACACAAAGTCAGTGAGCAACGCTTGAAACAACAGTGAGCAACCATAATCCCAACTGTGGCAACTAAGTCGTTATCAAACATGTCCAAAACTTGACATCACGTTACATTTTGCAGAGTTTCCAGCAATGCAAAAAAATGTTTCACTTTTGAATGAATTGACTCATGTATTATTGCAAAGGTTGTACGGCCTACAAAACGCCATTTGTTTTTACAACAATTCTTTCACGAGATTTCCATTTCTTTTTTTTTCCTGGTATCTTTTGTCGCATGATACTAACATTTTTGGGGGCTTATTTAGTCAGTTGCACGATACACAACTGTATTTAATCACAATTTTTAGTGGAAGTACAATGTTGGCAACAAGATTGACTTGGTATCATTGGAAATTATCTGAATGCAACACAAACTTTTTCTTCTTTTTCCCTGTCCTTTTCTAATTTTTTAAATTCCTTTAAAAAATATCTCATTGTGTTTATTTTTTCCTAGCTGTTACTTTTTTCTTTGTGTTCTCTATTTACTTTTTTTCCTTTGTTTCTTTCTTTTCTTTTTTTTGGGGCTTTTTACTGAATTTTCCTTCTTTTTTCTCTTCCCTTTGTTTCTTTTTTTCTCAGCTTTTCACTATTTTTTCATTTTGGTATTTTTTTTCTTTTTTGTTTTATCCCCCCTTCTTTTAAGTCATTTTGTGCATAATTTTACATCATATTTGGTCATGTTAGGATTAAAGAAGCAAAAACAACCTGAAGAGCCGTTTAGGACCCGAAAGTGCCGGTTCCTTTTAGTGAGCCGAGCCGAAGAAGCCGGTTCTCAAAAAAATCTACTAACTCTACTCAACTTCGTTCTACTTCAACTCGACTTCCAAATACCGCATTTAGGACACAAGGTCAGGGGAACCCGTGTATTAGCTTCATGCACTGTACCTTTGCTTCTTAATTAGCAATTTCGAGCCCTGATTTTTGTGAGCTGGCTAGATTTTCTTGTGCGTGGAAAAGCTCTGGGCAGTGCGCGATTGCGCACGCGCGCAATTTAGAGGGAACATTGGTTTGAATCCAGGTATCGTTATTGACGTTCGAGGTATTTTTTTCGGCTTAATAGGCAAATAGTTCTGTGTGTCTGTTTTCCAAACAACAGCTAAAAATTCCCTTCATGAAGCCGATCAGAATTACTGATTCCGCCAGAAGCAAAAGACACCATTAAAGTGTTGCTATAATTAAAGTCTCAGCAGAGCAACAACAGCGCAACCTGAAGTGCTTAGTCAACAGAATTGAGTGTGCTTCCTTGCGAAACCATAATATAGAGACATTGTCTGCTGATCAAACAAGAAGATATCTTTTGAGCTTGAGTGAATTCAAATTTTTGAAAACGTAAAATTTGAATACAACATCTTCATAAAATAACCTTAATTCTCTGTTGTTCTCTTCTAGGTTGGAGAAAAGCCAAAATTATTTTCGTTTGGATTAACAATAACTGTCATTGATGAATGTTTTAAGGTCATCTTTTAATATGGTTATCAAATATTTACTGATTTATCGTGTTAGGGAAAAAACTATTACAAATGTATCGTGTACCAAATCGTTCGAATTAGTTATCTGATTCCGTTAACCAAACACAAACTTCATTCTCCTAACAATGCATGCTCATTTCTTAATTTAGGGAAAATATTGACAAGAGACCGGCATTTCCACACGGGGGCAGATTTATTTTCTTATGGTATTTAACTATATGAATTCCATCAAATTAGCCGAAGTATTGTCACTCGAGGCTTCCTCTAGCCTCCTTTTTTTCGATCGTCCCTCTCATTCTCCGATCTGACCTCCCATTTCTTCTTCCGTCTTCTGTCTTCTGTCCATGTCTTTTCACAAGCCCGGGGCGTCGGCCACCCCCCATAGGTCGTGTTGACTCCTCACGTGGCCTCCACCTAGTCGCCACCTCGTCTGAGCAGTGCGTCACGAAGGCCCCTCCCATGGGGCGGGTCAGGTGCCAGCTTCACCACCTCCTCGCCGAAAGGCACCACCACGTCCAAAAAAATTCACACTAACAAAGCTTCTCAGAATAACTTCTCCAAACATAACCTTATCTTCTCCGTTCCTTATCTTCTTGGTTTTTTTACCTCACTGTGAATGTGTGAAACTGGAGTGTCATGCCCAATTTCGTAACAATGACAATAAATGTATATTCTATTCTATTCTATTCTTCTAAAATATGAATTGTATTGACAGTACTTTATTTCCGCGAACCTATTCACACATGTTCTGAATGCATTGTATTGTTGCAGTGTTCACGATTTAAAAGAAGAAAATAAAGCTTCAATACCACATCCCCTGTGGTCACAGTCCTTTTTTGGTGGTATCAATGACACTACACTTATATACTGTTTGAACATTGTGTTCTGGCATGAAAAATATTGTTCCTGTCAAACATCTGCAAGGCTGTACAAGGCCTCTTTGTACATTTAAAGTGATGGAAATGTAGTCAATTAAATGCTGGGGGAGCTGCAAAACCGGTGACAGTGTATAAGTGCTTAATGTATGTTCTCCTGCAATGTTCCGAATTTAGCAAGGCCCGAGGAAAAGGGCCCGGCTGCCTTTTATTATCTGCATTCCCTGTGAAATAATGTAAATTGTCCCCTCCCTAATCAAATATCCGTTACTATGCAACAATGTTTGGATCGTATGGACAAGTGAATCCTAGTTCAAAAGAAAATGGTTGGACGAGCCTTAGCACCAGTGTTCCCTCTAAGCTGCGCGCATGCGCAATTGCACACTGCTCGCACAGTCTCAGTGCACAAGAAAATCTAGCCAGCGCACAAAAATCAAGGCTCAAAATTACTAATTAAGAGGTGACTTAAGTCAAAGTTACAGTGCATGAAGGTAATAGAATAGAATAGAATAGAATATACCTTTATTGTCATTGTTACAAAATGGGTTAACATATTGTGACAACGAAATTGGGCATGACACTCCAGTTTTACACATTCACAGTGAGGTATGAGCCAAGAAGATAAAGGAACAAAGGAAGATAAGGTTATAAAACAAGGGGGATAAGGCTATAGTTATAATTTACATGGTATTTACACAATAAATGTCGGCATGTGGGATGTTACATACAGTGTTGTCGTGATACCATTGGTATCGTAAGGGTTGTGCAATATTGCATTTGGTGCAAAGTCATCATAGTGCAAAAAATAGTCAGCATATGCATTGGTGCAAACATAGACATCATAGTGCAGAAAAAGGAAATGGTCAGACATTGTGCAAGGTGAGCAGTAAACGTAGTGCAGTCAACATGTGCAAGAACATAGACATGAGTACCATTATATTCGTATGAGGTAGTGTTGGCACAAGTTTTCAGTTTTTTTGTGCGGTGTCTGTTTTGAGCAGTGAACAAACATAGTGCAGACAGCATGTACGTGAGTACCATTTTACACTCGTGTGAGGTAGTTTTTTGCAACAGTTTCACTCACTCGCTCGTTCACACCTAGGGACAATTTGGACCGGCTAATACACCTGAAATGCATGTTTTTTGGAATGTGGGAGGAAACCAAAGTGCCCGGAGGAAACCCACGCAAGCACGGGGAGAACATGCAAACTCCACACAGGAAGGCTGGTAGCTGGATTTGAAGCCATGACCTCAGAACTGTGCTGCACACGCGCTAACCACTGCTCCGCCGTGCTGGTGATGCAACTATGTTTACACTATTTTTAATCTGAATTTAAAAAAGCATAACAGGACACACACATTTATAAAAATGTTTTTAATCTGACTATTCTTGTGTCATCTTCAACTATTACCGTAAATTCCGGACTATAAGCCGCTACTTTTTCACTAACTTTCAACCCTGCGGCTTATTCAGTCATGCGGCCAATTTATGTAATTTTTCTAACGGCCGCCAGCAGCGCTCGAGTGTTGCTACCATTAACTGCCCTGTCACAGCCACCGTTTGGGATGAAAGTTATATTATTATTATTAAAGCTTTGAAAACTCTCTCTGTGTACCGTCTTTCTTTGTAAACATGTGTAACCCATGTATAATATGTATTTGCAACTGTATATTTTTGTAATGTATTTATTTGTATTTATTTCAGACACTTATTCTGATATGTTTTGATCGGGTGAACGAAAAATGAGGGGCGGAACAAACGCCGGGTGCCGAGTTTAAGTGGGGGCCGCTAAAGGTGAGGGACAAACAAGGAAAGAAGAGGGGGTAAAAAGTTGGTTAAAGAAAAAGGAGTTGCGTGAGTAAATGTATTCATCTGATATATTTTTCCCACCCTTACCTTTGGAAATATACACTTTTTTCCTTGGATTACTTTCAATGGGACCCGGACTCTGCAGGTCTGCATTAAACCTTAAGTACCGGTATCATTTTCCGTTCATTTCGCCGGCTTTGATTTTTGGACTGTGGACTTTAATGAAGGACATTTAGTTTCAATCGCGGGACTCGAAGTCAGGTTTGGGTTAATTTTGTGTTTGTGTTACATGTTTAAATGTGGGCGCATGCGGCTTATATACAGGTGCGGCTTGTGTACGTACAAAATCGATTTTCCTCTTAAAATGCGGTGGGCGCGGCTTATAATCAGGTGCGCTCTATAGTCCGTGATTTACGGTAAACTAAATTTCAAATGTATTTTATTTCACACAGCCAACTAGACAAGGTTTCTCTATGATTTGCTATACACCCCACTTATTGAATGAATGAATGAAAACTTTTATTTCGAACATAAAAATAAAAACAGGACTTATTCAAATGTAAAATGAAAACACTGATTCTATTGAAGAAGTTGCAGGAAACGAAAAACAAAACAAAAAGCCTTTGCATCTAATAGTAAAAAGAAAAGCGAATCAATTGATGACTGGTGACTAAATAGGGACACTAAAGGGCTTTTTGAAATCTCTTTAGCACAGCTTTCATATTCTAGCTCTTTCTCCATTGGGACTCTTTGCTTTGATCAGTGAACCTGTAATGTTCCAATGCAGATGCACTCTTGACAGTATGAGAAAGGCAACTGTTGGGCAAAGGCAAAGCAAGGGACTGTAGCGAAAGATTAGATATTCAGAACGCTGGCGTCAAGGGTAGAGAAGGCAGATAGTGCTGCAGGCAGCTACAGAAGCAAGAAATGAATGGAATTCAAATGGTTCCCTAAACTAAAAATCAATATTCTACTGCACATATATCCAAACACATTAAAACAATGCTCATAGTTCAACTTGCTCAATGTGTCAGGACCAGAACGGAAACAGGACCCACTCGCGTAACCTTACCACGTGTTTTGTTGAATGAAGAGAAAGGGTTGCATTCACGATCCAGCGATTGCTGGACGCGGAAAGCAGGCCAGGCGTTCCAAGATGGCGGCGCGAGCGGGTGCAGCGGCTTCAGGGGTTCCAGTTCGTCTTTTGTTTCTCATATTTTCCCTTTGACTCCTTTCACAACTACAGTAACATTCACAACATCCCGAGGGACATACAGAGACCACCGGATCTCCCTGGGTGATGTGCCTGCCCACAATGATGGAGCAAAGTAAAAGGCTGCCGGTCGGGCCTAGGCTAAGAAGGCGACCACATAGACCAGCGCTTCCAAGCATGTTCCTGACCAACGCCAGATCCATCGTCCACAAAATGAGTGAATTTGAGCTGCGAAACGCCACCAACAGCTTCGTCCGAAATTGCAGAATTTTTGTCATCACGGAGTCTTGGCTTTCCCGACGCCGCAGTCCACCTAGCAGGACGCACGCTTCACCGGCACGACCGAGACAGAGACTCCGGTAAGAACAGGAGTGGGGGACTATGCGCTGCAATAACAGCCGAATCATTGACACACACTGCTCACTCCGTATAGAGTTTCTAGCAGTATCGTGTAGACCCTTCTATCTACCGAGAGAGCTAACTGTGGTCATTGTGGTTGCTGTTTACGTTCCACCGGATGCTAACGTTCCACCGGATGCTAACGTTAGCATAGCGCTAAATCTCCTGCCCGCTGCTATCAATAAACACCAGCTTGCACACCCCAAAAGAGCTTTTATCGTCCCAAATTCATTCAATACGTGGACTGAGCAATCAGGGAAATAAAACACTGGACTGTGTGTACAGTAAGATCAAACATCTAGTTGGATCCGGCCATCTCTGTCTGTCCCTCACCCCTTTATACACGCCCCTCCGGAGGAAAACAAAGCCTATGCAAACAGGACAGTACAAACATCTTCTTTGTTCCTTTATCTTCATCTTCTTTTGAAGTCAAGGTCAAAGTAAAATGAAGTTGAGTAAAGTCAGTGGAGTTTTTCGAGAACCGGCTTCTTCGGCTCGGCTCACAAAAAGGAACCGGCTCTTTCGGGTCCTAAACGGCTCTTCAGGTTGTTTTTGCTTCTTTAATCCCAACATGACCAAATATTATGTAAAATTATGCACAAAATGACTCAAAGGAAGGGGGGATAGAACAAAAAAGAAAAAAATACCAGAATTAAAAAGTAGTGAAAAGCTGAGAAAAAAAGAAACAAAAGAAAGAGAATAAAGAGGGAAACATTCAGAAAAAAAACAGAAAAAAAGAAAAGAAACAAACAAAGAAAACCAAGTAAATAGAGAACAAAAAGAAAAAAGTAACAGCTCGGAAAAAATAAACACAATGAGATTTTTTTTAAAGGAATAAAAAAAAAGAAAAAAACAGGGAAAAAGAAGAAAAAGTTTGTGTTACATTCAAATAATTTCCAATTACACCAAGTCAATCTTGTTGCCCACATTGTCCTTCCACTACAAAATGTGATTAAATACAGTTGTGTATCGTGCAACCGACTAAATAAGCCCCCAAAAATCTTAGTATTATGCGACAAAAGATACCATGAAAAAAACGAAATGGAAATCTTGTGAAAGAATTGTAAAAACAAATGACGTTTGTAGGCCGTACAACCTTTGCAATAGTACATGAGTCAATTCATTCAAAAGTGAAAAATAATTTTCCATTGCCGGAAACTCAGCAAAATGTAACGCGATGTCAAGTTTTGGACATGTTTGATAATGATTTAGTTGCCACACTTGGGATTGCTGTTGCTCACTGTTGTTTCAAGCGTTGCTCACCGACTTTGTGTGAAATTACAGGGAACATTGATTAGCAGTACAGTATATTTCTTAATAAGGGTCATAAACTTTCAGAACATGACCTTAAACAGGTGGTGGTTTTGGAGGATGGACATTGAATAATATTACTGTGTATAACTGACCATGAAGTCATTTCTGTTTCAGCCAATCCGTTTTACGATGCACTTTCCATCTCTAGAACCAGAGTTAATACTTCAAGTTGTATTGGCTACTTTTAATTAGTCTTAAATCTAGAAGGCAAAACAGTTAAAGATGCAGAAAAAAATCTTCTAGTGATCAATATGTACTTGGACACAAAATGTCATCATCTTTGATAAATATTCATGAGGAATATCTATCTACTCTCCAATGCAGGCAAGCCACTAGATCAGGGGTCTCTTAATGATTTATTTTTATTTTATTTAATTGAGTATAAGGGATTTAATATAATACAAATTAAATATTGCTGAATGCAGTGGGGATTTTTCAGAGGGATTCCGGGCTTGGGGTCAGTGTGCGGTCAGATTTATTTTCTTAAAGTATGTATCTGAGTGAATTACATCGAATTTAGCCAAGTTATTGTCTAATTAGTCTAATTAGTCTTCGTCGAGCCTCCTTCTCATTCTCGATTTGATCTTCCATCTCTCTTCCGTTTTCTGTCTTCTTTTCACAAGTCGGGGCGTCGGCCCCTCCCATGGGGCGCGTTGACTCCTCCCATGGGAGGTGCCGACTTCTCCCCTGGGCGAGTAAGATTTCAGCTTCACCACCTCCTCGCCAAAAGGCGCCGCCATGGCTAAAGGAAACTCATATCAAAACAAGGCTTAAGTTCTTCGTCAGCGGCCCGTTGTCAAAATTCCCCTGCCAAAACACTCCACGCTTGGAACGGCGCGACCTGTCATCAAACTAGAGCCTCTTCTGTGAAAAATCTTCATTGCATTCAATAACTGTAATTTGTATAAAATTGTATAAAATCCCTTATAGTCAAATAAATAAAATATAAAATCCTTCAAATTCTATCATTGTTTTTCACTATGGAGTTTGGAATCTGGTACTTTACTGCAAACAAAGCATTTATTTATATAATTTATAGTTTTTCAACGTCATGGATTATATTTTTCATTGACTTTTTTTGAGGTGTGTGTCAGAGTAAGCAAACTGATTTTTGAATAAGGGTTGATTTTAATTTGTGTTCGGCATCAGGTAATGAAACGACTGGCAGCTCCTGATAGCTTGTACCTCCGGTTAAAAATGTCTAAAACGTCATGAAGGATTTTATACATTTGACTATAAAGGGTTTTATATGATTGAAGGCAAGTTACATTTATTGAGTGCAATGAAGATTTTTCACAGAGGAGGCTCAAGTTTGATCACAGGTCGCGCCGTTCCAAGCGTGGAGTGTTTCGGGGAATTTTGACAACGGGGCGCTGACAAAGGACTCAAGGCTTGTTTTGATATGAGTTTCTTTTAGACATGGCGGCGCCTTTCGGCGAGGAGGTGGTGAAGCTGAAATCTTACTCTTAGGCTGAAATCTTAGGCTTCAGTTTAATGACAGGTAGCTCAGGAGGTAGAACGCTCATCTTGGGATCAAGGGATCCCAGTTCAAATCCCGGCTTGTCCATGTTACATGTTGAAGTGTCCTTGGGTAAGACACTGAACCCCTAATAGCCCCAATAAGAAAGTTAGCGTCTTACATGGCTGCACTACAAGGCCGCTATTGGGAAATGTGAAGCACACTGTAAAGCACTTTGGGAAGTCATTGACTTGAAAAGCGTTATATAAATGCAGATCATTTCATTTATTTTTTTGTTGATAATAGGACTCTGACGGAAGACGGCAGGCATTGTTTTGAGAAACGCTCGGTGTTGTTTTGGTTAAATCCAGACATCGGGCGCTCTTCTCCAAGTAGTGGAGCCCCGGGGGCTTCATTGGCACGCCCATGGGAGAAGTTGGTGCGCCGTTAAGCAGGGAGGGGATGGCCAATGAGAGGAGAGCTGGACGACTTCAGAAAAAGGCTTCCCAGAGACTCCGTCGACACTAATTTGACTAATATGTTCGTATTTGATGGAGTTCACTTAGTTCAATTGCTAAAGAAATTAAATCTGCCTGTGTGAAAATGTCAGCTTTTCTTGTTCATCTTTTCCATCAAGAAACGAGCGCGCATTGTTGGGTGTCCGATAACTAATTCGAACAATTTGGTAAACGATACATTTTAATATTTAATTCCTAACAGTCAGAAATGCATTCAGCTGCAACAAAACTCAAGTTGTGTCTGGATGTGCCTACCATGTTTGTACTTGTACGGCTCAGTGGCGCGCCGTGAGGTTCATATCAATCGGATTAACACATAAATGAAGCCATCTGGAACAAATCACCAAGTCTAAATGATGTCCTGATTTTCCTAATTAGCATCTCACTCTTTGATTGTAAGTCAGAAGGAGTCACATAGTCTAAAGCTAAGCTTTTGTTTCCTGATTTTCCTAATTAGTATATAGCTCTTTGATTGAAAGTCCAGCGTAGAAAATGTCTTCAATTTAGATATGTGCCGTATTTTCCGCACTATAAGGCGCACCTAAAAGCCTTTATTTTGTTCAAAAGCTGACCATGCGCCTTATAATACAGTGCACCTTATGTATGGATCAATATTAAGTCGCAAAGTCTTCCAACTAACTTGCAGCCGCCGACTAGAAAGTAGTCAGCGGTGTATGCTGGGATTTATTTACATTTTCATTGGCTGACCAATGTGTCAATCATCATTTGAATCGATCACTATTGGCTAAAGTTATTCGGAGGTCAAGGGGCGGATCTTTTTTATCATTTACAGGCTGGCATTGGCTTAAACAGCAAAACAAAGGCTGCAATTGGCCGAAAAAGACGTGTCAATCATCAGTTGAATCGATCACTATTGGCTAGAGTTATTCGGAGGTCAAGAGGCGGATCCTTTTTATCATTTACAGGCTGGCATTGGCTTGGACGGCGAAACAAAGCCTGCAATTGGCCGAAAAAGATGAATGTGTATAGCTCGTGGCTGACGGCATAGAGAAAGCATTTTTTTCTATTCTGTATTTGTAAATATTCTCCTGGATTTACTGCACTCACGGATATAAGAGGACATTGGCTGCACATTATTATGAACACAACGACTTCGGTGAGCTACTCCGGGTTTTATATTGTCCCTGTTTCTTGTTTCAGACTGAACTCGATGTTTCTGTGATAAGCGGTGCAGATAATGGATGGAATGGAGTGTCTATTTTTAATTTCAACTCAATTCCAAGTGTTTATTGTCATATGCACAGTAAAGTTGCGAGCGAAAAAGAAAATAGAAACTAAGGAATGTGTGGCATTTCTTGAATCCCAAGACTTTAACCTTCCGAATGATGGAACGATGCATTTGAGTGACATCGTACGGACACCGCATCCGCACGTGTTCTCGACACGTATTTGCGTCTCTGCAAGCTTTGGGAAGAAGGGGGTAATAAGTTTGACTGAACTATCTGACTGTTTTGTCGACGTTCCCATTGTATCGCCTTATAATCCGGTGCGTCTTATGTATGTCAAAAATAGGACCAAAAACGATTTTTTTCGGGGTGCGCCCTATAGTGCGGAAAATACGGTAATACTCGATTAAACATGGCTGTTTAATGTGTACATGGATGGTGTGGTGAGAGAGGTGAATGCAAGAGTATTTGGCAGAGGTGTAGAGATGATGGACAACAGTGGAACTCAGTTGATGTTTGCAGATGACACAGCTCTTGTGGCTGATTCTGAGGAAACATTGAGAAGGTTGGTAACGGAGTTTGGAAGAGTATGTGATAGGCGTAACTTATGTGTCAATGTTGGGAAGAGTAAGGTGATGAAGTGTTCACGTGATGGAGTGGGCATGACGTTAGAAATCAGGTTGCATGGACAGGTGCTGTAAGAAGTTGAAAGCTTTAGGGACTTGGGTTGAGATGTGGGTGCAGTCGGTGGAATGGAGTGTTAGGTATTGCACAGAGCCAATCAAGGAAGCAAGGTTTTGGGTGCTCTGACGAGAGTGATGAGCAACAAGAGTATGAGTATGGATGTTAAAAGGGGACTTTACGAGTGTGTGATTGTGCAGGCTGTGTTGTATGGTGCAGAGCCTCGGCGCAGATTTGAGAAGAAAATTAACTGTTTTTTGAGATGAAGTGTTTGAGGAGTATGCTAGGAGTGACAAGATTGGATAGATTGAGAAATGAAATTGTGAGGGACAGAAATGGAGTAGTAGTGGAACTGAGCAAGCGTGTGGATACGGTTGGTTTGGACACATGGAGAGGATGGATGAGGAGTGAATGTTGAAGAGGATCTACAGAGCAGAAGTCAATGGAAGGAGACCAAGAGGAAGGCCGCCATTGACGTGGATGGATGGTGTTAGGAGTGCACTGCAGGAAAGAGGTCTAAATAAAATGGAAGCTATAGCTCTTGTTGGTGATAGGAATGAGTGGAGCGGTGTCGTGAAAGGATAGTAGGATGTTTGGACACGTTCTAAGAAATGGGCAGGGCACTGTATGTTGCGGCGGGGGTAAACCGGTGAAAGCTGTCGGGCCCTGCTGTTGAACAGAAGAGTGTGTTTTGTCGCCCTGACCTGAGTGACATGGCCGCTTTCGGGTGTCCCGTTTCATCTGGAGGGACGAAAACATGACCGACTTAGGTGCCGAGGTGCTTAACTTGTTTGGGTCTTTGGGCATTTGGGTTGGCCATGGTCCAAACATTTTTTGTGTGATTTTTCTTGCTAATTTTTCCCCTTTCTATTTTCTTTGGGTTTTTTTGTAAGTGTTTTGTCTCTCTATCGGTCACCCCTCTCAAGGGATATGACCAGGGTAGATAAATAGATAGAATCCTCGATTTGGGAAAAAAAGGCCAAGCAAAAGGAAGCAAAAATACTGGTTCATATTCGGTTCATAATCAAGTACTACCACCCTGAATCATATTTTGATTGTGAGCCTCTGAAAAGACCAGCAGCCCTCAAGCAAAAACACACTTTTTATGCCATTATTTTTTAAGTCCCGTCCCTGTGAGATGTTTTTTTTCCTACTATTTGGCCTCAAGCAAAAATGAGTTTTACACCACTGACCTCAATGATTACCCACCAGTCTGTTTTTTGTACGAGTCCTTAATAGACTAAGAATATAATTTCACCTTAGTAAAATATGTGCCGAAAAACTATAGAAAATCAAAATGTATTCATATAGAACTTTTCACTCAACAGATTAAAACTGAAAGTGCTGTATAAACACATACAATGTACAATAAGAAAAAAAAAATGCCCTACTTTTTCTCAACCCAACAACCCAGAAAGCCTAACACACAGATATATATATATATATATATATATATATATATATATAGCTTTAGTTCAATGACAGTTTTACTGTTCTGAATGCAGAATATTTTGTCTAGTTCTGTTGATAACAGGACTCTGATGCAGGACGGCAGGCATTGTTTTGACAAACGCTCTGCTGTTATGAGTTTTTCAGACATCGGGACGCTCTTCTCCGAGATGGCACGCCCGTGGGAGGAGCCGGCACACCAGCTTGCAGAAAAAACGTGGGTCGAGAGATGGAAACGGAAGATCGAGAGAGGAGGCTTGATAGAGTCTCAGGCGACACTAATTCGGCCATATATTCGATGGAGTTCACTTAGTCAAATTGTTTAAGAAATAAAATCTGCCCCCGTGTGGAAATGCCGGTCTCTTGTTCATTCTTCCATCAAGAAATGAGCGCGCATTGTTAGGTGAAGGTAAGTTGTGTTTGGTTAATGGAGTCAGATAACTAATTCGAACAATTCGGTAAACGATACATTTTAATATTTAACACCTCCAAAAATGAGTCAAAATGGCGCCAACTGGCTTTCCCATTTGAGAGAAGTGTATGTAGTCCTGACTTTTCGGTAATTAAAACAACAAACAACTCTTAAACGTGGAAAAGTATGTGTAATTGTTCTCATTGGGATTCTTAGACGGTCAGTTCATCCATTATTAAAAAAAAAAATCTTGCCAGTCTTAAATGACAGAAAACCATCTACTGAAACAAACTAAGCTAGTTTGAAGGTTAGCATTCCGTCCTTGCAAAACCAAATGGATGAAGACAAAGTGATCGTATACTTCTTGCCTTCGCTTGTCTTTATTGAGCGATTACAGCTAAACATTTCATCCTACAATAGCCGCAAGGCACTACTTATCAATTGATGCACAGACAATCTAACAAACTGAGCCAACGCCGCATGGCTAGCCATTCAAATATGAAAAATTCAATAACAACAACACCAAACAAAATGAAAGCATAAAAACATCCAATTGACTGCTGTGTGTATCGATCCCCGAAATAATGATACTACAGCAGCCAATCAAAGTGTCGATGCAAAGATCCTTTTTGAAAACATTTCTATACGTGTCATGTAAATGAATTGGTGAGATTGTTTTTTTTATTTATGCGGGGATATTGATGCAGCAATAAATAAATTATCAAGGACAATTGATCACATAACTCAAAACAAATACATTAATCAGTTTAATATGAATACAAAATATCGCACAAAGAGCCTTTAATATGTCCAAGGTTGGGTAGGTTTACTTTAACTGGATTACTTTCAATTACTTTTGGATTACTCCAATACCAAATATGCTAATAAAAGACAAAAGAAACTTAATATGAATAAAATGACTAAATTTTGTGCAGGCTTGGGGAGTAACGGAATACATGGAACGGCAAAAAGCTGTTTGGATTTATTTTCATTTTGTTTCTATCGCATTTTATATTCGTTTTGCCGGAGATCAAAGAAATCATAGACAGGAGAGAAAGCTTACCACCTGTTGTGAGTCATCCTTTTATTCATATTTAGTTTATTTTGTCTTTTATTAGCATATTTGGTATTGGAGTAATCCAAAAGTAATTAAAAGTATTCAAGTTAAAGTAACCCTGCCCAACCCTGAATATGTCACAAAAGCAAAAGACATATTGCCATTGTGTTTGCTTTTCATTAGTTAATGAAAGTGACAAGTGATGCAATGCATATTGTACAATTTCAATCTGCACAAAAGAGAAATTGTATATTTTGAATCCCCCATTATTTAGTATGCCTGGAACAGCAGGAGGAAGACGTTTTACATAGATAGATAGATAGATATATAGATAGATAGATAGATAAATGGATAGATAGATAGATAGATAGATAGATAGATAGATAGATAGATAGATAGATAGATAGATAGATAGATAGATAGATAGATAGATAGATAGATAGATAGATAGATAGATAGATAGATAGATAGATAGATAGATAGATAGATAGATAGATAGATAGATAGATAGATAGATAGATAGATAGATAGAGAGGCAGGCAGACAGACAGACAGACAGACAGACAAATCCAGCTACCAACCTTCCTGTGCAGAGTTTGCATGTTCTCCCCGTGCTTGCGTGGGTTTCCTCCGGGCACTCTGGTTTCCTCCCACATTCCAAAAACATGCATTTAAGGTTAATTGGCTGGTGAAAATTGTCCCTAGGTTTGAATGGGCGAGCGAATTGTCTGTCCCTGTGTGCCCCGTGATTGGCTGGCAACCAGTTCAGGCTGTCCCCTGCCCACCGCCCGGAGATGGCTGGGATGGGCTTCAGCACCCCCCGCGACCCTACTGAGGATAAGCTTTGCAGCGAATTAGATGAGATGAGATGATTATCTCTGGGCAGCACGGCAGGGCAGTGATTAGCGCTTGTGCGGCACAGTTATGAGGTTATGGGTTCAAATCCAGCTACCAACCTTCCTGTGCGGGGTTTGCATGTTCTCCCCGTGCTTGCGTGGGTTTCCTCCGGGCACTCCGGTTTCCTCCCATATTCCAAAAACATGCATGCCACGTTGATTGGCCTAACCAAATTGTCCCTATGTAGGAATGAGCGAGCAAATTTTCTGTCCCTGTGTTCCCTGCGACTGGCTGGCAACCAATTGAGGGTGTCCCCTGCCCACTGCCTGAACATGGCTGGGATGGGCTCCAGCACCCCCCGTGACCTTACTGAGGATAAGCGGTGCAGATAATGGATAGATGAATGGACTAGGCCAAACCCCTTAGCAGTAACTTATCTGTTTTCTTGTCAGGACTCCCCAAAAACTTTTATTAGTCCAAAATACTTATATATATTTAAAATTTGGTCTTATTTAATAAACACCTGAAGAACTAATTAGGGCAGCACGGCGGCGCACTGGTTCGGGCGTGTGCAGCACAGTTCTGAGGTCATGGGATCGAATCTCCTGTGTGGAGTTTGCATCTTCTCCCCGTGCTTGCGTGGGTTTCCTCCGGGCACTCCGGTTTCCTCCCACATTCCAAAAACATTTCAGGTGAATTGGCCGGTCCAAATTGTCCCTAGGTGTGGATGAGCGAGCAAATTGTCTGTCCTTGTGTGCCCTGCGACTGGCTGGCAACCGGTTCAGGGTGTCCCCTGCCCACTGCTCGAAGTCAGCTGGGATGGGCTCCAGCACCCCCCGCGACCCTACTGAGGATAAGCGGTGCAGATAATGGATGGAGGGATGATTATCTCTGTACTGTCGTCTCTTTTTGTCAGTCCAAATACAAGTATCCACAAACAGGGATTTCAGAAACAGGGAGGGCATGGTTTCATGAGAGGAAGCGTAAATGCGATGCGTCGCAGCAGAAAAAGTGTGACAGACTGCATTTCTTTGGGCAGAGACTGCGGTTGCAGCAGGATGGGCACAGGGGTAGCGAGCATTGTGAATCCATCCCTCAGACACAGAATACAACAAGAGTTGGGATCAGCCATGGCTGGAATTGTGTGTTGTTGACCTCCTGAGCTCTCCACTGCAATATATCATTTCTCGCCCGCTTGCTGACAAGTTCCTCTGTCTTGTTTTAAGGGAGTATTCATGCCAAGGCAAACATGGCTTGAATGGAAATGAGGAACTGTCAGACGAGGAGGAGAGGGGAGAGAACTCAAAGGATACGAGCTTTCCATCTTCCTGAAGAAAGTGGCCGAAGATATGTATGAACATGAGCAAGCGATTCGCCGGCCTTTGCTATCCCGGTGCTATCGGCGTGATTCATTTTTGGATATTCAGACAGCAAGTACAAGATATTTCGGAGCCCGGGATACCCAGTACACTGGTGAGTGATGCAAATATTCTAACTTTTATACTGCAGCCTGCTGAAAAAAGGGTGCACATTTTAAACATGTTTCATGCTTTTTTATTCATTGAATTGCAAAATGAGAAGATCTGCACAGCTCAAAAATCGTGTTGCTTAGTTACTGGTCTTTGCTGTCTCTGAAACTGTACTGCTGTCTAAAATGACGTGATTTACTGTGTTGGCACCCTGGTAGAAATCAATATTTTTCTTTGTGAGAGGGGTGTTTATCTGATCTTTCTTTTTGAGTTATTTGTTATTTACAGAATTATTGAATTTCATCCATACGTCAACACTTTGGTATTGATGGGATTCAAATCAACGCATATGCAGGGTTGGGTAGGGTTACTTTAACTGGATTACTTTCAATTACTTTTGGATTACTCCAATACCAAAAATGCCAATAAAAGACAAAATAAAATAAATATGAGTAAAATGATGACTCACAACACGTGGTAAGCTTTCTCTCCTGGCTTTGATCTCTTTGATCTCCGGCAAAACGAACGTAAAATGCGACAGAAACAAAATGAAAATAAATCCAAACTGTTTTGCCGTTCCATGTATTCCGTTACTCCCCAAGCATGCACAAAATTTAGTCAATTTATTCCTATTTAGTTTCTTTTGTCTTTTATTAGCATATTAGGGATTGGAGTAATCAAAAAGTAATCGAAAGTAATCCAGTTAAAGTAACCCTACCCAACCCTGTATATATATATATATATATATATATATATATATATATATATATATATATATATATATATATATATATATATACATACTTTAACTTGATTACTTTACCAATACCAAATATGCTAATGAAAGACAAAATAAACTAAATATGAGTAAAATGATGACTCACAACACGTGGTAAGTTTTCTCTCCTGGCTTTGATCTCTTTGATCTCTGGCAAAACTAACATAAATTGTGACAGAAACAAAATGAAAATAAATCCAAACAGCTTGCCAATATCATTTTTGCCGTTCGATGTATTCCGTTACTCCCCAAGCCTGCACGAAATTTAGTCATTTTATTCCTATTTAGTTTCTTTTGTCTTTTATTAGCATATTTGGGATCGGAGTAATCCAAAAGTAATTGAAAGTAATCCAGTTAAAGTAAACCTACCCAACCCTGGTAATATGCAATGTATATTAACAGTTATTCCTGGATGAAATGAAAATTTTCCCCCCAAAAATGAAAGTTGATTAGACTTAAATGTTTGATAAAACTTTCCCCTTCTTGACAAGTTTGTAAGTAAAATGTGTCTGGGCTTGATCAACTGTCTGTGCCCAAGTGACTGAATCAAGCAATTGCACACCTTTAAAATTAGGTTATGTTAGGAATTAAACTATTAAAAATGCAGCGTTTGCCAAATTATTCGAATTAGTTATCTGACTCCATTAACCAAACATAACCTTCATTCACTCAACAATTAATGCTCTTTTCTTTATGGGAAAATGAACATGAATAGCCGGCATTTTCACACGGGGGCAGATTTATTTTCTTAAAGTATTTAACTAAGCGAATTCCATCGAATTAGCCGAATTATTGTCGAATTAGTCTTCGTCGAGCCTCCCTCTCACGATCGATCTCCTATCTCTTGAAGTCTGAAGTTCTTTTCACAAGCTGGGGTTTTGGCTCCTCCCATGGGCATGCTGACTCCTCCCTTGGGCGTGCCGACTCCTCCCATGGGCGCACCAGGTGCCAGCTTCACCAAACGACCTTTGTAGGCCGTACAACCTTTGCAATAATACATTAGTCAATTCATTCAAAAGTGAACATTTTTTTGCATTGCCGAAAATTCAGCAAAATGTAACGTGATGTCAAGTTTTGGACATGTTTGATAATGGATTAGTTGCCACACTTGGGATTATGGTTGCTCACTGTTGTTTCAAGCGTGGCTCACCGACTTTGTGTGAACGCTCAGACCCGTGGAAAATTACAGGGAACATTGGTGGCGAGCCAGTCTTTTGAAGCTAAATCCAGCACAAATCCCATTCTAAAACGCCAAGTTGATAACAAGCACCTATGCAATATGCAGTAGGATTGAGGGAAGGAAAGTGATAGGCACAGTATTAAAAACAAGAGAAGCATGAACACATAAATAGGCCTCAAAAGCTAATATGAATTCAAGTGACTTTTACCTGTCAGTATTCTGTTGGCAACACACTTATGGAAAACTGTGTTTTTTTTTAATCTGGACCCAATTTAGTCCTATTTTGTGAAAAAAAATGTCCTTATAGGTAGATGGTTCGATTCCCGGCTACTCCGAGTTAAGTGTCTAAGTGTCATTGGGCAAGACACTGAACCTTAATTCCCCGCATTATGCATGTAGGCAGGCACCATTAATGTCTGAGTGTTTGTGTTTGATTGGGGAAAAGTGTGAAAAAATGTTTTTGTAAAGTCCTCAGTTACTGGTAAAGCTCTATATGAATCCAGTCCATTTACTGCAAGCATATATTTTGTGAAAAGTTATTTTTTATTAACACTATAAAAAGGGAACTATCCATGTTGTTGGGTATTAAATAACAAAATGTATCGTTTACCAAATTGTTCGAATGAGTTATCTGACTCCATTAACCAAACACAACCCACATTCACCCAACAATGCGCGCTCGTTTCTTGATGGAAAAGATGAACAAGAACAGCAGACATTTCCACACGGGGGCAGATTTAATTTAATAAATAATTGAACTAAGTGAACTCCATCGAATAAGGCCGAATTGGTCAAATTAAAGTACGAACGTGGAACCGCGAAGTAGCTAGGTCCCACTGTTTATTCTATTCAAATGGGCAAGAGTTGTGTTGACTGCGTGAAGTTTGTGACCCCACTAGTCTGAAAAAAGGAAAATTACTTATTGCTGTTGAAATGGGAAATGCAGATGAATAAGGTAATATCAGAGTCATTCAATTTGATCCAAGAGCTAACAAGCATAAACAAATGACATAGCTTTTTAATACGAGTTTCAACTACCGTAAATTCCGGACTATAGAGCGCACCTGATTATAAGCCGCACCCACCACATTTTAAGAGGAAAACCGATTTTGTATTTACACAAGCCGCACCTGTATATAAGCCGCATGCGCACACATTAAAAAACACAAAATTAACCCAAAACCCGACTTTAAGTCCCGCGATTGAAATTGAATGTCCTTCATAAAAGTACACAGTCCAAAAATCACAGCCGGCAAAATGAACGGAAAACGATTCCGGTACTTAAGGTTTGATGCAGACCTGCAGAGTCCGGGTCCCGTTGAAAGTAATCCAAAGAAAAAAGTGTATATTTCCAAATGTAAGGGTGGGAAAAATACATATATATCCACTATTGTCCTCCGCGTCCACAAACATGTCTCACCTTTACTCCACTTCCCGTCACCCCACGTTTGTTTCGCCCCCTTCTTTTTTATTCACCCGTGCAAAACAAATCAGAATAAGTGTCTGAAATAAATACATTACAAAAATATAAAGTTGCAAAAACATATTATACATGGTTACACATATTTACAAAGAAAGACGGTACACCGAGAGAGTTTTCAAAGCTTTAATAATAATAATATAACTTTCCTCCCAAACGATGCCTGTGACAGGTGAGTTAATGGTAGCAACATGCTAGCAACACGCTCGCAACACAGTAAACGGGTCTGTTAAAAAAACATACCGTACTTGTAAAAATCATGGTAAACCGTCCTCATCTTCCTCCTTAGAACTGAAGCCATCAAAGTCCTCTTCCTCAGTGTCGGAAATCAATTTTGTCATGCTCCCTTATTCCATAACACGCTAGCAACACGCTCGCTCCTTCTTTATCGGACTGCTCGATTGCTTTTAGCTTGAACGCTGCGTCATGTGCCTTTATTTTTGCACCTTCCATGATGAGGGTATGTTTACGCTAATTTAATTTATGCACAAGCCAAGAAGTTGCAGTCTTCCTCGGCGCATTTATTCCACCGGTCTAAATCTTACCTTTTGTACCCGAGCGCCGCTGGCGGACGTTAGAAAAATTACATGAATTGGCCGCATCACTGAATAAGCCGCAGGGTTGAACGTTTGGGGAAAAAGTAGCAGCTTATAGTCCGGAATTTACGGTACTGTCATTTTTACCAAATATCTACTGTACATTATATAAATATCAAATGCATTTGTGAGAGCCTCAAGATCTAAAAATCATGTCTTGATTAGAGCAGACGCAAAGTAAAAAAAACATTTGGCTTTTAAAGTGCTTAAAAACTGCTTGAAAAGATGTACAAACCCTGTAATAGGTTTGTACAGACACCATAAGTGCATCGTGTATTTTATTTTTGTCAATATTTTCAGTTTCACCCTATTGCAGGGGTGTCAAACTGATTTGAACTCGGGGGCCACACGATAGAACAAACATTCAGTCGGGGGCCGGACTAGTACATTAAAGAGAAAGAAAAAGAGAAAGAAATAAGCGAAAGAGGGAGGGAAAAGGAGAGAGGGGAGGACAAAGAAAGAAAAAGAGAGAGAGGGAGAGAGCGTAAGAAACAAAAGAGATAAAAAGAGAAGTTGTGAGAGAGGGGGAAAGAAAGGGAGCGGAAGAAAGAAATACAAAGAGAAATAGAAAGACATAAGGAGAGAAAAGAAAGCGCGAAGAGTAGAAAGAGAGAAAGAGAAAAGAGAGAAAATGCAAAAAGGTTAGAGCAAAAGAAGTTAAAAAGACACAGAGAGAGAAAGAGACAAAGAGCAACAAAGGAAGAGAAAAAGAGAGACACAGAGAGTGAAAGAGACAGAGACAGAGAGTGGGAGAGAGAGAGAGAGAGAGACAGAGAGTGGGAGAGAGAGAGACAGAGAGTGGGAGAGAGAGAGAGACAGAGAGTGGGACAGAGAGAGAGAGACAGAGAGTGGGAGAGAGAGAGAGAGACAGAGAGTGGGAGAGAGAGAGAGACAGAGAGTGGGAGAGAGAGAGAGACAGAGACACAGAGAGAGAGACACAGAGAGAGAGAGACACAGAGAGAGAGACACAGAGACACAGAGAGAGAGAGATAGAGACACAGAGAGAAAGAGACAGAGAGAGAGACAGAGATAGAGACACAGAGAGAGAGAGAGAGAGACAGAGAGAGAGACAGAGACAGAGACACAGAGAGAGAGACACAGAGAGAGAGACAGAGAGAGAGAGACAGAGAGAGAGACAGAGAGAGAGACAGAGAGAGAGACAGAGACACAGAGAGAGAGACACAGAGAGAGAGAGACAGAGAGAGAGACAGAGAGAGAGACAGAGAGAGAGACAGAGAGAGAGACTGAGACACATAGAGAGAGACAGAGAGACAGAGACAGAGACAGAGACAGAGACAGAGACAGAGAGAGAAAAATAAATACAGTGTCTCTGTGAGAGGCACCTTGCTTTGGCAACATCAAGTTGACATATTTCAACCTGCAGCTTGTTTTTCTCTTGCGCTTCTCTGAGTGCTGTTTCGCGGGCCGGATTTAATCCCTTAGCGGGCCTGATCTGGCCCGCGGGCCGCCTGTTTGACACCTGTGCCCTATTGGATATGAGTAAACCTTTCCCGACTTATCAACGTCTGCAGGCGTTGATATGAGAAAGGTCTCGGTTAAGCCATGGTAACAATGGCAGCACAATGAGAGGCGAAGAAAATCGATTTATATCAAGAAAGATGCAATTGAACTGATTGTAAAAGCCATTATCAAGCAGATGGATGACTTGAGCCAATAAAGTTGTTTGAACATGCACAAGAAAAATAAGAAAGTAGACTGAAGGATTTTATACTTTTGACAATAAAGGATTTTACATAATTGAATACAAGTTACATGTATTAGGTTGAATGCAAGATATTATGACAGGTCACTGTTCCAAATACAGAATATTTGGAAATCTAAATCTTACCTTTTGTACCCGAGCGCCGCTGGCGGACGTTAGAAAAATGACATAAATCGGCCGCATCACTGAATAAGCCGCAGGGTTGAAAGTTTGGGGAAAAAAGTAGCGGCTTATAGTCCGGAATTTACGGTATTAAATAAATGCACAGTGTCTGTCTGCATTAATTTCCACAACAATTATGCAGGTTTCCGTCTTATTTCCACAACATTCATTGCTATACCGACACCTGAACACTTTCAAACACAGAGAACACGAAGAATTTGGAATTCTGGGTCAGTCTCAGCAAATGCAAACGAAAAAGAAAAAGCTTTCTTCCCCAGGCATTTTTTGTACTTGCCGACATCTGGAGAAGTCATTTATGCCTCTCTTTCTCATGACGGGAAGACAGACAAGGTGCACAGCTGTGTGCTTTTTTGCCAACAAGGCATTTATATTTATATTCTTCAGCCCTCGGTGCAGCAAAAAAAAAAAAAAAAAAAATAAATAAAAAACTCTCCCCTGTTAAAGTTAATGTTTCACGTATATGCTCTTCTTGTGGCATTGATTTTCTTAAAGATGCTGTGTAATTTTTGACCACCCTACATAGAATATAAGAGAATATACCTTTATTGTCATTGTTACAAAATGGGTTGAACATATCGTGACAATGAAATGGGGCGTGGCACTCCAGGTTCACATTTAACAGTGAGGATAAAAGAAAACAAATACGATAAAGGAACAAAGAAGATAAAAGTTCAGATTCAGATTCAGATTCAAATCTACTTTATTGTCATTCTAGTACACGTGTATACAGAACGAAATGTCGATACATCTGACCCGCACAGTTTCCTTGAATGTATAGATATAAGTAAAAGTTGTATCGTATTATGGCTACGTATAGTATTTTACCATAGTGCCGATAGTGCAAGAGGAGTAGCTAACCGGATGTGCAAAATGGGCAGTCAGGTTAACAAGTCAGGTAAACAGTAACATTAACACTGTAACAATAACGCTGTAAGTACAATAGTGCAGAGAGCAAATGTGCAAGGAGTGGCAAGCTATAAAGAACTGCCAGTAGTGCAAAAAGTCAGATTAGCAGCCGTTTAGATTTAGGTTAACTATATGTTAGATTGACCATTTAACAGTCTAATGGCCAGGGGGACTAGACTACTGCGGAACCTGGTGGTCCTGCACCGCACACTGCAGTACCTCTTCCCAGAGGCTAGCAGAGTGAACAGTCCATGATGGGGGTGAGAGGGGTCCCCGATAATGTTCTTAGCATGGGATAGGCAGCGCTTCTGGCCAATGTCCTGAATGGAGGGAAGTGTAGTCCCGATTATTTTCTCTGCAGTCCTCGTTACCCTCCTCACACTACCCCAGTCGGTAGCGCTGCAGCCTCCACACCACACAGAGATACAGCTGGTCAGGATACTCTCTATGGTGCCCCTGTAGAATGTGATGAGGGAGGGTGGGGGCAGGTGGGCTCTCCTCATCCTCCGTAGGAAGTACAGGCGCTGCTGTGCCCTCTTAACCAGTGATGCAGTGTTCACGGACCAGGTGAGTTTGTTTGTAATGTGCACCCCTAGGAACTTGATAGGTTGAACTTGAAAAGTTATAATTTACAGAATATTTACACAAGAAATGTAGGGAATGTAGAATGTTACATACAGTTTTGGGATCGTATTAGTCAACATTGTGCAAAGTGAGCATAGGCATGAATGCAATTTCACATCGGTATGAGGTAGTGCGTTTGCAAGAGTTTCAGTTTTTGTGCGGTGTGTGTTAAGGGTGGTAGTGGCTCTGGGGAAGAAACTGTCTCTGAGTCTGTTTATTTTTGTTTTGCGTGACCTGTAGCGCTTGCCGGAGGGAAGCAGGTCAAAGAGGTTGTGGCAGGGGTGAGAAAAGTCCTTGATGATGATTTCTGCTCTGCTGAGGTAGCGAGAGCAGGCAATGTCCTCCAGACTGGGTAGAGAGCAACCAACGATTCTCCGGGCTGTGTTGATGACCCTCTGAAGCGTTTTCCTGTCTGCTGCCGTGCAACCAGCATGCCACACCGTAATGCAGTACGTTAGAATGCTCTCCACTGTGGCTTTGTAAAAGGGCACCAGCAGCTGCTGTTTCAGATGATTTTTCCTGAGCACTCTCAGGAAAAGGAGTCGCTGCTGGGCCTTCCCTACCACCGCTCTGGTGTTTGCAGACCAGGAGAGGTCTGTATGAGGCATTTTTTGTATTCATGCCTATGCTCACTTTGCAAAATGTTAACTATTTTTGCACAATGTTGACTAATACGATGATGATGACCTCTCCTGGTCTGCAAACCTCTCCTGTGCAACCAAAAAAACGGAAGAACATAAACTATGGATACTCAAAGTGACAAGAAACACAATATTATTTACCCTCACTGTTTTGCTTAGCTTTCTTTGAAAAAAAGATAAAAGGAAAAAAACTAACAGAAAAAAGAAATAAAACAAGAATAAAAGAGGGCGAATGATAAAAAATATGAACAAAAATAATTCGAAAATGTGAGGGAAAAAAAACAGGAAGTATACAAAATAGAGAAAAGGAAAAGGGGGAAAAGAAACGTAGTAAAAATTTAAAAGAAAAAGAAAAGTAAAAGGGAAGCAAAACGGGAAAAAATATAAAAGACAAAAATAATTAAAACGTGAAAAAGAAAAGAAAAACAAGAAAACATAACAAAAATAATACTTAAAGTGAGCAAAAATTATTTTATAATGAAATTTTCACTATTTTCTATTTCCCCATTTTTTTGTGAAAAAATAAATCATTAAAATTATTTGCAAAAAAATATAAGACAAATAAAGCAGCACAATGGCAGTTGATCAGGTCTGCTCCTTCTGTCTTATGTTAAATAGATTATCATTTCTTTACCAATTTTTGCTTTTTCATCTAAAATAATAGATTGTTTTCAAATGGAGTGTTTTGAATGTATTTCTTTACCAGGAGGCCCTAAAAATACACACTGTCCCTTTAAGTCATGCTTTAGATCCCCCTGGATTATGAAATATCGTGCCTTTTTCTTTAAAAATGTAATATGCAATAAGTAACAGCCGTGTTTAAATTCGGAAGGTTTTGAATTGGTTGTAGTCTTTGAAGTCATTTTTCTTTTACATGATTAACCGAATGTTGAAAAATTGAAATTACTTTAATTTGTTTAAAAAAAAAAATAAAGGATGTAACCGACGCACATGACAAAAACTCCAAATACAGTAATTCCTCGCTTTAACGTGGTTTAATTTTCACGTTTCCGCGACTTCACGGATTTCCATTGTGCAGTGCATTCTGCAATCTGATTGGATGAAAAAAGTATCCTGCTTAGTTATTCAAATTAAAAAAAATAAACAAACAAACAAAAATAATATTGAGGATTTATATTTCATACACAAAAGCTTGACTTTGTAAAAAGGGTCTGTTGTTTAGTTTCTCTTTATGACAGATTTTTAATTGTATGATCATTGTTTAAAAATACATGGGTTTCTCGTCTGGGCAGCACGGCGGCGCGGTGGTTAGCGTGTGTGTGGCACAGTTCTGAGGTCATGGGTTCAAATCCAGCTACCAACCTTCCTGTGCGGAGTTTGCATGTTCTCCTCATGCTTGCGTGGGTTTCCTCCGGGCACTCCGGTTTCCTCCCACATTCCCAAAAAAACATGGATGTCAGGTATATTGGTCGGTCCAAATTGTCCCTAGGTGTGAATGAGCGAGCGAATTGTCTATCCCTGTGTGTCCTGCGACAACCAGTTCAGGGTGTCCCCTGCCCAAGATGATAGCTGGGATGGACTCCAGCACCCCCGCGACCCTATTGAGGATAAGCGGTGCAGATGATGGATGGATGGAGGTTTCCCGTCTCCAGATTTTGCCCAATACGGCTTCATTTTGATTAATTCATTTTACGGAAAACATGTGTTATGTTGACGGGATGCAGACCCAAGAACAAAAAAAAAAACATACTGAGTTTCTGAGTTTATTAGGAGACAAAGGGATACAAAAAAAGACAGGGAGGGTAGAAAATACTAGCGAACAATAGCACATTCTAGAAAAAGGCCATTGTTTGAAAAGTCAACATACACAGCCTGGAAACAAGTGGATGCTCCAAAGAGACTTGGGCCATTTAACTGCAGGATGCAGGAACAAAAACACATGCATTCAGGCAAGTCTATGCTTGGCAGCAGAAAGAGAAAACAATTTGACAGCTTTTGCTGTTGGCACAATTCAATGAACTGTATAGGATGCAGCGTTCCCTCTAAGCTGCGCGTGTGCGCAATTGCACACTGCTTGCACATTCTCAGCGCACGAGAAAATCTAGCCAGCGTACAAAAATTACTAATTAAGAAGCGACTTAAGTCAAAGTTACAGTGCATGAAGGTAAAAATACACGGGTTCCCCTGACCTTGTGTCCTAAATGCGGTATTTGGAAGTCGAGTTGAAGTAGAACGAAGTTGAGTAGAGTTAGTAGATTTTTTCAAGAACCGGCTTCTTCGGCCCGGCTCACTAAAAGGAACCGGCTCTTTCGGGTCCTAAACGGCTCTCCAGGTTTTTTTTGCTTCTTTAATCCCAACATGACCAAATATTATGTAAAACTATGCACAAACTGACTCAAAAGAATGGGGGAATAGAACAAAAAAGAAAAAAATACCAAAATGAAAAAGTAGTGAAAAACTGAGAAAAAAAGAAACAAAAGGAAAAAAAGTAACAGCTAGGAATAAAATAAACACAATGAGATTTTTTTAAAGGAAAAGGATAGGGCCCCCCATCATGCCTGCATGAGAATCCCAATCCTAATGTGTTTATTTTTTCCTAACTGTTACTTTTTTTATTTTTGTTGTTTGTTTACTTTTTTTCCTGGGTTTCTTTCTTTTTCGTTTTTTTTCTGTCTTTTTCCTTTTTTCCCTTCCTTTTGTTTCTTTTTTTCTCAGCTTTTCACTACTTTTTCATTATGGTGTTTTTTTTCTTTTTTGTCTTGCTCCCTCCTTCCTTTAAGTCATTCTGTGCATAATTTTACATAATATTTGGTCGTGTAGGGATTAAAGAAGCAAAACCAACCTGAAGAGCCGTTTGGGACCCGAATGAGCCGGTTCCTTTTAGTGAGCTGAGCCGAAGAAGCCGGTTCTCTACAAACTCTACGAACTTTACTCAACTTCGTTCTACTTCGGCTCGACTTCAAACTACCGCATTTAGGACACAACGTCAGGGGAACCCGTGTATTTTTACCTTCATGCACTGTAACTTTGACTTAAGTCGCTTCTTAATTAGCAATTTTGAGCCCTCATTTTTGTGCGCTGGATAGATTTTCTTGTGCGCTGAGAATGTGCGAGCAGTGCGCAATTGCGCACGCCTGCAGCTTAGAGGGAACACTACTTCTGGCCCAGGTCCACCAAAGGGATGAGTGAAAGATTGCTATCAAGACCCTGATCGAAAATTTTAAATACCGGGGAATGCCGTTCGGACTCACTGTTGCTCCAGCTATGCTCCAGGCTCTGGTCATGGATGTTGTCCACTATATACTGAACACGTTCTTGTTTGTCTTTTCCTGGAGGAAATCTACGCACTAGACCACTGGTGTCAAACAGGCGGCCCGTGGGCTGGATCAGGCCCGCTAAGGGATTGAATCCGGCAACACTCAGAGAAGCGCGAGAGCAGAGTCTGGTAGGGTTACTTTAACTTGATTACTTTCAATTACTTTTGGATTACTCCAATACCAAATATGCTCATAAAAGACATAAGAAACTAAATATGAATAAAATGACTAAATTTTGTGCAGGCTTGGGGAGTAACAAAATACATGGAACAGCAAAAATGATGTTGGCAAGCTGTTTGGATTTATTTTCATTTTGTTTCTGTCGCATTTTATGTTAGTTTTGCCGGAGATCAAAGAGATCAAAGCCAGGAGAGAAAGCTTACCACGTGTTGTGAGTCATCATTTTATTCTTATTTAGTTTATTTTGTCTTTTATTAGCATATTTGGTATTGGAGTAATCCAAAAGTAATTGAAAGTATTCAAGTTAAAGTAACCCTACCCAACCCTGCGCAAGAGAAAAACAAGCTGCAGGTTGAAATATGTCAACTTGATGTTGCCAAAGCCAGGTGCCTCGAACAAAGACACTGTACTTGTATTTATTTTTCTCTCTCTCTCTCTCTCTCTCTCTCTCTCTCTCTCTCTCTCTCTCTCTCTCTCTCTCTCTCTCTCTCTCTCTCTCTCTTCTCTCTCTCTCTCTCTCTCTCTCTCTCTCTCTCTTTCTTTTACACCCCTTTTCTCCCACTCTCTCAGGCTCTTTCACTCTCTGTCTCTCTCTTTTTCTCTTCCTTTGTTGATCTTTGTCTCTTTCTCTCTCTGTGTCTTTTTAACTTCTTTTGCTCTAACTTCCTTTTTTCCTTTTCTCTCTTTTCTTTCTCTCTTCCTACCCTTCGCGCTTTCTTTTCTCTTTTCTCTCCTTCTCTTTCTATTTCTCTTTGGATTTCTTTCTTCCGCTCCTTTTCTTTCCCCCTCTCCCACGACTTTTCTTTTTATCTTTTGTTTCTCACGCTCTCTCCCTCTCTCTTTTCGTTCTTTGTCCCACCCTCTCTCATTTTCCCTCCCTCTTTCTCTTATTTTTTATCTCTCTTTTTCTTTCTCTTTAATCTACTTGTCCGGCCCTCGACAGAATGCTTGTTCTATCGTGTGGCCCCCGAGTTAAAATTAGGTTGACACCCCTGCACTAGACTCTGGAAGGGCTCCTATACTCTCTGTCCAATCCATTGCGTCCTTGATGAAACTAGATTTGGAGATAAACCAAACCATTTAAATTGTAATGGTTTGAATGGTTCCCAAAACTGTTGGAGAAAATTGGTCTTTCCTTATTTTTCCTTAAATGTTAGACACACAGAAGGGAGGTAAAACTTTTTTGTTAATCCAATGCCCTCAAGGCTGATCCTGCGTGAATATGCCTCGGGCAAAATTAAGTAACAGGTCTTTGTATATTTTTCTGATCTAAATCAAGACAACATGTTCCACACCACATGATCCTACTGCCTCGCTCACCTTTGCTCAGATCCGGTATCCCCTCAAGGTAGTGGTGAGCAGCAGTGGTGCTGTGCTAAAATTAATTGAGTGAACAAACCCCAGCAATATTACAGTAACTAAAATAGTTCATTTTTTTGTTATGTGAAATAAGAAGGGCGATTTGAGATGAGTCAGCGGACCAGGGTTTGACCTGAAGCATGTGAACGCCTGCATGGACCAGGTGGCAGAGATGGGAAGCTGCGTCGTGGCCGTCATAGACTTTCTGGAGTAGTTTACAGGCTGGCGTCGTCGCTGCTGGCATGCACTTTCCGGAGAAATTTTCAACATGTTACCTAGTGTTTGCTATGTTTGTGTACTGTAATGCTAAATGTTATTCACCCTGGTCATCCTGAAAGGGGGATGCCAATTGTGGGGTCCCTTCTCGGGGTTTCTCTTTTTCCTCACGCTGAGGTTTTGAGTTGTTCCTTGCCCGCATGTTGGTTTAAGATCAGGTCATTGTGTCATTGTAATCCTGTGCAGTCCTTTGAGACATTTTTGTGATTAAGGGTGATATAAATAAATTTGATTTGACTTGACTTGACAAGACATTATTCGTCAATGTCGTCGCCCAGCACACTTCTACTCTATAGCATATGAATAACATACTTTTTGTGGACAATATCTCTGTATTATTTGTAATTGCAACTTCCTTTGCCTGGTAATCCCGAAAGAGGGATACCACATGTGCGGTCCCTTCTCAAGGTTTCTTCATTTTTCTCATGTTGAGGTTTTTGAGTTTTTCCTTGCCCTCATGTTGGTACCAGATCAGGGGATGATGTAATCATAGTCTGAAAGAATAGTCTTTGCAATAACCTGTGCAGCCCTTTGAGACCTTTGCGATTAAGGGCCAGGGTTGGGTAGGATTACTTTAACTCCATTACTTTCAATTACTTTTGGATTACTCCAATACCAAATATGCTCATAAGAGACAAAAAAAGTAAATATGAATAAAATTATGACTAACAACACGTGGTAAGCTTTCTCTCCTCCTGGCTTTGATCTCTTTGATCTCCGGCAAAACTAACATAAAATGCGACAGAAACAGAATGAAAATAAATCCAAACAGCTTGCCAACATCATTTTTGTCGTTCCATGTATTCTGTTACTCCCCAAGCCTGCACAAAATTTAGTTATTTTATTCATATTTAGTTTCTCATCTCATCTCATCTCATTCGCTGCACTGCTTATCCTCGGTAGGGTCGCGGGGGTGCTGGAGCCCATCCCAGCAATCATTGGGCAGTGGGCAGGGGACACCCTGAACTGGTTGCCAGCCAATCGCAGGGCACACAGGGACAGACAACTCGCTTGCTCATTCACACCTAGGGACAATTTGGACCGGCCAATCCACCTGAAATGCATGTCTTTGGAATGTGGGAGGAAACCGGAGTGCCCGGAGGACACCCACGCAAGCACGGGGAGAACATACAAACTCCGCACAGGAAGTCCGGTAGCTGGATTGGAACCCACACAGAAGGTTCCCAAGACCTTAGAACTGTGCCGCTTTCCATTGCGCCACCGTGCTGCCCTATTTAGTATATTTTGTCTTTTATTAGCATATTTGGTATTGGAGTAATCCAAAAGTAATTGAAAGTAATCAAGTTAAAGTAACCCTACCCAACCCTGTTCAGGGCTATACACTTGACTTGACATGCTCAGAAATAACGTAACATTTGGGCACTCGTTTCCACGTTCCCTAAGCTGAAAGTATTTGAACGGATACATTCTACCAGTAATCTGTCTGTTTTAAAAGTATTTGTACTTTAAAGTTCACCTTTTCTATTGAATGACCCTCATGTGTGTCTATTCACAATGGCAAACAGCATGAAACATATGGAGGAAATATGGCAAACCTGTGTTGCTGGCAGATCAGCAGCCATTATTAAGGTCCACCTGTTTGGCAAGTTGGCAGCTCCTCTACAATGTCCCGCTGAATAGAAAACAGGAAGTTAATGGCTAATGGTTAATTTTACTGTTTGAGTTATTACTAGCAGTGTGTTGTGTAATGATGGCAGTCGTATGATGTAGTACGCAGTAGATTTTTGCAGTTTTTTAGTACTCGTGCTTCTTTCTTGTTCAGATTACAATATTAAAAAAAGTTAATAAAACATGTTATAGAATAGAATAGAATATACCTTTATTGTCATTGTTACAAAATGGGTTAACATATTGTGACAACGAAATTGGGCATGGCACTCCAGTTTCACGTTTTCACAGTGAGGATAAAAGAAACCCAGAAGATAAAGGAACAGAGAAGATAAGGTTATAAAAACAAGGAGGATAAGGTTATAGTTATATTTTACACAATATTTACACAAAGAAATGTCGGCATGTAGGATGTTACATACAGTTGGTATCGTAATACAGTTTGGTATCGCATGGGTTGTGCAATATGCATTTGGTGCAAAAAATAGTCAACATTGTGCAAGGTGAGCAGTAAACATAGTGCAGTCAACATTGTGCAAGAAACATAGGCATGGGTACCATTGTACATTCGCATGAGGTAGTGGGAGTTTTCAGTTTTTTGTGTGGTGTGTGTTTAGGGTGGTAATGGCTCTGAGAAACTGTCTCTGAGTCTGTTTGTTTTTGTTTTGTGTGACCTGTAGCGCTTGCCGGAAGGCAGCAGGTCAAAGAGGTGGTGGCCTGGGTGAGAGAAGTCCTTGATTATGTTTTCTGCTCTGTTGAGGTAGCGAGAGCATGCAATGTCCTCCAGACTGGGCAGAGAGCAACCGACGATTTTCTGGGCTGATTTGATGACCCTCTGGAGCGTTTTCCTGTCTGCTGTTGTGCACCCAGCATACCACACCGTAATGCAGTATGTTAGAATGGTCTCCACTGTAGTTTTGTAAAAGGACACCAGCAGCTGCTGATTCAGATGATTTTTCCTGAGCACTCTCAGGAAATGTAGTCGCTGATGGGCCTTCCCGACCACCGCTCTGGTGTTTGCAGACCAGAAGAGGTCTTTGAGTTAAAAAAAATACATTATATTATTTACCAGAGCCCAGATTTAAAATAAATCAGGGTATCTATACCAGTGGGTAGGGACCAAAAAGTACATTGCGGGCCTGTTTTCATTGGGTTGCAGGTCTTTGCCCCGTAAAAAATATCGCTAAGAAGAAGAAAAACTGAGGGTCGATTACACTCCTTAACAGTACACGGCAATATTCCTCTTCTTCAGACAATCGGCATGTATAAAGGGAAGTCATATCTTATTTTTTTTGTTTGTTTTATTTCCGTTTTCTGCCCATAATAATGGGCCATAATGGGAATTAAATATCAAAATTTACCGTTTACCAAATTGTTCGAATTAGTGTTCTGAGTCCATTAACCAAACACAACCTACCATCACCCAACAATTTATGCACGCTCGTTTCTCGACGGAAAAGATGAACAGGAAAGCCGACATTTCCACACGGGGCATTTTTAATCTCATTAACATTTTTACCCAATGTACTCTCATTTTTGTGAGCTGGCTAGATTTTCTTATGCGCGGAAAAGCTCTGGGTAGTGCGTTATTGCGCACACACGCAGCTTAGAGGGAACATTGGTTGTAAGGCATGCCATTGTTGGAAGACAAAGACACAAGGTGGGACTACATCATGGATCAGGAATGAGAAATGAAATGAAAATGAAATGATCAGCATTTCTATAGACGACTTCCCAAAGCGCTTTACAATGTGCTCCACATTTCCCAATAGCGGCCTTGCAGCCATGTAAGGCGCTAACCTGCTTATTGGGGGTATCGGGGGTTCAGTGTCTTACCCAAGAACACTTCAACATGTAACACGGACGAGCCGGGATTCGAACTGGGATCCCTTGATCCCAAGACGAGCGCTCTACCTCCTGAGCTACTGCTGCCCCATAATGAGCAATTTCCTCTTTGAGTAAATTGGGTCAGCTGACCGATGAGGTTGGATTGAAACCCCCATGGACCATTATATTCACAGATGACATTTTGATCTGCAATGAAAGAGGGCAGAATGTTGGAGAACATTTACAAAGGTGGAGGCCAGCACTGCAAGAGAGAAAAATAAGAATTAGCCTATGAATAGACAGGGTTGGGCAGGGTTACTTTAACTGGATTACTTTTATGACTTTTGGATTACTCCAATACCAAATATGCTAAAAAAGACAAAATAAACTAAATATGAATGAAATGACTAAATTTTGTGCAGGCTTGGGGAGTAACGGAATACACGGAACGGCTAAAATGATGTTGGCAAGCTGTTTGGATTTATTTTCTGTCAGGAAACGGACCGGGAAGCAGGAAGTCGGAACTCATATGCGTAGACGATCTGTCACTTTAATTAGGAAATAAAAGTTGTCCGACACACCAAGGGACCAAAGACAAAACAAAACAGGTTTAAAGGCAATCCAAATTACAAACTAGGTATTATTCAGATCAAACAGGCATGAACAGTCCCAAAAGGAGCAAGCAATCAGTTCAATGCGCCTCAGCCGGTGTCAAGGGGCGGGGCCAGCTGGGTGCCATGACAACCGTGCAGGACATGACATTTTCATTTTGTTTCTGATCTGAAATGATCTGATCTGCATTTTTATATAGCGCTTTTCAAGTCAATGACTTCCCAAAGCGCTTTACATTGTGCTTCACATTTCCCAATAGCGGCCGTGATCTGTGCAGCCATGTAAGGCGCTAACCTGCTTATTGGGGGTATTGGGGGTTCAGTGTCTTACCCAAGGACACTTCGACATGTAACACGGACAAGCCGGGATTCGAACTGGGATCCCTTAATCCTAAAACGATCTCTCTACCTCCTGAGCTACTGCCGCCAAAAGGTTGGATCGAGGGATGACTTTCAATGGATCTTAGCATGACGGCTGCTCTGCTACGTACGACACCCTGACCCAGAATCAGGTCGTTTACAAGTCATTTAGCACAACAAGTGGTGATCGGTTTATTGGAAAGGGGGCTCCCATCATCCGGGCTCCCCCTAGCCCAGTATCGGAAAGGCAGTACTCTGAGCGGCTGACACGGCAGCCGTGCCTGTCGGTGCAACATCTCAAGGCCCTCGGTACCATGGTATCAACGCATCTAGGCGGGATTCTGACGGGTTTCTGTCGCATTTTATGTTAGTTTTACCAAAGATCAAAGCCAGGAAAGAAAGCTTACCACGTGTTGTGAGTCATCATTTTATTCATATTTAGTTTCTTATGTCTTTTATTAGCATATTTGGTATTGGAGTATTCCAAAAGTCATTGAAAGTAATCCAGTTAAAGTAACCCTACCCAACCCTGATTGAGGAAAGTAGAGAACTTCGTAGAAGAAAATGGGGAAAATATAACACAGGAGTGCTATTTAATAGAGGAGCTGCCATTAAGGTGAGGGGGGTGATTTAGAAGACAATGGATGTCTGAGAAAAAGTGCCCCAAATGTAACATGTGTTAGAGCAAGCTTTCAGGAATCAAGGCTATGAATTTCGCTCGGAGAGTGACTGCATCAAATTGGATTTAAATGAGGTCATTAGGGAGGTTTTTTGAAAAACATGTTTTGGAGAAAGAGAGAAGAAACCTGGGAGATGGTTTGGCAAAACCAGAACAGAGAAAGCATATTGGTAAGGTGAGAAAAGAAGAAAGATCCAGCTCAACAATAACCAGAGACTGTCAGTTCAAGACAATGGCCGAGGTGATAAAAAATCTTAACTGGTCTAGAGGGCATGATCGCCATCTACTGTTAATTAAGAAAGGTAATTGAGCCAGTGTTTCTTCTTCTTATTCGCATTACTTTATCAGGAAAAAGGCCCATGACCTACATAAAATGGCTCTGCCACTCACTTTTGCGTCTCGGACTAGAAACCTACTGTAAATTCCTGACTATAAGCCGCTACTTTTTTCCCAAACTTTCAACCCTGCGGCTTATTCAGTGATGCGGCCAATATATGTAATTTTTCTAACAGCCGCCAGCGGCGCTCGAGTACAAAAGGTAAGATTTAGACTGCAACTTCTTAACTTGTGCACAAATTAAATTAGTGTAGACATCCTCATCATGCAAATTGCAAAAAAGAAAGGCACATGACGCAACTTTCAAGCTAAACGCAATCGAGCAGTCCGATATAGGAGGAGACAGAGCTACCGCACGTAAACTTTACTTTGCAAGCGTGACGCTAGCGTGTTTTTGAATGAGGGGGCGTGGGACGACGTCTACATGACAAAATCTCTTTCCCATACTGAAGGAAGACGAGTTTGATGATGAAAGGAGGAAGATGAGGACGGTTTACGGTGCTTACTGAAAGTTCGATTTGTTATTTTAACAGCGCTGTTTACTGTGTTGCGAGCGTGTTGCTAGTAGCGTTTTGCCACCCTTCACAGGCACGGTTTGGGATGAAAGTTATATTATAATTAAAGCTTTGAAAACTCTCTCGGTGTACCGTCTTTCTTTGTAAATATGTGTAACCATGTATAATATGTATTTGCAACTGTATATTTTTGTAATGTATTTATTTTAGAAACTTATTCTGATGTTTTGCACGAGCAAATGAGAAAGAAGGGGCGGGCTGACGGGAAGTGGGGTAAAGGTGAGACCTGTTTGTGGACGCGGCAGACAATAGTGGATATATATTTTTCCCACCCTTACCTTTGGAAATATACACTTTTTTCCTTGGATTACGTTCAACGGGCACCTGGACTCAGCAGGTCTGCATTAAATGTTAAGTACCGGTATCGTTTTCCGTTCATTTTGCCGTCTGTGTTTTTTGGACTGTATCGGGTATGGGTAAATTTCGTGTTTGTGTTGCGTTTTTTCAATGTGGGCGCACGTGGCTAATATACAGGTGCGGAATCAGTTTTCTTCCCGAAATGTGGTGGGTGCTGCTTATAATCAGGTGCGCTCTATAGTCCGGAATTTATGGTAATCACTTGCATATTTATTCACTAAGAACTTTTCTATTTAACCTTGGATTTGAATGTTGTTTATTCTTTATTGAGTTAAATTTTGTGGCTTCACCTTTTGGGAAATGTTAGTGGATAGCTAAGCAAATTAAATTACCGTAAATTCTGGACTATAAGCCGCTACTTTTTTTCCTAACTTTCAACCCTGCCGCTTATTTAGTGATGCGGCCAATTTATGTAATTATTCTAACGGCCGCCAGCGGCGCTCAAGTGTTGCTACCATTAACTGCCCTGTCACAGGCACAGTTTGGGATGAAAGCTATACTATTATTATTAAAGCTTTGAAAACTCTCTCGGTGTACCGTCTTTCTTTGTAAATATGTGTAACCCATGTGTAATATGTATTTGCAAGTGTATATTTTTGTAATGTATTTATTTGTATTTATTTTAGACACTTATTCTGATATGTTTTGCATGGATGAACGAAAAGTGAGGGGCGGAACAAACGCGGGGTGCCGAGTTTAAGTGGGGACCGCTAAAGGTGAGGGACAGACAAGGAAAGAAGAGGGGGTAAAAAGTTGGTTAAAGAAAAAGGAGTTGCATGAGTAAATGTGTTCATCTGATATATTTTTCCCACCCTTACCATTGGAAATATACACCCGGACTCTGCAGGTCTGCATCAAACCTTAAGTACCGGTATCATTTTCCGTTCAATTTGCCGGCTGTGATTTTTGGACTGTGGGCATTAATGAAGGACATTTAGTTTCAATCGCGGGACTTGAAGTCGGGTTTGGGTTAATTTGTGTTTGTGTTACATTTTTTAATCTGGGCGCATGCGGCTTATATACAGGTGCGGCTTGTGTATGTACAAAATTGGTATTGTTGGTATATTACCAACAATAATTTAATGCAGAAAATGAATTAAAAATTTGAATAAGAAAATATATTATTCTACTTAATTATGTTTGCATGAATTTTTTTCCTTCTACAGTGAACATCCAAGCTAATTCATTTTTGAACTTTTTAATAATCAACCTCATTCATGTCGAGCAACTCAGTATCTCACAACAAAATGTTAATTAACAATATATATGATATAAGGAAACACATGTACAATATAATATGTTAAACTACAAGTTGACAGGTATGCAAAGGTGAATGTGTTTCAAGAGTGACTACACCCTCATTAAATTATTGTTGGTAATATACTGATTAAAGCCAACCACAAACATGTCCTTTTTCATTTTCTCCTCTTATACTTCCTTTTTTTCTTAACTTCTTGATACAACATCATAATTCGTCATATAATGCATCAAAGCAAGTGAGCCGCTTGAGAGCCGGCTCACTTTAATGAGTTGAGCCGAAAAAGACGGTTCTCTAAAAAGAGACGGACTTCCTTCCACTACATAACTACCACATGAAATCCGAGGCGGCAGACGCATGCGCACAGTAGCATCAAACCGCTCTCTTCGTTTGCAACAAAAAAAAACGATACCGAGATAGAGGCTACCGCGGCAAACTCGTTTGACCTGATTGATTTGCCGTTTCGTGATAGTATGTGTATACCGGATGGTACCCATAATTGACAAATTTACGTTTTTCCGTACAGATTTTCTCGTACGTCGTACTCGTCTTCAAATGCATGATAAACGTACTTTGTACGGCAAAAACGTACAGCTTGACAGGTATGCCTTTCCTTCTCCACGTCCTTCAGCTTCTGTTTTTAAAATTGACAAATAAGAATGGAAGCCAAGACAACTGGTTCCTTCTTAAGGATCTTACAGAAGGTTTGAAACTACTTATGTTTGAGTCCAAGCACCACTTTCTAAGTTATATTGAATCGAATGTTTGATTTGGCGACGAGCATAACTCATGGAGCTTTGTGTGTCTGTGAGTCAGGCTGCATACTTAAGAGTAGCTGGCAGGCTGTGGGAGTCAGACAGATTTAAAAATTGCCTTTTCCTCCTCTTCAAATGTCAAATGCAAGAGTTTGTAATATTTTCAAGAAGAATAGGAAGCCAAATATCCCGGGTTACTGAGTAGGTGGGAATAAGTTGATCGAAAATTGCAAAATATGCCATAAGATAGTTCCTGTCACCTGTGAGGAAGCGTGATGTGAAGTAAATCGTCCCAGGAAATGGAGGGGGTGAGGGGGGTTTTGTTGGGGGTGGGGGGTTTAGAAAAAAATATAAAACCTGAAAACATGATTCAAGAATGGTTGAGCTTAGTGCAACCACATTCACTGCATTTTAAACTTGAAAAAAAGGATCATTTTAGCTAAGGCAGCGCGGCAGCGCAGTGGTTAGCGCTTGTGCTGCGATTTCTGAAGTCATGAGATCGAACTTTCCTGTGTGGAGTTTGCATGTTCTCCCCGTGCTTGTGGAAGTTTCCTCCCACATTCTTAAGACATACATGTTAGGTTGATTGGCCGGTCCACATTGTCCCTAGGTGTGAATGAGCGAGCAAATTGTCTGTCTCTGTGTGCCCTGCAACTGGCTGACAACCAGTACAGAGTGTCCCCTATCGCCTGCCCACTGCCCAAAGATGGGCTCCAGCATCCCCTCGACCCTACTGAGGATAAACGGTGCAGAAAATGGATGGATGGACAATTTTAGCTCACAAAACCATTGGATTTCACCAAAGAAATGTTGTATGTTTCAACTCCATACCTGTCAACCTGTGTGTTTTTACCGTACAAAGTACGTTTAATATGCAATTTAAGACGTGAATGACGTACAAGAAAATCTGTACGGAAAAACGCAAATTCGTCAATTATGGGTACCATCCGGTATACAATCAAGTCAAACCAGTTCGCCGCGGTAGCCTCTATCTTGGTATTTTTTTTTTCAGTTGCAAACAAAGCGAGCGGTTTGATGCTACTGTGCGCATGCATCTGCCGCCTGGGGATTTCCCATCATGCATCATTTCGAAAAAATATATATATATACATATGGTGTAAGATTATTTTGTAAAGGGAAAATACGGATGGAGTTGTGGAGGTTGACAGGTATGCAACTCGGCCAAGGCTCGAACCTCTGACCTCCCATTCTCGGGAGCAAACACCCAATCCTAATGCCAGTGAGCTGATCTCTGTCTGTCGCTGTGCATGAGAGACAGGACACACTGCCCAATAGGGTGCGCCCTATATTTTGTTTGAAACTTTTATGTCCGCCTTAATCTATAAGGCGGACATAAAAGATAGATAGATAGATAGATAGATAGATAGATAGATAGATAGATAGATAGATAGATAGATAGATAGATAGATAGATAGATAGATAGATAGATAGATAGATAGATAGATAGATAGATAGATAGATAGATAGATAGATAGATAGATAGATAGATAGATAGATAGATAGATAGATAGATAGATAGATAGATAGATAGATAGATAGATAGATAGATAGATAGATGTCTAGATAGATAGATAGATAGATAGATAGATGTCTAGATAGATAGATAGATAGATAGATAGATAGATAGATAGATGTCTAGATAGATAGATGTCTAGATAGATAGATAGATAGATAGATAGATAGATAGATAGATAGATAGATAGATAGATAGATAGATAGATAGATAGATAGATAGATAGATAGATAGATAGATAGATAGATAGACAGACAGACAGACAGACAGACAGACAGACAGATAGATAGATAGATAGATAGATAGATAGATAGATAGATAGATAGATAGATAGATAGATAGATAGACAGATACTTTATTCATCCCCATAGAGAAATTGACACTTCCAACAGTATCCTTGTGTTAAACATAAAATTATAATAAAATAAAATAAATATAATGTGTCATAATAGTCTGTAATAATAGTTTGCAATCGTCTTTGATCTGTGTAGCTCTTTGAGACTCTTGTCACTAAGGGCTATACAAATAACCATGACTTGACTTGACTGACTTGAGTACATAAATACCCAATATAACGTCTTGATATAGAGTATTTAAATAGTGCTGCATAAAATACACGCTGTAATAAAAATAGGGTAATATGCAAATGTGGGGGTGGGGTTTAATGTGGTCTTTTACTCCCTCAGGTGGAGTTAAAGAGCCTCATGGCATGAGGAAGAAATGATCTCCTCAGTCTGTCCGTGGAACAAGACTGTGACAGAAGTATGTCGCTGAAGCTGCTCTTCTGTTTGGAGATGATGCTGTGTAGCGGATATGATGAATTGTCCATGATTGACCGCAGCTTTTTCAGTGCCCGTCTCTCAGCTACAGTTGTCAGGCTGTCCAGCTCTGTGCCCACAACAGAACCCGCTTTCCTCACCAGTTTATTATGACGAGAGCCATCCTTCTTCTTAGCGCTGCCTCCCCAACATACTGCTGCATAGAAGAGGGTGCTTGCCACAACAGTCTCATAGAACATTTGCAGGAGCTTTTTGCAAATGTTGAAGGATGCCAGCCTTCTGAGGAAGTAGTCGGCTTTGACCTTTACTGCACAAAGCTTCTGTGTTGGCAGTTCAGTCCAGTTTATTGTCCAGCGGCACACCCAGGTATTTGTAGGTCTGGACAATTTCTACACATTCTCCTTCGATAGTTACAGGAACTGGGTGAGTTCTAGATCTCCTAAAGTCCACCACCATCCCTGGTCTTGGTGGTGTTCAGGTTATGATCGTGAAATTACGGTTCATATTGGCAATATCACCATCTACTGTTAATTTGGGAAGATAACTGCCCCTCTGTCTTTTTTTTTTCTTGGAATTAATTTACCAAGACAAAGACCCATGACCAACTGAAAACGGGTCCTCAACCCACTTTTGGGTGCGGACCCACCGGTTGAGAAAACTGCACTAGACTAAACACCATGTCACTGCCATTTTTTTTTTCAAAGGAAGTCTTTGGCAGAGCTTTGCTATTTAACCTTGGATTAGAATGTTACTTGAGTGGAGTTGTTTTGTGTATGTATTAAATAAGTTGTCCAATCTCTGTGTTCTTTTGCCCATTTTATTCTCTTCTTATTTTCTGCCAGGTTCAGGCAAAACCTTTTTGCCATGTAGCCTTAAACCCAGCAGCTCAGACTCGCCTCTTCAGATATCGTTTTTCCATGGGTCCTTTTTAACCAGAATGATAGTTGAGGACCTGTAAGACGTGTTTCTTAAACTAGAGAATCCAACATACTTGCTCACGTGCAACGTCTCTTTCTCCCTTTGTTAGATCCTGTTTGTGATGTTCTCTAAAGGGAGTGGTAAAAACGGATGTTGGAGATCTTCAGTTTCTTGGTGATGTCTTGCATTGTATCCCTTGGTTTCTTATCACAAAAATCGACAGTCAAGTTTAACACAAACGTTCTTTTTCTGGCCATTTTGAAAATGTAATCGCATCCAGATAATCAAATAGCTCAAAGGAAGGTCTGTTTAATAGTTCTCCAATCGCCTTATCTTCTAACGCAATTAGCCAAGCAAATTTACTATTGAAACACTTAACTGCTGGTTGCCTTTATACGCCTATCTAGATATTGTATTAAAGTCCAGACAATTGCAGCATAAACAGGGATGGGTAGGGTTACTTTAACTGGATTACTTTCAATTAATTTTGGATTACTCCAATACCAAATATGTTAATAAAAGACAAAATAAACTAAATATGAATAAAAGTATGACTCACAACACATGGTAAGCTTTCTCTCCTGGCTTTGATCTCTTTGATCTCCGGCAAAACTAACATAAAATGCGACAGAAACAAAATGAAAATAAATCCAAACTGCTTGCCAACATCATTTTTGTAATTCCATGTATTCCGTTACTCCCAAGCCTGCACAAAATTGAGTCATTATATTCATATTTAGTTTATTTTGTCTTGTATTAGCATATTTGGTATTGGAGTAATCCAAAAATAATTGAAAGTAATCAAGTTAAAGTAACCCTACCCAACCCTGAGCATAAATAGTCATTTAATAAGTTCGCAATGTATGGGCTGTATTCCTTCATTGAGAAGAACATTGTTTTTATTAAAAAACAAACAAATAATGCAATCTTCTAAGTGAGCCCAAACTTCTGAACGGAAAGGAGAAAATGAGCATGTAATGCCTGTGGCGGAGTTTATTTAAAATGGCATTGGTTTTTAGTGAACACGCTTCATCCAAAGTTTTCCAAACATGCAAGTTAAAACTGTCACATGAAGAAAAATACATATATCAACCTCACTCGGACATATTGTTGACTTCTATGGGCTTCTAGCTTGTCTGACATGTGTGGCTTTTTTTTATTAAAGGTTAACATAATTCAATATCAAACTCCATCGAACCCTAATCAGGGATTGTCATAACATACCCGTCAAGCTCCAGGTCTCCATGCCCTTACAAACTGTCATATTTTCCCTTACAAAATACAAAAAAAAAACCCTTACACAATATGTGTTTTCAAACGTGTTTATTTATGCAGTTTAACATATTGTATCGTACATGTGTTTCGTTCTATCATATATATTGTTAATTAACATTTTGTTGTAAGATACTGAGTTGCTCGACATGAATGAGGTTTATTATAAAAAAAAAGTTTAAAAAATAAGTAGCTAGGACGCTCACTGTAGAAGGAAAAAATATTGAAAAATATTCAAATTATTAATTCTTTTTCTGCATTCAATTATTGTTGGTAATATACTGAATAAAGGGATAACTACAAACCTGTCTTTTTTCATTTTCTCATTTAATATTTCCTTTGTTTCTTAACTTCTTTATAATTTATAATTTGTAGTATAATGCATCAAATCAAGTGAGCCGTTGAAGAGCCGGCTCTCTTTAAAGAGTTGAGCCGAAAGAGACGGTTCTCTAAAAAGAGACTGACATCCTTTCACTACACAACTACCACGGAATGATGCATGGCGGGAAATCCCCAGGCGGCAGACGCATGCGCACAGTAGCATCAAACTGCTCGCTTCGTTTGCAACGAAAAAAATGATACCAAGATAGAGGCTACTGCGGCGAACTCGTTTGACTTGATTGATTTGCCGTTTGGTGATAGTCAGTGTATACCGGATAGTACCCATCATTGACAAATGTGCATTTGTCCGTACAGATTTTCTTGTACGTCGTACACGTCTTAAAATGCATAATAAACGTACTTTGTACGGCAAAAACGTACAGGTTGACAGGTATGGTCCTAATCTTAGAAACCCCGAAGTTTAAGATCACTTCTTTTTTTGCATTCTCCACATACCAGCTTCCAAATGTACTTGAACCTTATGGAAGAGAAGGGAAACAATTTTCTTTCAACCGATTGACAGGAAACATCTGATGAGTGGAGAATGAAGCAAGAATATGTAGCCAGCTGAAATGTCAGCAACAGGCAGCAACCAAATGTTCTCATATAACAGCAGCCCTCCCACTGGATATTGTAATAGGACTGTGACATTTGAAGGAATGACAGAATTCATCAAGCGCAGAACGTGAACATGCACCAATGAAATGTTCAGACAGTCTGCTCATTTGCAATGCAAAACTCAACTCATAGACAACCAAATTAAAAATGAGGTCTGTCAATTCTCTCATGAAACTAATTACTTTAGTTTGGTTTGTGTTTTATTTTCAAAAGATCTGAATATTTTTGCGTTTCTTTGGAAATACACGATTGTCAAATTAATGTCTGTTCGATGGTGATAAATATATATATTGAAAATATATATGTATGTATATTGTCATGATTGCTGATTAAGGGCACCTGTAACTGCCCTGAGAGCTGATTGGTTCAGAGACTCCTTTTAAACCCCCGACTATCAAGAGAAAGCCAACAGACTGTTTGTGAACCTATGCTCCCAGCTAGGCAAGCTCATACCCTATGACATTTTCCTGCCCTGTTTTCTCCTGCCTGATACCCGTTGCCGACCTCTTTCTGCCCTGATCTGCCATCCCGACCGACGACCTGTTTTGTAGTGTTTCCTGCCTGATACCTGTTGCCGACCTGTTTCTGGAGCTGTTTCTGTCCTAATCTGCCATCCCGACCGCCGACCTGTTTTGCCCTGTGTCCTGCCTGATACCTGTTGTCGACCTGTTTCCGGACCCGTTTCTGCCCTGATCTGCCAACCCCGACCGACGACCTGTTTTGTAGTATTTCCTGCCTGATACCTGTCTCCGACCTGTTTTTGGAGCTGTTTCTGCCTTGATCTGCCATCCCGACTGCCGACCTGTTTTGCCCTGTGTCCTGGCTGATACCTGTTGCCGACCTGTGTCTGGACCCGTTTCTGCCCTGATCTGCCATCCCGACCACAGACCTGTTTTGCCCTGTTTCCTGCCTGATACCTGTTACCGACTTCTTTTCTGAACTCGATACCGCCCTTGCTCTCCCATCCCGGCTGGTGACCAGTATCCCTGCTACCTACGATTATCCTCGCTTGACACGGAAGTGCCACTTCTGCGTTCCAGCCACCTGCTACCTGTGTCCGACGATCATCGGATCGTGGACGTAAGCACTGCTCTCTCTCTTTATCAATAAAACTGAGTAGACAAACGCTACTGGGTCCTGTCTCCGTTTCTGGCTTGTGACATATTTATGTATGTATGTGTATAACAGTTTCCGCGGGTACAGTATAAAGTACAGTACATGGGCATGCCCTACCATTGATTGCTCTATCCCTTGTTGTTCCTTTCTGACAGAGAGGTTGACAGATAGATCAGAAAGATGCACAATCATTGTACGGTCGGGACCAGGATGTAGTGTGGCCATTATTCTAAAGCAAAGCTGTCTGGCAGAGAAAGGCTCCTGTGCCGCCTGGTATTGTGATAGATGGGACCATTAATCAATGCGGGACGAATCTCTGAGATTGATGTGCAGAAATTCAAATGCCCCAGCAGCATTTGGAAGATTAAGGCTAGGTGGGCAAGGTTAGCACGCGTGCAAAGCGGGTGTGGAGCCAAAGCCCAGAGGTGATGTAGAACGGGTGTATATCGGAAATGCTTTGCCCTGTCACTGTGTTGCTTTAATGTTCTTTTCCCACAAGGATCTAATGTTTCACATTGAATCACATGTCCTACATTTGTCATTGTCTCGATGGTTTTTTTTTCCTCCAGGGTGTTTTGGTCTCCCCAGGTGCCCATTCAATCTTTCACGCTTCAAGTTCAGAATGGTTTTACTGTCATGCTGCTTATTTTTGTTTAAATTCACCTTGATATAAAAAGGTGTCATATTGAAATGTGTTACGCAATGTTCCCTGTAATTTTGCAGGGGTCTGAGCGTTCACACAAAGTCGGTGAGCAACGCTTGAAACAACAGCGAGCAACAGCAATCCCAAGTGTGGCAACTAAGTCATTATCAAACATGTCCAAAACTTGACATCAAGTTACATTTTGCTGAGTTTCCGGCAATACAAAAAATGTTTTCACTTTTGAAAGGTTGCAAACGTCGTTTGTTCTTACAATAATCATTTTACAAGATTTCTATTTCTTTTTTTTTTTCTGGTATCTTTTGTTGCATAATACTAACAATTTTGGAGGCTTATTTAGTCGGTTGCACGATACACAACTGTATTTAATCACATTTTTTTGTGGAAGTACAATGTTGGCGACAAGATTGACTTGGTGTAATTGGAAATTATTTAAATGCAACACAAAATTGTTCTTCTTTTTCCCTGTTTTTTTTTCTTTTTTTAAATTCTTTTAAAAAAATCTCATTGTGTTCATTTTTTCCTATCTGTTACTTTTAAATTTTTGTTCTCTATTTACTTGTTTTCCTTTGTTTCTTTCTTTTCTTCTTTCTGTCTTTTTTCTGAAATGTTCCTTCTTTTTTTTCTCTTCCTTTTCTCAGCTTTTCACTACTTTTTCATTTTGGTATTTTTTTTTCTTTTTTGTTCCATTCCCCCTTCATTTAAGTCATTTTGTGCATAATTTTACATAATATTTGGTCATTTAGGGATGAAAGAAGCAAAAACAACATGAAGAGCCATTTAGGACCCGAAAGAGCCGGTTCCTTTTAGTGAGCCGAGCCGAAGAACCCGGTTCTCGAAGAACTCTCCTTGAACTGTGATCTATGAAACCCACCAAAAACAACCATCCATCCATTTTACATACAATTTATTTTCAAAAGTTCAATTTTTTTCAGACTTGTTTTGGACTCAAGACTGAAAACGTAATGTGGTTTTCCTTCAGCATGTATTGATGAAACATCATATTTTAATCATATCGCTGAAAAATGAGAGCTTCAATTTGCATACAGTACACTAAATCTAATCCTGTCTAAATGTTTTATGAGCACTGAACAGGTTATTAATGTTCACAGTACCCGTGCAGCTACGAAACATGTTTGTATATTTACACACATAGCAAATGAATACAACAATCTTGGCAACCAAGGCCCCAATTTTAAGATTATTACTCACTGTTCTGGTTCCAGAAACTCCCTGGATGCACAGTCGAGGCAACCTTGAGCGAACAATAATGTCCCTGACATTTAAGCAGCCCTCTGCTACAGGATTTTTCACAAACTGTGTGTTTGCTGTGATGATTCAAATGTGGAGGTTGCATTTAGTGTCTGTGGGGGTATGTGAAACTATAAATTGTTGGGGGAAAAAAATCTATTCTAAATTTAGCGTTTTCCAAACTGTTCGAATCAGATATCTGACTCCATTAACCAAACACAAACTTTATCCTCCTAACAATACATGCTCATTTTCTTAATTTAGGGAATCATATTAACATCAGACAGGCTTTTCCACACGGGGGCAGATTTATTTTTTTAAATTATTTCTTAAGTGAATTCCATCGAATTTTGCCGATTATTGTCTAATTAGTCTTGTCGAGCCTTGCTCCAGTCCGTCTCCGATCCTGTCTGTCTGTCTCTTCTGTTCTCCTGTCCATTTTCTGGGTTTGATACGTCGGGGCATCGGCCCCTTGCATGGGGCGCGCCGACTCCTTCCCTGGGGCGGGCCAGGTGCCAAAGTCACCTCCTCCTCGCCGGAAGGCTTCTCACGTGGCCTCCACCCAGTCACCAGTCAACTCTTTTACTTGATAGATATGATATGCTTTTTTTTAGTCCACATTGAGAGCACATTAAGAACTGAAGTTATATACTATTTTATACGCTGTTTTATTCCACTTATACTCAAAAATGCTTTGTGTCACCTCAGCCTTGAGTGAAACCTTTTAAACGCCTGTGCTTTCGACTGTTTTGTTTGGTTTACTTATCACCTCGCCTGGGGGCATTAGAATGTGTGTGTTGTGCCCCATTCTGTCCGTAGGGCGATGAGCTCTCACCCTTCTCCCAGACTTCAAAGGACAATTTGGAAATTTGCATCAAGGACGGCGCGGATCAATCAGCCAGAGGCTTGGTCATGGGGCTGGACATTTGATCGCCATGTGTCATAAAAGTGGACAACCAGGAAGCCCCCGCCGCTCTCTCTTTTTCGACACACACGATTGTAATTAGTGAGGAAGCAAGATGTGTTCAACTGTTGGATTTGGCTAATAGATTAATATGTGGACTATACTCGGCTCAATAACTTCTCCGACTTCTCAATATGCTCCAAATGTAAGGAATTAGGAGTCAGATTTCAGTTTAGGATATGTTAAAACCTTACAGAACCCACTATTGTTTTAAACACACGAAATGTTCACTTTCTAAAAATGAAATGAAATGAAATGATTTGCATTTCTATAGCGCTTTTCAAGTCAAGACTTCCCAAAGCGCTTTACAATGTGCTTCACATTTCCCAATAGCGGCCGTGCAGCCATGTAAGGCGCTAACCTTCTTATTGGGGGTATTAGGGGTTCAGTGTCTTACCCAAGGACACTTCGACATGTAACACGGAGGAGCCGGGATTCGAACTGCGATCTCTTGATCCCAAGACGAGCGCTTTGCCTCCTGAGCCACTGCCGCCCAAACTCTAGGATGTCTCGTTATCTATTTCTGTCTCTCTGGTGACAGTGATTGAAAATATGATATACAATTTGTCGATCAGCGTTTTATGTATATGTAAATGTGAGACTCATGTGAATGAGTACATGAAGTGAATGAACGAATGCTTGAAAGGATGCTGCGGAAGAGGGCACACATTCAATCAAATTAATCGTGTCATTTAATGTTATTTAATTTGTTTATACTTGTTTATAGATGTTGTCTTGTTTGTTGCACTTTAATTACATAGCACTTTGAGACTTCTTGTGACTTAGGACTTTTCATATAAACATGACCTGACTTGACATAACTTGACACTTTTTTGTTTCGGTCACATAGTCATGTTTTGTAGTCAGGCTGTGGGGGTCCTGAGAGTGAGCGCACCGGTGGTGGTGTGTGGATTGAACGAGAGGGCAGATATAGAGAGAGGAACGAATGGGACTGGTGAATGTAAACAACGAAAATCCTTTTGAAGAAAAAACAAAAATAGTTATTACTGACATAAACCAGACTTCAATATTGTCCCCTAACTTGTGCAACATAAACATACTTTCAAATAAAACTGAAATCCTGCAAAGTAATGTACGTAGTTTTACAAAATATACCTGTAATTTGGTTGCATTATTTTTCTGTAACAGAATACAATTTTATATTTTATATTTTGATTACATGACACCAGTGTTCATTTTACCTCTGAAAAGTAATGGGTCCGGGGACTCGCATGCTCAAAAATGTATGGCTCCCAGCAGAGATCTATGGCTCCCCAAAATTTAGTGTCATCGAGGTTGAAATTGTAAATCGGCAACAAATATATAATATAAATCTAGATATTCATTCAGTTTTAATCATCACGGTTAATTGGTAATCCAAAGCAGTTATCACTTCAGATTTTTCAGTTCACAATATTGTACATTATACAAAATAATATCTCTGAAATATTATATATTCATGCAGTTTTAATCATCACAGTTAATTGGTAATAGAAAGCAAGTTATCACTAATGATTTTTTATTTCATATATTCTCCGTGGTTTGATGTCCCGCCACAGTTGTAATCCATTATCATCCTCCTCATAGCGTAACCAGGAATATAATTTAGTCCATTTTGGCAGAAAAGTCCTTTTTTTGCTATGAGTATTCTTTTGTTTTTCTTTCGTCGAATCGATCTTCCGAAGAATTTCTCCGCCGTTTTTTCATGCCGAAATTATTTCCGTTGTTATCACCTTCGGCATTATGTTTCGACTTATTACTGACACTGAAGAACTTACAAATTTTGTGTTGATTTTCACCTTCCCTCGACGACAACCACCACAACAATGACGTCATCTCGAAGCAACGAGATCTCGTTGGCCGAGATCGGCGTGCAGACGAAAACTCGAACCGCGAGACCAAAACAACAATGGCGGATCTGCCTGACGAAAAGTTTGGAGTGCGGTAAATCTTTGTTTAAAAAAAAAAGTAATGGGGTAATAATGACAATTTTGTGTCAAAAAAGTTGCGTCCCAGGGATGCACGTTGATTGGACACTATGCGTCCCCAACAAAAATGATGCGTCTAGGGCAAACCAGAACACTGTAACACTGTTCCATGTCTTCTCTTACTCCCCAAACCTGTTCATAATATTATTTCTATATCCAACAGAATGGATTTTGATTTATTTATACAACAATAACCTCAACCTTTCTTCCATAATACGTTATGAGACATTATTTCCTACTAATGCACCAAGTTGACGGTTTACTTTCACTGCCCTGAGCAAATATATCTGCTAAGTGGCAGTTATGTCATGCAAAGTGATTGAATGTTATTCAAAACATCATTGGCCATGTCCAAGCACTGTGTAAAATGATTGATATCGTAAAACCAACAAAAAGGCAATATTGTATCATTACTATTGCATTTCACGGTTCACAGATCCCGTAACCGCCAGAGTCGTAGTGGCACCGGTACCATTGTATTTACTATTATTATTGCTGTTGGCGTTTTTAGATCAGTGCATCTGATTCATGTTCTATTATCATACTAGTATTGCTCCCTTTTGTTTGTGTGTTACCTATCTTCATAGAACTTTGGACATATATATATATATATATATATATATATATATATATATATACTGTATATATATATATATATATATATATATATATATATATATATATATATATATATATATATATATATATATATATATATATATATATATATATATATATGAATATTTGGGAATTTATATCAAAATGTACCGTTTACCAAATTGTTCAAATTAGTTATCTGACTCCATTAACCAAACACAATCTACATTCACCCAACAATTTATGCACGCTCGTTTCTTGTGGGAAAAGATAAGAAAGAAAGAAGACATTTTCACACGGGGGCAGATTTAATTTCATTAACAATTTAATTAAGTGTACTCCATCGAAAACGGCGCTCTTCTGAAGTCCTTTAGCTCTCTCCTATTCACCATCTTCTCCCCGCATAATGGTGTGCCGACTCCTCCCATGGGTGTGCCAAAGAAGCCCCCCCTGGGCGTCGCGATGTCTGGAATACTTAAAACAACACCGAGCGTTTCTACATCATCAGGGCCTTTCTGCGCTGATTATGTGCTGATTATCTTATCAGCCTTATGTCCCGTTCCCGCCGTTCCTGTAAACAACATTTTCAACCCGGGTGCCCTGACATTGAACTACAGCCCAGTCAGTAAATATATTTTGCAATAAATGTAATTTGTAGTCAATGGTATAAAATATTTTACAGTCAATTGTACAAAATCATTTATAGTCTCATCTCATCTCATTAGCTACACCGCTTATCCTCAGTAGGGTCGCGGGGGTGCTGGAGCCCATCCCAACAATCATCGGGCAGGGGACACCCTGAACTGGTTGCTAGCCAATCGCAGGGCACACGGGGACAGACAACTCACTCACCCATTCACACCTAGGGACAATTTGGACCGGCCAATTCACCTGAAATGCATGTTTTTGGAATGTGGGAGGAAACCGGAGTGCCCGGAGGAAACCCACGCAAGCACGGGGAGAACATACAAACTCCGCACAGGAGGTTCCCAAGATGTATAAAATCCTTCAATATATGTGTGTGTGCATATATATTTGTAAATATTGTTGAGTTTTAAAGTTTGCAATGCAGTTTTTTTAATGAAAAATCAAAAATGTTTGGTGCCTAAAACATGTGTGCTGTGTATATCAAAATTATAAACTTACTCAGAGGGGGGATTCAAAAATTCAATGAAAAAATTCATTTCCAGGTAAAAAGGTTTCGGTGTAGCATCAATACTACCCTGTATATACCGTATTTTCCGCACTATAAGGCGCACTGGGTTATAGGGCGCACCCCGAAAAAATAATTTTTGGTCCTATTTTTGACATACATAACACGCACCGGATTATAAGGCGCTACAATGGGAACGTGGACAAAACAGTCGGATAGTTCAGTCCAACTTATTACCCCCTTAACATTCCCAAAGCTTGCAAAGACGCAAATACGTGTCGAAAACACGTGCGGATGCGGTGTCCGTAAGATGTCACTCAAATGCATCGTTCCATCATTCGGAAGGTTAAAGTCTTGGGATTCAAGAAATGCTAACCATTCCTTAGTATCTATTTTCTTTTTCGCTCGCAACTTTACAGTGCATATGACGATAAACACTTGGAATTGAGTTTAATTTAAAAATAGACACTCCATTCCATCCATTATCTGCACCGCTTATCACAGAAACATCGAGTTCAGTCTGAAACAAGATACAGGGACAATATAAAACCCGGGGTAGCTCACCGAAGTCGTTGTGTTCATAATAATGTGCAGCCAATGTCCTCTTATATCCGTGAGGGTAGTAAATCCAGGAGAATACAATATTTACAAATACAGAATAGAAAAAAATGCTTTCTCTATGCCGTCAGCCACATGCTATACGCATTCATCTTTTTCGGCAAATTGCAGGCTTTGTTTTGCCGTTTAAGCCAATGCAAGTCTGTAAATGATAAAAATGATCCGCCCCTTGACCTCCGAATACCTTTAGCCAATAGTGATCGATTCAACTGATGATTGACACATCTTTTTCGGCCAATTGCAGGCTTTGTTTGTCGTTTAAGCCAATGCCAGTCTGTAAATGATAAAAAGGATCCGCCCCCTGACCTCCGAATAACTTTAGCCAATAGTGATCGATTCAAATGATGATTGACACATTGGTTAGCCAATGAAACGCGGGTAAATAAATCCCAGCATACACCGCGTACTACTTGGCGTTCGGGGGAAAATCTAGTCGGCGGCTGCAAGTTAGTTGGAAGACTTTGCGACTTAATGTTGATTCATAAATAAGGCGCACTGTATTATAAGGCGCTTGGTCAGCTTTTGAAAAAAATAAAGGCTTTTAGGTGCGCCTTATAGTGCGGAAAATACGGTACTCGAAACAAAATTCCTAAAATCGCCCACCACAAAGCCCATCACCTTAGTGAGGATAAGTGGTTCAAAAAAATGAATGAATGAATACCATGAAAAGGAAGACCTTCAGCAACACAGACTCCGATGAGGCAACATCATTCGTGAATATTTCTCCCCAAGGGAAGATTTAACTATTCGGGGGAATAAAAGAGAGTAGAAAGCACCGAAACAGGGAGATCGGGGCAGTGGAAGAGGTTGTGAAGTCAAAGCAGGCAATTTGATCCACTAGGAAAGTGCTGCTCGAGTTGTAAATATTTATCTCAGACCAAACAACCCTGTAAGCCTGGGATGGAGAACTTTTTCGGAACCAAATACCCATGAAAGCAAACTGTTTTTATTTTATATTATTTTTATTTTGTTGGAGAGCCACTCCATGTATTTTAGGACATCATCAACAAAAGCATGAAACCTGCTTTCTTTCTTCAGCACATTTTATTTCACTGTGTGACTATGAAAATAATACGATAATAATGCCACAGCATACCTGTCAAGCTGTACGTTTTTGCCGTACAAAGTACGTTTATTATGCATTTTAAGACGTGTACGACGTACGAGAAAATCTGTACGGGAAAACGCAAATTTGTCAATTATGGGTGCCATCCGGTATACACCCACTATCACCAAACGGCAAATAAATCAAGTCAAACCAGTTTGCCGCGGTAGCCTCTATCTCAGTATAGTTTTTTTTCGTTGCAAACGAAGCGAGCTGTTTGATGCTACTGTGTGCATGCATCTGCCGCCTGGGGATTTCCCATCATGCATCATTCCGTGGTTGTTGTGTGGTGAAAAGAAGTCCGTCTCTTTTTAGAGAACTGGCTTTTTCGGCTGAACTCATTAAAGAGAGCCGGCTCTCAAACGGCTCACTTGCTTTGATGCATTATATTACGAATCATTATTGTTGTATGAAGAAGTTGAGAAAAAAAGGAAGTATAAAAGGAGAACATGAAAAAAGACAGGTTTGTGGTGATCCCTTTAATCAGTATATTACAAACAATCATTTAATGCAGAAAATGAATTCATAATTTGTATAAGAAAATGTATTATTCTACTTAATTATATACGGTGAACGTCCAAGCTACTTAATTTTTGACCTTATGAGGTTATATAAGTGGTCACACTTAAGTGATATCTCTCACGTAAAATCATTTAAAACCTTCATTCTATGCTAAGTTGCATTATTAGAGAATGCCCTGAGATTTTGTTAGTGAAGCTCAATTCCTAGATTTGATTGACAATTTTGCCCAAGTGACCTCCAGTGTTAATTTTACCTGTGAAAAGTGATGGGTCCCGGTGACTCGCATGCTCAAAAATCTATGGGTCCCAAACAGAGTTCTATGGCTCCCCAAAATTTAGTGTTATCGAGGTTGAAATTGTAAATCGGCGACAAATATATAATATAAATCCATATATTCATTCAGTTTTAATCATCACAGTTTATGGGTAATACAAATCAGTTATCACTTCAAGATTTTTTAGTTCACAACAATATTGTATATTATACAAAATAATATTGATGAAATTATTAATTAATCTATATTTTTATTCAGTTTTAATCATCTCAGTTAATTGGCAATACAAAGCAGTTATCACTTCAGATTTTTCAGTTCACAATATTGTACACTATACAAAATAATATTGCTGAAATATTAGTCAATACATTCATGCAGTTTTAATCATCACAGTTTATTGGTAATACAAAGCAAGTAATCACTTCAGATTTTTCAGTTCATATATTCTTCGTGGTTTGCTGTCCCGCCACAGTTGTATTGCCTTCTCAAGGTCCAATACATTATCATCCTCCTCATAGCTTAACCAGGAATATATTTTAGTCAATTTTGGCAGAAAAGTAATTTTCTTGCTAGGAGTATTATTTTGTTTATTTTCTTTCGTCGAATCGTTCGCTTTAGCACACGTGTTTTCCTTGCCTCCGCGATCTTCCGAATAAATTTATTTTTGTGCCGGAATTATTGCCGTTATTATCACTTACTGCATTATTTTTCAACATTTTTCCTGAGACTGAAGACATTACCAATTTTGTGTTAATTTTCACCTTAACTCGAAGACAAGCACCACAACAATGACCTAATCTCGAAGCAACGAGATCTCGTTTGCCGAGATCGGTGTGCAGACGACAAACCGCGAGACCAAAACAACACTGGCGGATCTGCGCGACGAACAGTTTGGAGTGTGGTAAATCTTTGTTTAATAAAAAGTAATCGGGTAATAATGATTAATGAATAATGTGTCGAAAAAGTTGCGTCCCGGGGACGCACGTTGATTTGACACTACGCGTTCCCAGCAAAAATGATGCGTCTAGGACGCAGGGACGCGGGCAAACCAGAACACTGGACCTCAGATAGGATCAATAGAGGTAATTTCACCAAATTGGATTAGCCTGTTGTATTTTTCAACTCTCAGCATTTAAATGTTGGGGAAATTAGTGCTCATCCAATTGGAAAATTAGTGATTGATTTTATCTAGCCATGCGACATATTTCAGTTCAGGATACTGTAAACTGGAGTAAATAATGTGGAATCTTGTAGCGCAAATTTCTTAGATGCATACTCTTGTGTGAATCTTAACATATGCAGTTTATTCTTTTATTGTTTGTTTTATTTTCCTAGATTACTGATGTGACATTGAATGAATGAATAAATTATGCTTCATTTCAAACATAAAAAATAAAAAATAAAAAAAAACAACCAGCCGAAAAAAACAAACTAGTGTTATCGTAACATGTCCGAAAAGGAATAGGATGAAGCATGTGCTAATTAAATCCTACCTTTAGACTTTCTTAATACGTGTCCCAACGCTCGATCCTCTGTGTATTTACATATACCAAACATCTCATGAGGGTACTGTAAGGTTTTAACATTTATTAAACTGAAATCTGACTCCTAATTCCTTACAGTTGGAGCGTATTCAGAAGTTGGAGAAGTTATTGAGCCGAATGTAGTCCACATATCAATGTATTCAGTTGATTTTAAGCCTCTGGCTGATTGGTCCGCGCCGTCCTCGATGAACATTTCCCAATCGTCCTTTGAATCTTGGGAGAAGGGTGAGAGGTCATCGCCCCCCGGACAGAATGGGGCATAACACACACATTCTAAACCCCCAGGGAGGCGATAAGTAAACCAAACAAAACATTCCAAATCACAGGCGTTTAAAAGGTTTCACTCAAGGCTGCGGTGACACAAAGTATGTTTGACTATGAGTGGAATAAAACAGCGTATAAAATAGTATATAACTTCAGTACATTTTAACATAGGTTCATATTACAATAGGGAAATCATCATAATAATGATAATGATAATAGTAATAATACTACTACTACTACTACTACTACTACGACTACTACTACTACTGCTAATGATAATAATGATGATACAAATAATAATAATTCCAATAATAATAATAACAATACCAATAATAATAAAAGAAGAGGAGTACTTATGTCCGTCTCCTTGGCCACGCTCCTAACTCTTGGGGGCCCTTCCCCCACCAAACTGCATTTATTTAGGCAAAATAAAGAAAGCAAAAGAAAGAGACGCTTCTTTGGGCGGTACCAATATTTGAAACAGAAACGTGATACCATCTGGTTTAGGGATACACACTCTTTGGGGAATCACCCTAAGACCACCTTACAGATAGTGTGTAACATGTTTAACCATTATGTGGTTTGGACAATTTTGTGAATTTGACTATCACATTTTATTATGAATATTATGAATACAATAAGTATTTAACATACTACTCTGCTGAGCAGATGCAGACTGAGGCACGCACATCTCTTGCCTCATGGCAGAGGGCTACAGTGAGAACAAGGATTCTGATTTGGCGCACACCTCAGCCCAAGAGAAAAAAAAAAAATATTATCATGTTATCAAGCTACCAGTAAGACAAGAAGTCTGGTGATTTATTTGTTCCACGGACTATTCATTTTTAATGGAGGATTACCTATTAATACCGTATTGTCTATTGATGCTTTTGTTAAAATAGAAGCCATTCATAAACTTTTTTATAAGTTAAGGTAACACACAACGGTTTTTTTTTTTTCTTGATTCAGTTTATATATTGCTTTCTGGCTCTACCAATCAAATAATATGTTTGATCTTTTATTTTCGGAGCAGACCTTTCATATCCTCAGACAACATCTGATGTTACTTAACACGTCCTCTCGCGATGATGCACTTGTTTTTCCTTCAATGTGCATGCTTTTTGGGAATTGACATTTTTATTTTCAAAATATTTTCGTCCTCTTTCGATTTCCAATGTTACACAATGTCCAAAAACATAGTTGGGGTCGGCCTGACATCCAAATTCCTGACTTGACCGCATGTTCCATGCCAAGCAGAGTATTATTACTTGGCAGCCCAAGGCAATTAATAATAACATTCACCGACATTTAAACCCGGGAGAAACTAGCCTGGGATTTCCCGTTTTAAACAAATGTGTTCTCCTTATGTCAAGCCCGACTCCAATAAACCACAACATTATATGTAAAACTAAGTGTACCTCACCAGACACAAACCTCACCACATGTCACTCGTGGTAGGATCTATTAATGGAGTAGGAAGACCTAGACATATTTCAAAACATCTCATATTGACCCACTTTTCATCTGGTCCATTAAGCTTGTCCATAAGTAAGCACCCCGGCATATTTTGTGCATGTTACCATGGAGACGGTACCTTGCTGAGCAAAAGCAAGGGTGGTAATGATATTCGCGTTTGCATATAACACACGGTTCACGGATGCTTTAACCACATGGGTTGTAGGGGGCCACACTCTGTGGCGTATGTTGGGCGAGTACAGCCTGGCGGTGCCCATCCCTCCCCAGACTGTTTTTTAGGGTAGTAGTTTGCTCCCCCACATGAAACAGATAGTACTGGTTTCCATGTTTACCAGTAGCGGGAGATGGCTCCGCAGCACGGCGGCGCAGTGGTTAGCGCGTGTGCGGCACAGTTCTGAGGTCATGGGTTCAAATCCAGCTACCAGCCTTACGGTGCGTAGTTTGCATGTTCTCCCCGTGCTTGCGTGGGTTTCCTCCGGGCACTCCGGTTTCCTCCCACATTCCAAAAACATGCATTTCAGGTTAATTGGCTGGTCTAAATTGTCCTTAGGTGTGACTGAGCGAGCGAATTGTCTGTCCCTGTGTGCCCTGCGACTGGCTGGCAACCAGTTCAGGGTGTCTCCTGCCCACTGCCCGAAGATAGCTGGATGGGCTCCAGTAGCCCCGCGGCCCTACTGAGGATAAGCGGTGCAGATAATGGATGGATGGGAGATGGCTCCTGAGCTGACTCAAATACATTACCTTCATCATCTGGTCACCGTTGTTCTTCAGTGCCTTAGCTCAGGAGGTAGAGCGCACATCTTGACGAGGATCAAGAAGTCGCAGGTTCGATTCCCGGCTCCTCCGTGCTATATGTCGAAGTGTCCTTGGGCAAGACACTGAATCCGTAATGCCCCCAAAAAGTATTTAGGCGCCTTGCATGGCTGACTCCCTATTAGTGTGTGAGTGTGTGTAAATGGGTGTGAAGCACATTGTAAAGCGCTTTGGGAGGTCTTCATTGACTTGAAAAGCGCTAAATAATTGCAGACCATTTTATCATAATCCCACTCTTCAGAGAAAATCTTGACCTCCAGAGTGACGAGCAGCAATTTGTCACAATATTAATACTAGATTACTAGAATACTAGTTAGATAAAAAACCTTTGAGTATCACATCATACAATATGTTGCTTCCGTATTTTTGTTGGAAAACAAACTTTGTAGCGATATCATAATGTCCTTTGATTTAATTTTACATATGTATATGTCATTTTACATATGTATGTCATTTTACATAATTTTTCGTTAATTTACCTCATTTTACATCATTTTGCATTTGTAACATAGAAAATACACATTGTTTTGTATATTTGTGTATTTTAAAGTAAATATGTACCGTGTTTTCCGCACTATAAGGCGCACCGGGTTATAGGGCGCACCCAGAAAAAATAGTTTTTGGTCCTATATTTGCCATACATAAGGCGCACCGGATTATAAGGCGCTACAATGGGAACGTGGACAAAACAGTCAGATAGTTCAGTCAAACTTCTTTCCCCCTTAACATTCCCAAAGCTTGCAAAGAAGCAAATACGTGTCGTAGACACGTGCGGATGCGGTGTCCGTACGATGTCACTCAAATGCAACGTTCCATCATTCGGAAGGTTAAAGTCTTGGGATTCAAGAAATGCCAACCATTCCTTAGTCTCTATTTTCTTTTTTGCTCGCAACTTTACTGTGCATATGACAATAAACACTTGGAATTGAGTTTAATTTAAAAATAGACACTCCATTCCATCCATTATCTGCACCGCTTATCACAGAAACATCGAGTTCAGTCTGAAACAAGATACAGGGAAAATATATAGCCAGAGTAGCTCACCGAAGTCGTTGTGTTCAATAATAATGTGCAGCCATGGTCCTCTTATATCCGTGAGTTTAGTAAATCCAGGAGAATAAAATATTTACAAATACAGAATGGTAAAAAAATGCTTTCTGTATGCCGTCAACCACGTGCTATACGCATTCATCCTTTTCGGCCAATTGCAGGCTTTGTTTTGACGCTTCAGCCAATGCCAGCCTGTAAATGATAAAAAGGATCCGCCCCTTGACCTCCGAATAACTTTAGCCAATAGTGATCGATTCAAATGATGATTGACACATTGGTTAGCCAATGAAACGCCGGTAAATAAAACCCAGCATACACCGCGGACTACTTGGCGTTCGGGGGGAAATCTAATCTAGTCTAGTTGAAGTTAGCAAGTTAGTTGGAAGACTTTGCGATTTAATATTGATCTATAAATAAGGCGCACTGTATTACAAGGCGCATGGTCAGCTTTTGAAAAAAATTAAGAGTTTTAGGTGTGCCTTATAGTGCGGAAAATACGGTATTTAAATGCTTGAATAACTAGCTGGATAAAATGAAAATTAAGCCCCATAAAATGAATAATTTGTTAAAATGGCTCCATCAGAAATACAGAAATAAATCAATACATACATTTCTAAATAAGGGTGAAATGAATAATAATAATATATATATATTGTCACGGTTGCCCATTGCCCTCACTTGGGCCCGCCCGTTTAGCGCCAGCTGCTGCTCGTTGATTGGCTCCCCTCCTATTTAAACTCTCATTCACTCCTTGTCAGTCCGTCAATGAACCTCTGCACTTGCAAGGCTTGCATTTTGACTCTGCCCGGTATCCTGCTCGTGTATCCAGTAGATAGATAGATAGATAGATAGATAGATAGATAGATAGATAGATAGATAGATAGATAGATAGATAGATAGATAGATAGATAGATAGATTGATAGATAGATAGATAGATAGATAGATAGATAGATAGATAGATAGATAGATAGATAGATAGATAGATAGATAGATAGATAGATAGATAGATAGATACTTTATTCATCCCCGCAGGGAAATTCATATGATCCTGTATCCAGTATTGATCCCATCAGTCCCGTCCTGTCCGGTATGATGCTCGTGTATCCGGTATAAATCCTGTCTGTCCCGTCCCGTCCAGTACCTTGCTCGTGTCTTCACTATCTGCTATTGATCCCGTCTGTCCTGTCCGGGATCCTGCTCATGTATCCAGTATCCGGTATCAATCGTGTCGGACCCGTCTTGTCCAGTATCTTGCTCGTTTATCCTGTATCCAGTATTGATCCCATCAGTCCCGTCCTGTCTGGTATGATGCTCGTGTATCCAGTATCCAATATCGATCCTGTCTGTCCCGTCCTGTATCTTGCTCGTGCATCCTGTATCTGGTATGGATCCCGTCTGTACTGTACTCTCCGGTATCTGCTCATGTATCCTGCATCTGGTATCGATCCCGTTTGTTCTGCCCGGTTTCGATCTTGTCTGCCCCTGGCTTCTCACACCTGTCTTCTCTGTCTCACCTCTTCTGCCCAGCGATCGCCGAATCGCTGGCGTTTGTGTTCCCGCACATGACTGCCCCATTTCCGTAAAATAAAGCTTGGTGTGAAAACGTTACGCGTTTGGGTCTGGGTTGACTTGATTGATTTTGCTGTTTCGTGATAGTCAGTGTATACCAGATGGTACCCATAATTGACAAAATTGCGTTTTTATGTACCGATGTTCTTGTACGTCGTACACGTCTTAAAATGCATAATAAACGTACTTTGTACAGCAAAAACATACAGGTTGACAGATATGATAATTCGTAATATAACGCATCAAAGCAAATGAGCCGTTTGAGAGCCGGCTCTCTTTAATGAGTTCATCCGAAAAAGCCGGTTCTCTAAAAAGAGACGGACTTCCTTTCACTACACAACTACCACGGAATGATGCATGATGGGAAATCCCCAGGCGGTAGACACATGCACATAGTAGCATCAAACCGCCTGCTTCGTTTGCAACTAAAAAACAATACCGAGATAGAGGCTACCGCGGCGAACTAGTTTGACTTGATTGATTTGCTGTTTCGGTGTATACCGGATGGTACCCATAATTGACGAATTTGCGTTTTTCCGTACCGATGTTCTTGTACGTCGTACACGTCTTAAAATGCATGAAAAACGTACTTTGTATGGTATGCAACAGGTATGCAGTAGCTTTCTAAGGAAGACATTCTGCTCTCCGAGGCCAGAAAATGAAATTCCACCCAAAAATGGTAAAGCGTCTCAACGTGGGTGATTCTCTTGCGGAGCACAAACATTCTCTTTCAAGATTCACCTTTTGTTTTGTCTTGGCCTGTGCTCTGTTCCTCAATTGAGGTTTGTAATGCATTTTTAATGAATGAGCCTATAACGCCTTAAGCCCATTTTAATGACATTGCTTCTTCTCCAACACACCTGATTCAATGGTAGTTTTCGTGGCACGCGAGTCATTTTAAAGAAACGGATGCGATGAGCCGATCTTTATCGTCAGTCGATAGAAAATCTTCCCATAGGAGCATTTACACCAATGTTTATCGGCATCAGTTCATAATAGTGGCGGTGCACTAAGCACTTCAAACATCTGCATTGATCCGAAGTTGGTTCCAATATCCAATCTTTGCTAGCATGATGTGCAGCCTTTTGAGACGATCTACTCCAGTGGAAAGGGCAAACATTTTGAGTCTCGGGCTGCATCGGGTTAAAAAGTTTGCCCAAGGGACCAGTCCTGCAGACTGAAGGATTTTATACATTTGACTATAAAGGATTTTATACGATTGAATAAAAGTTACATTTATTGAGTTTAATGCAAGATATTCACTGACTGGGCTTTAGTTCAATGACAGCTCAGGCTGTTCCTAATGCAGAATATTTAGACTAGGGAATTTGGATGACAGGACTCTGACGGAGGGCGGCAGGTGTTGTTTTGAGAACAATGCCGTGATGATGTAAAAACGCCACGTTGGGCTTCATTGGCATGCCCATGGGAGGAGCTGGCACACCATCTTGCGGGGAGACGTGGGCCAATAAGAGAGCTAAAGGACTTCAGAAGAGGGTTTCCCAGAGACTCCAACGACACTAATTCGGCCGTTTTCGATGGAGTACACTTAGTTAAATTGTTAATAAAATTAAATCTGCCCCCCGTGTGAAAATGTCGGCTTTTCCGTCAAGAAACGAGTGCGCATAAATTGTTGGGTGAATGTAGGTTGTGTTTGGTTAATGGAGTCAGATAACTAATTCGAACGATTTGGTAAACGGTACATTTTGATATTTAATTCCCAACACTACCTACACCTAACTTCTGTAACTACCTACCAAACTACCTACCATCCTTCATTATCTGCTGTGTCAGGTTATCTTCACTTATTCACTAATCACGTTTTTTTTTTTATTATTTTGCAGTTTTTCTTTCTGTAAAAAAGAATGCACCAAGCAAAAATACAACAAATTAAGAGTGGAAAATGTGCTTGCTGGTTTTTACCCTCGGATGCTGGTAGGTGGGCCGACCCCAACCGGTAGCTCACTTGCTTGTTTACGCTGTAGAGTCATACAAAGGAAACCTGAAAATGAAAGTGTGGCGGGGAAAAATGGTGCCTACTGCGCACAGAAGAAAGGGTCATGTGAACCGACCTGGCTCCAGCTAGTTGGAAGAAATCGCCACAGGGATGGAAAATAGAAAGAACAAAGCGGGAATAGTTTGATTAATCCTATGAAGTCATATTTATTCATATACATGAGGTTTAGGCAAATAATGGCCCGTGGGCAAAATGTGGCCTGCTAAACGAATAAAAGCACGACCAAGAAATGACATGTATTGTTTCATCTCATCTCATTAGCTACCCTGCTTATCCTCAGTAGGGTCGCGGGGGTGTTGGAGCCCATCCCAGCAATCATCAGGCAGTGGGCAGGGGACACCCTGAACTGGTTGCCAGCCAATCGCAGGGCACACTTACGTCTATATGACAAAGTCTCTTTCCCAAACTAAAGGAAGATGGCTTTGATGACGTCAGTAATAAGTAGGAAGATGAGGGCGGTATACCGTGGTTTCTACTGTACGGTGTATTTTATTTAACAGACCCGTCAACTGTGTCGCAAGCGTGTCGCTAGGTAGCGTTTTGCTACCCTTCACAGGCATAGTTTGGGATGAAAGTTATAATCTTATTATTAAAGCTTTGAAAACTCTCTCGGTGTACCGTCTTTCTTTGTATATATGTGTAACCATGTATAATATGTATTTGCAACTGTATATTTTTGTAACGTATTTATTTTAGAAACTATAGTCTGATATGTTTTGGACGAGCAAATGAGAAAAAAGGGGCGGGGCAAACGCGGGCTGACGGGAAGTGGAGTAAAGGTAAATTGTGTTTGTGGATGCGGCCGACAATAGTGGATATATATTTTTCCCACCCTTTCCTTTGGAAATATACACTTATTTCCCTTGGATTACTTTCAACGGGCACCCGGACTCTGCAGGTCTGCATCAAACGTGTCATTTTCCGTTCATTTTGCCGGCTGTGATTTTTGGACTGTGTCGGGTATAGGTTAATTTTGTGTTTGTGTTGCATTTTCTCAATGTGGGCGCATCTATCTAATATACAGGTGCGGCTTGTGTATGTACAAAATCGGTTTCCCTCCCGAAATGTGCCAGCCAAATTATTGTCGAATTAGTCTAATTAGTTTTGTCGAGCCCCCCATCTTTTCGTCCCTGCTCCTGTCTGTCTGTCTTGTCCCTTCTCTGTCGTCCGTGTTCCATCCTTTTGACACGTCGGGGCATCGGCCCCTCCCATGGGGCGTGCTGACTCCGCCCCTGGGGCGGGCCAGGTGCCAACGTCACCTCTTCCTCGCCGGAAGACGCCGCCATGTCTAAAGGACTCACAACAAGAAAGCTTATCAGAAACCTCGTCTCCTTTTCCCGCGTCAGCCCTTGTCCTCATTCTCGTTTTTATGTAAACATAATTCTTGTCCAGGCCACACTGACCCCAAGCCTTCCCTGTGAAAAATCCCCACTGCATTCAGCAAAATTGAATTTGTATTATGTTAAATCCCTTATAGTCAATTCAATAAAAAAAAACAAATCCTTAAAGGTGAAAATGGTCATTTGTTATCAAGATACCATAGATCAATGAATAGATTTGAGTAGTTAGTAAGCTCATTAGGTGTTTTAGTCTTGCTCAACTGCTATTTAAGGTCAACAAAAACATAGTGCCAGAAAACATCCATAAATTATTCATTCAGAAAGAGGGAAATTATAACTTAAGAGGCTGTAGTGAATTCATAATCCCAAAGGTGAGAACCACCAGGAAAAGTATGTGTGTGTCTGTGTGTGGAGTCAAACTTTGGAACAATTTACATGACCAGATCAAACAATGTCCAACTATTTAGATACAAAGGAACATTCCTGGCAGAAAACAGAGATGAGGAGGGTGGGGTATGAGTGATGCAGGAGATTGGGAATCTAGTTAACTTTGTGTTATTGTTGCTATTCTTATATCAAAACTGTTATTATTAATATCATTGTCACGAAGCGGAGCGGGAAACAGGAAAGGACCCACTCGCGTTGACGAACTCACAATTTATTGGGAGAAGAGGAGGAGGGCGCACAATCGATCCGGGAATCGATGGTCGCAGGAGTGGATTGGAAACCCACTCAAAAGAAAAAAATGCCCCAAAACAAACGGATCAGACCCAGAACAAAACAGGATCAAATACCGGCAGATTCACAGACCTAGGCATTTAACAGGAAACAGTCTCACATAAGTCTCACAGAGTTTAACCAGGAATAACAAACGATCCAGCAATGCACCCTTCAAAGGAACACGTTTAAATACTGTCAAGAAGCAATCAGTCAATGAGAGTCAGCCGGTGTCCATGGGCGGGGCCAACTGGGCGCCATGGCAACAATTGTTGTTATATCATTGGTATATTTGGTGGGGAAGATGAAGGGGTAGTGAATATAAGCATTTGCTTCTTACTACCCCATTTCAAACATATTTTGTTACATTATTTTGTTGTTGAGTTATTGTTTTTGTTCTGTATTTATTTTGATGTTCGAATAAAGTTTTCATTCATTCATTCAATCTTGAGTTTTGCATGCATGTTTTTCATGTCTCGATGAATAGCTTATGTGACAAATGTTAAAGGGGCGGTATTGCAACAAAACCATGGTGTCGATGCTGCTAAACTTGAAGAAGAAGAATCGGACAAATAATCATCATCCCACGTATTTTCTGGATTGGAATTGTGTGTCTCATTTATTGAACGCACATTTTCAAACCCACGGTCTTTAATTATTTGCCGATCTGCGAGCAAAACTTACATGGCTGATGTGTTTATCGGCATTTGACAAAATGGATTGCACTTTTGCAAAAGTTAGTAACAGATTCGATAAACAAGCAGAAAAAACATAGAATTTAATCATGATGTGTTGAGCCCCTTTGTTTTGATTAATGACTTCATTATCATGTGGTTGCTTCCGTGGCGACGATCAAGGTTACATCGTACCATCCAAGTTGTGCATTGCAGGCATTTAATCACCGCCATTTTTAAGAGCTGTTTTTTCTTTAAATTCTTCAGCTGTGATTGATGCTTTTTTTTTGACAGTGTTGGGAGTGACGCGTCACAAAGTATCGGTTCCTGGATTGCAATTAATTTTCTCTGAAGAAATACTGTAACGCGTTTTTGATACACTTTTGTAACTCACCTGTCATTACAACATGGCACATTACACCACTACTTTTTGAAAGCAGATCATTAATAACAACGTCTTCTGGTTGGTACCTTAAATTCCGGACTATAGAGGGCACCTGATTATAACCCGCACCCACCACATTTCGGGGGGAAAACCGATTTTGTACATACACAAGCCGCACCTGTATATTAGCCGCATGCGCCTACATTGAAAAAACGCAATACAAACACGAAATTAACCCATACTCGACACAGTACAAAATACACAGCTGTCAAAATGATCGGAAAATGATACCGGTACTTAACATTTAATGCAGACCTGCAGAGTTGAGGTGCCCGTTGAAAGTAATCCAAGGAAAAAAGTGTATATTTCCAAAGGTAAGGGTGGGAAAAATATATATCCACTATTGTCGGTCGCATCCACAAACACGTCTCACCTTTACTCCACTTCCCATCAGCCCGCGTTTGCCCCGCCCCTTCTTTCTCATTTGCTCGTACAAAACATATCAGAACAAGTTTCTAAAATAAATACATTACAAAAATATACAGTTGCAAAAACATATTATACATGGTTACACATATTTACAAAGAAAGACGGTACACCGAGAGCGTTTTCAAAGCTTTGATAATAATATTATAACTTTCTTCCCAAACCGTGCCTGTGAAGGGTAGCAAGACGCTACTAGGAACACGCTCGCAACACAGCAAACAGCTCTGTTAAAAAAGATCCCGTACTTGTCGTCCTCAACTTGTGGTTCAGAATTTGTATACTCACAGTGAAGCGGCCGGCTGCTGATGTTTTTGGACTGCATACTTCATGGCCTTTTGGCCGATCAGCCCGGTATTGCAGTACCTCCGGGAACGGTGCATTCGCAATGATCGCAGCAAGGCTTTAGGGCTAGGACCTTAGCTTAGCCTTTTGGCTGAGAGTAAGAGTCCCGGCTCCTAGGCTTTGTAGCGTATTATGAACTGACCGATAACGGATAATGGATAATGAATAACGAAGATAGAACAATAACCCTTAACTTAAAGTAGCGGCTTATAGTCCGGAATTTACGGTAATTGTTATTCCTTTGCTCACGATGTATCATGCAAAATATTTAAGATTCAAAGTGTTTATTGTCATATGCACAGTAAAGAACCACGATTCCCTGCACAATGAAATTCTTACTTTGCTGTCCACAAAGTTGCCAGCGTTATAAAAACAAGAAGCTATTTACATGTATGCATACAATCAGGGTTGGGTAGGGTTACTTGAACCTGATTACTTTCAATGACCTTTGGATGACTCCAATACCAAATATGCTAATAAAAGACAAAATAAACTAAATATGAATAAAATGATGACTCACAACACGTGGTAAGCGTTCTCTCCTGGCTTTGATCTCTTTTATCTCCGGCAAAACTAACATAAAATTTAGTAATTAAAAAAGTAATCAAGTTAAAGTAACCCTACCCAACCCTGCATGCAATAGTATTACAGACTCACATTTCCAGCAACATTTGAATGAATGAATGAAAACTATTCGAACATCAAAATTAAAAACAGAACAAAAACAGTAACTCAACAACAAAATAACGTTACAAAATATGTTCGAAAAGGGGTAGTAAGAAGAAAATGCTTGTATTATCTACCCCTTCTTCTTCCCCTCCAAATTTACCAATGATATAACAACAATTATAATGATATCAATAATAACAATTATGATATGAGAATAGCAACAATAACACAAAGTTAACTAGACGCACCGTTTGATCTCGTCTTGTAAATTATTCCAAAGTTTGACTCCACGCACATACACACACATACTTTTCCTGGTTGTTCTCACCATTGGGATTATGAATTCACTACAGCCCCTTAAGTTATAATTTCCCTTTTTCAGAATGAATAATTTATGGTTGATTTCTGGCACTATGTTTTTGTTGACCTTAAATAGCAGTTGTGCAGTGAAAGATGGTACTAAATCATCTCATTTTAATCATTTGTACTGCAGGAATAAAATATTAGTATGATGATTTGCTGTTTGGTGATAGTCGGTGTATACCGGATGGAACCTATCTGTCAAGTGTGAACTCATTCGCGTTATGATCAGTTACTTTTATTTAGAAAATAAAAGTTGTCCAACACGCAGGGACAAAAACAAAACAGAAACAGGGCTACAGGCAATCAGGAACTCAGACCAGGTAATACACTCAAAACAGGCTTAAAGGCACTAACTCAGACGAACGGGCATGACGGGTCTTCCTTGAGTCAAACAAAACAGAACAGACTAATGCAATGATCCAGCAACCGGCAGTCCCCAAAACCCACCCTTAAGAAGAAAACACGCAATTTAGACAATCTGTCACAGCCGGTGCCAAGGGGCGGGACCAGCTGGTTGTCATGGCCACCATGCTGGACATGACACTATCATTGACAAATTTGCGTGCTTCCGTACAGATTTTCGTATACGTCGTACACGCCTTAAAATGCATAATAAACTTACTCTGTATGGCAAAAACGTACAGGTATGACAGGTATGGATATTACTAGGCTGTACTTGCTAGGACACACAAGAGGAAGTGGTTCCCCCACGACCCTGGCAGTTAAGTTTTCCGCAAACCTGTCAGGAGGACCAGAACAGAGCAGGAGACCCCAGAGCGTTCGTACAGTTCTTTATTTGGGGAAGCGTAAGGGTTAGCGGGAGACGTGATTAATCGTAGCGTGGGACGAAGGCAGGTCGAGTTTACCAGGACTGAAGAGAAGATCGTAGTGTGGGACGAAAGCAGGTCGGATCGAAGGCAGGCAGGCAGAATCAGGTAAACAAGAAGGCACACGTAATCGGGAGAGTCTTACGGGGTACAGAAGTAATCCTCCGACAAAGAGTTCTCCGCGTAACGCGTTTAAAAAGGGAGCATTAACCAACCAGGTAGCACATTCCAGCGCGCCACATGATTACCCCAGGTGGCTCCACTTGGGTAATCATGACAAAACCATTAACCACGAGTCTGGGGAAGTAACTGAATTGTTTTTTTGAATGAAGTATCTAGTAACTGTAACTATAGTTTTTTTTCCAGTAACACACCCAACACTGGTTATTGAATACATGTCCAGTGGAACCTCTGTTTTCGAATGCCTCTCAGTTCGAACAAATCGGAGTCCGACCAAAAATTTCGAGAAATTCTTGCTTCGCTGTTCTGTCAAAAAATCGGAATTCAAACGCCGGGGTGGATGTTTCACATCGCATTTTTTTACTCCGTTTAATTTTCTCAGGTGCAATTGCACCTCCAATACACTAGGGGACGTCCGAGATTGAACACATGTGTAGCAAATGGGCCGAGTTAGAGAATTTCACCACACCGATGAAGCTGCAGCCACCATAGTCATCATGACTTTAATGACACTGTCATAACCCACTTCCGAAAAGTGCTAAAAAGAAGGCAGAAGCAAGTGTCATTGGATAGATATTTTAAGAGAAAAAAAACATCCTGTAGCCAGTCATCCGTAGCCAAGAGATTTGAACGTGTGACCACCCCTCAGACAGAAGACTTCCCCGAAGCTTTTATGGAAGGGGACTCTCCTTCCAAACAATAATTTTCCTTCCACCTCCATCCCTCTCACCGTCCATCTGCGCCTTCTGCTGACCACCACAAAGGTAAAAATTCCTATTCATAATTATTTTCTTTATCTTTTTTTTTATTTTTACACGTTCATGTTAGCGTAATCTTTCGTACGGAGGATTACGCTAACGCGAACGTACGATTAGCCTGGGTTACATGAAATGAAATGAAATGATCTGCATGTATATAGCGCTTTTCAAGTCAATGACTTCCCAAAGCGCTTTACAATGTGCTCCACATTTCCCAATAGCGGCCTTGCAGCCATGTAAGGCGCTAACCTGCTTATTGGGGGTATTAGGGGTTCAGTGTCTTACCCAAGGACACTTCGACATGTAACTACTGCCGCCCCATCTATGTTATTTGTGTCTTAAAGGTAAAAAAAGGTAAACATTCAGGGTGTTGGAACGGATTAAAACGATGTACATTATTTGTAATGGGAAAAATGATTTCGGTGATCGAACAAATTGCTTCTCGAACAAGTTTCTGGAACGGATTATGGTCGAGAACCGAGATTCCACTGTATTAGATTTTTTAGCATGATGCAAAGCTAAAATCATTTGTGTGATAACCCTGAAGTCAGAATCTGTCTAACTTTGGTATGAAAAGTGTCAGCTCATCACCTTAACCTAGCATAAAGATTGTTGCAGCTGAACCTGACAGAGCGGCATATTTGACGGTAGTAGCCGGGTGTCCGGGTCGGGATTGAAGCTGCAGAGAATGAGATGCCACCCGCAGATTTACACGCCTCCACTGGCTCACTGCACATCATTAAAAGCTGAGGCCGCACCGAGCGGCTTCATCTCCGTCCCAGCCCACTCAGGCAACAGTGGGCCACACACACTGATTTATTTCGGCTGTCTTCCTCCACGGCAACCGGAACAAAAGAGAAAGAAAAGTAGAACAGACAACTTACACTCTTCTATAGCCTACATGATGAATTTCATTTGACTCGTTTTTCTGATTCTTCCCTCTTCCCTGATACAAGTGATTCGAATTCGGCTCTTTTTAGATAGCAGGCTCTTTTGGCCCGGTTCCCAGAAAACAACCAGCTCTTTCTGCTCCAAACGGTTCTTTAGATGCATTTGTTTTCAAAGTTATAATACAGAAAGAGAAAATGAAGAAGAAAAGTGAGAGAGAGAAAAATGAAGAGAAAAAAGGGGGGTAGAAAAAAAGAAAAAGAAACAGAGATAAATTGATAATGATAGACAACGAAAAAAGTGATAGCGACTGTGGGAAAGAAAGATTGAAAGAAAAAAGAAGAAAGGAAGAGAGAGAGATGAAGAAAGATACAGAAAGGACGAGAAAGACTGAGAGAAAGAAACAGACAGAAGGAGGGAAATAGAAAGAGATACAGTGAAAAAGAGATTAAAAGATAGAGGGAGAGAAAAGGAGAAAGCGGGATTGATACCAAATACTGGATACACGAGCAGGATACCGGACAGACGGGATCGATACTGGATGAAGGATACACAAGCAGGATACCGGATAGGACATGACAGACATGATCGATACTGGATACTGGATACACGAGCAGGATACAGGACAGGATGGGACTGACGGGATCAATACCGGATACAGGATGCACAAGCAAGATACGGACAGGACGGGACAGACGGGGTCGATACCGGATACTGGACACACAAGCAAGATACCGGACAGTATGGGACAGACGGGATCGATACCGGATACTGGATACACGAGCAGGATACCGGACAGACGGGATCAATACCGGATGAAAGATACACAAGCAGGATACCGGACCGGACAGGACAGACATGATCGATACTGGATACTGGATACACGAGCAGTATACCGGACAGGATGGGACTGACTGGATCAATACCGGATGCATGATGCACGAGCAAGATAAGGACGGGACGTGACAGACGGGATCGATACCGGATACTGGACGCACTAGCAAGACACCAGACAGGATGGGACAGACGGGATCAATACCGGATACTGGATACACGAGCAGGATACCGGACAGACGGGATCGATACCGGATGAAAGATACACAAGCAGGATACTGGATAGGACAGGACAGACATGATCGATACTGGATACTGGATACACGAGGAGGATACAGGACAGGGTGGGACTGACAAGATCAATACCGGATACAGGATGCACGAGCAAGATACGAACAGGACGGGACAGACGGGATCGATACCGGATACTGGACACACGAACAAGATACCGGACAGGACAGGGCAGACAGGATTGCTACCGGATACTGGATACACGAGCAGGATACCAGACAGAGTCAAAATTCTTGCCTTTCAAGTGCAGAGTTTTACTGGCGGACTGACCAGGAGTGAGTGAGAGCACTGAGTTTAATTAGGAGGAGAGCTAATCATGCAACGAGCAGCAGATGGCGCCAAACAAGCAGGCACAGGTGAGGGCAATGGGCAATCATGAGAATTCTGACTTTTTGTGCAAATGGAAGATACTTTTCGGCTTGTTGACATTCTAATACAGCAGGGAAAACAAAGCTTTTTGAAGCTTAGGGCTACGATTTGTTAATGATTGTCTCAAATTTGATACGTATTTTCAAAAAATAACAACATTTGCTTTCATTATGTTATTACTATGCAATTACCGAGTTGCATTGATTCAAAGTAAATCGGGCAAAGTCAACCAATAAAACATCACTCCAGTTAAGAATCACATTTCCTTGAAAATAACAATGACCCATCATTGGTGAGCTATTTTTAACACCTGTCCGTGGGCTACTCAGGTGTTATAAGGGGGGTACATAATGCCCGTGGGAGCCATGTTGGAGACTACTAATTTACAGTATTTAGGTTTTGTTATATTTCTGGTGTTTGGTTTGACTCTTTTGACTTATTTTATTTTCTCTTATTAATAAATGTTTTTTTACATTGCATTGTTTACACTATTTTAAAATACCGTGCAACATTTTCAAACAGGGGCAGATTTAATTTAATTAACAATTTAACTACGTGTAATCCGTTGAAAACGGCTGAAAAAGTGTCATTGGAGTCTCTGGGAAGCCCTCTTCTCAAGTCCTTTAGCTCTCTCCTTTTTGGGCCCCGTCACACCGCAAGATGGTGTGCCGGCTCCTCCCATGGGCGTGCCAATGAAGCCCCCTGGGCTCCACCCTCTTGGAGAAGAGCGTCGCAATGTCTGGAATAACCAAAACAACACCGAGCGTTTCTACGTCATCAGGGCTTTTTTGCGTCTGGATGTGCTGATTATCTTACCAGCCTTACGTCCCGTTCCCGCCGTTCCTGTACACAACATTTTCTACTAAGGTGCCCTGACATCGCACCACAACCCAGCCTGTGAATATCTTTTGCATCAAATGTAATTTGTAGTCGATAGTATAAAATCCTTTATATTCAAATTTATAACATCCTTCTTCCGGTACCATTAAAAGAAACATCTGATGTGAATCATATATTTTGCAGAGCTACAAATATAGCTGCAATTTACATCTACAATGTTTGCTTTGCATTTATCAAGGTATATGGTCATGATTGCTTTGCAAGCACTGAGCACATTTTGTTGGATATGTGTGATCTATCAGACAAAAACATGAGATTTCACCCAAAAATCTGAATAGAGCATGCATGTTATACCTTTTTATTGTGAAATAGCTTTCATTAACTGACAAAACAAAAACATTATCTTATCAGCCTTACGTCCCGTTCCCGCCGTTCCTGTAAACAACATTTTCTACTAAGGTGCCCTGACATCGCACCACAGCCCAGCCAGTGAATATCTTTTGCATTAAATGTAACTTGTAGTCGATCGTATAAAATCCTTTATAGTCAAATGTATAACATCCTTGATCCGGTACCATTAAAAGAAAAATCTGATGTGAATCATATATTTTGCAGAGCTACAAATATAGCTGCAATTTATCAAGGTAAACACTGAGCACATTTAATTGGACATGTGTGACAAAAACATGAGATTTCATCAAAAATCTGAATTGAGAATGAGGCTCTGCCATGTGAACCCAGGGTTAATTTCAACACCTGTTACACCTTATTATTGTGAAATAGATGTCATTAACTGACAAAACAAAAACATTATCTTATCAGCCTTACGTCCCGTTCCCGCCGTTCCTGTAAACAACATTTTCTACTAGGGTGCCCTGACATCGCACCACAGCCCAGCCATTGAATATATTTTGCATTAAATGTAATTTGTATTCGATTGTATAAAATCCTTTATAGTCAAATGTATAACATCCTTGATCCGGTACCATTAAAAGAAAAATCTGATGTGAATCATATATTTGGCAGAGCTACAAATATAGCTGCAATTTGCATTTATCAATGTAAACACTGAGCACATTTAGTTGGACATTTGTGATCTATCAGACAAAAACATGAGATTTCACCCAAAAATCTGAATTGAGAATGAGGCTCTGCTATGTGAACCCAGAGTTATATTCAGCACCTGTTTTACCTTTTCATCTCATCTCATTAGCTACACCGCTTACCCTCAGTAGGGTCGCGGGGGTGCTGGAGCCCATCCCAGCAATCATTGGGCAGTGGGCAGGGGACACCCTGAACTGGTTGCCAGCCAATCGCAGGGCACACAGGGACAGACAACTCACTCGCTCATTCACACCTAGGGACAATTTAGACCGGTCAATTCACCTGAAATGCATGTTTTTGGAATGTGGGAGGAAACCGGAGTGCCCGGAGGAAACCCACAGGGAGAACATGCAAACTCCGCACAGTAAGGTTGGTAGCTGGATTTGAACCCACACAGGAGGTTCCCAAGACATGAACTGTGCCGCACATGCGCAAACCACTGCGCCGCCGTGCTGCCCCTGTTTCACCTTATTATTGTGAAATAGATGTCATTAACTAACAAAACAAAAAACATCGGTGGAACTGAGCCGCTCGCTACTTAGCAACAATCCCCGTTTCATAACCTATAGCTTATTTGTATTCAAAGAAAGCATTTAAGACTAGAAGGTTAATAATGGTGAAGAATCGGCAGCCGTAATCAGGTAGATGCAAATCTATTGGCAAGTCTTAGCAGCTTGGAACATCGATATCCAGTCTCTTTAACCGATATAATTACAGCAAGCTTAACTGAAAAACAAAATCATTGTAGCATGTATTGCAATGAGACGTAGTGTTGTCACAATGCCGATATGATTGTGTATATAAACATTAAATTCATTTTTTCATCATTTTCTAAATCAAAAATATGTTAGTATGTAGGTCCCAGATAGCTAATTCTTATATTAATTACTACAGAGTACTGTAGTGCAGTGGTTAGCAGATTTGCCTAACATGGGTGGACCAGGTGGAACCATTTTTTTGCCTGGAGAGGGTTGGGGGCCACCAGGCTGTATTTGCCCGAGACATACCACATTACGTGTCCTGATCAATGTTCCCTCTAAGCTGCGTGTATGCACAATTGCGCACTACCCAGAGCTTTTCCGCGCACAAGAAAATCTAGCCAGCTCACAAAAATCTGGGCTCCAAATTGCTAATTAAGAAGCGAATTAAGTCAGAGTTACAGTGCATGACTGACGTTGTGTTCTAAATGTGGTATTTTGAAGACAAGGTCAAAGTAGAACGAAGTTGAGTAAAGTCAGTAGAGTTTTTCGAGAACCGGCTTTTTTGGCTCGGCTCACTAAAAGGAACCGGCTCTTTCAGGTCAAAAACGGCTCTTCAGGTTGTTTTTGCTTCTTTTATCCCTATGTGACCAAATATTATGTAAAAATAGCACAAAATGACTTAAAGGAAGGGGGAATAGAACAAAAAAGAAAAAAAATACCAAAATTAAAAATTTGTGAAAAGCTGAGAAAAAAGAAACAAAGGGAGAGAAAAAAGAGGGAAATATCCAGAAAAAAAAACAGAAAAAAGAAAAGAAAGAAACAAAGGAAAAAAAAGTAAATCGATAACAAAATGAAAAAAAAGTAACAGCTAGGAAAAAATAAACACAGTGAGATTTTTTTAAAGAAATTTAAAAAAATGGGAAAAAGAAGAAAAAGATCATAGTGGAAGTCAATTTTGTTGCCAAAATTGTACTTGCACTAAAAAATATGATTAAATAGAGTTTTGTATCGTGCAACTGACAAAATAAGCCCCCAAAAATGTTAGTATTATGCAACAAGGGATACCAGGAAAAAAAAGAAATGGAAATCTTGTGCAATCTTTTTTTTTTGTTTTTACAATCTTTTGCAATAATACATTAGTCAATTCATTCAAAAGTGAAAAGTAATGTTGCATTGCCGGAAACTCAGCAAAATGTAACGTGATGTCAAGTTTTGGACATGTTTGATAAAGACTTCGTTGCCACACTTGGGATTGCTGTAGCTCACTGTTGTTTCAAGCGTTGCTCACCGACTTTGAACGCTCAGACCCGCGGAAAATTACAGGGAACATTGGTCCTGATCCTAGTGATCAAGGTATCCGACCGACCCACAGTAAATAAAGTACGTGTATGGCTGAAACTGATCGAGACCTAAATACACTGTACATTGATTCACCGTGAAAACAAAATGAAAAATTCAAAGGCAGATGCTACATGGACAAAATGCACTTTTATAGCACTTAGTGCTCAAAGCACACAATGTAACACATCCATTTATCCATCTTTCCATTATCTGTATTGCTTGTCCTCAGTAGGGTCGCGGGGGTGCTGGAGCCCATCCCAGCAATCGTCGGGCAGTGGGCAGGGGACACCCTGAAATGGTTGCCGGCCAGTCGCAGGGCACACATGGACGAACAACTCACTCACTCACACCAAGTGAAAATTGGGACCGGCCACTTGACATGCATGTTTTTTTCAAATGTGGGAGGAAACCGGAGTGCCCAGAAGAAACCTACGCAAGCACGGCGTAGCACATGCAAACTCTGCACAGGAAGGCTGGTAACCAGTAAGCCACTGTGCTGGCTGTAACACACTTACCCATTCCTGATTTTGCCTTGAAATTAACTTGCGCTGACATCAATAATATTATTCATTTTTGTTCTGGAGACTAATTGACTAAAACCTTCACAACTAGTCAATATACTCTTTAAGGGGAGAGACAACTGAAATAAAGTAAACAAACAGACTGTGATAAGAGGATTATTTCTTTGTCCATGTTTTTAAGGCACTATATTTTCATTGTCGGCGATGCTGGGTATTTTTGTCATCTATCCCATCAAAGTAAATACTCTCATTGTGTATTGACCAATACCAAACAGATACTGTTACTTTTGGCTTGGGAATGTCTGTCATGATTGCCAAACTCAAGACACCTGGGGCAATCGTTTGGCGGTAAGGAGCGCGCTCTCTGATTGGCTGGCACTCCCCTCTTAAGCAGTCAGCACCCAGAGAGGAGTGTCAGACCGTACTTGTGTCTCTCTGTGTGTTTCGCCAGATTACCAGTACCAAAGACCTCTCCTGCTTGATTCCTGCCTGCCTCCTGTTTCAACCTGTCTCGGTCCCACGTTTACGATCTACTCTCCTGCCCTGGCCATCGACCTGCCCGCTAAGCAGTATCGCTTCTGCCTACCAACGCTGTTAGCGACCGACAACCATCGGCTTCCAAAGCAAGCTCTGACAACTCATTCCAATAAAAATTCCTTTAAAGCGAACGCAATTGGGTCCGAGATTCCATTCTGGTTCAATGTCATGATAATTTAATATTTTTTTTGTGTGTGTGTTGATGTAGATTGGTGGTGTTGCCACAGTAGCAGACCACTTCAACATACAAATTACACCATTGTCCTTTTTTTTTGTCACCTTTGTCCTTTTTAAGCTTCATTTTGTCCCTTTCTTCTCCCATGAAAGCAGGATGTAGCAGCAGGCCAGGTAGGGAGAGGTGCTGAAGGTTTGCCTGTCAGTGACACACTCAGGCAAAAACTCATAGTCGCCAACGGTACTGGGTGGGACAGTAAAGGGCTGCAATATCGACATAAAGAAGAGGTGTTCTGAGGAATTTGGTGCAGGAGCAAAAATCCTTGGACAATACTATAGATGCTATCAAAATTCTTAATATGTATCTGGTTCGTTGGTTCGTTGGATCCCTAAAGCACCATTTCTTCTGGTGTGTCTTGGGTTAGAACAGGGATGTCAAACTCAATTGCACATGGGGCCAAAATTCAAAACACACTTAAGGTCACGGGCCAACCAGGATAAACATTTATTGAACACACTTAAACTGAATGTTTTTCGAACATAAATATGAATAAAAACAGACAAAAATATTACATTTAAACCTTAAATCACTTATACAGTATTTATTATTTTGCTGTAAATAAAATATCTTGTTAAATTATACAACTTAGAACTTAACATTAAAATAACATTCGAATTCCTTTGCTCCTATGTCAATGTATATATTAAAATAAACTTAAATATCCCAAAAGATTTTGCTCTCCTTAATATATCTCCTGTCAAAAGTAGAAATATGAAAATGCTACAAAAATATTTTTGTAAAAAGGTCACAACATTCTGAGAACAGGGAGCCTGATGTGCTTACCTTTGGCGCAGACGGAGTAGGGCGAGAGATGGGAGGGAGTGCTGGCACGTTTTGCATAGCTCCACCCATCCTTCCCTCTCACCCAATCAAATAACTCTAAGTTCTCTTCCGGTGTTTTGGCGTATTTACAATTTGTTCCGTGGATTCATCAAAAAGTATCTGAACACTGAACACGGATTATATAGTGAGCTTTTATATAAAGGATTCTTTAGCGTTGTACAGCCAAAACAAGTTTTTTTTGGGTGACACCTTGACTGTAAAGTGAAGTAGTGAAAGCGTGTCCTATATATTCTGAAAAGTACTGTCTTGTAATTCAGCTTTGGTTTGGCTTTGCGTGTGTCTGAACAGGATCAATGGCTCAAGTTGTGAACGAGATGGAGAAAATGTGCATGCAATTAAATACAATGGAACCTCGGTTTTTGAACGCCTCTCAGTTCGAACAAATTGGAGTCCGACCAAAAATTTCGAGAAATTCTTGCTTCTCTTTTCGTTCAAAAAATCGGAGTTCGAACGCCGGTACGCTAGGGTGCGATGCTGAGCGGCGTACGGGTGTAGATCGTGTATCTTGACCCCACCCCTCGTGAAGAACTGTTATGACGTGCGCGCGCACTTCTTTTCGCTTTCGCTTTTAATATCGGTGAACGGAGTGTTTTAGCCCCTAATTATGCCTCTGAAGAAGGTCGGTGCAAGCAGCAAAGTTGCTACAGGTGAAAAAAAGAAGAGTAGTGCGTACAACTATTGCATTTAAGAAAGAAATAATAGCAACATATGAAGAAGGTGTGCGAGTTTCCCTTCTTTCGAGGGAATAGAGCATGGCTTCTGCAGACCACCACAAAGGTAAGAATCCTATTCATAATTATTTTCTTTATTCTTTAACCGCTCACCACTTTTTGTGGAGACCCGGGTGCTAAATGACGTGTAAACGACCTGATTTTTTAATTTTTACACGTTCATGTTAGCGTAAACTTTCGTAATGCGAACGTACGATTAGCCTGGGTTAGCTTCATGTTTACGTTCATGGTAAACATTCAGGGTGTTGGGACGGATTAAAACTATTTTACATTACTTTAATTGGGAAAAACGATTTCGGTGATCGAACAAATCTGTTTTCGAACAGGGTTCTGGAGCGGATTATAGTCGAGAACCGAGATTCCACTGCATGTCTCTGAGCCATAGGTACTCATAGAATAGAGTCATATCTGGCTCGTGAGCCATAGGTTCCCGAACCCTGGCATATAGTATAGTACACGTCATATATGAAGGAATAGGTTTAGTGACTAAGACATCAGAATATAATGTCCAAGGATGAGACGGCGTTGTTTATATTGACGGGCCATTAATAACAGTAATGTAAAATGGTCTTGCAGGCCAGATATGATTACACGGCGGGCCGGACATGGCCCGCGGAACGGGAGTTTGACACATGTGGGTTGGAACAACCTAGTGGCACCCATCCCTCTTCAGGCACACACATGTTTCCACCTGATCTTGAACCGGGGACCTTTCGTGTACAGGGCAAATCTGCACGGTATCGATATTTGGAACAATCCGCCCACCACCCCTGGGTTATTTATTTTTAGGATTTTAAAGGGCTGAAAAGGTTCTTTTCAATAGTATCATTGTTTGTAACAATCACAGATGATCTGTATCATTTGCAACTCAGATGATGCTTCCCACGGTCGTTGGAGCATCTGTACCGTTAGGGTAATTAATATACCTGTGAAAAATGTTTTGACAATATTCGTGTCAGGAAACGGGCCGGGAAGCAGGAAGTCGGAACTCATTTGCGTAGCCGATCTGTCACTTTATTTGAGAAATAAAAGTTGTCCAACACACAGACGGACCAGAAACAAAACAAAGCAGGTTCAAAGGCAGGCAAAATTACTATCTAGGCATTACTCAGATCCAGGGTTGGGTAGGGTTACTTTAACTTGATTACTTTCACTGACTTTTGGGTTACTCCAATACCAAATATGCTAATAAAAGACAAAAAAAAACTAAATATGAATAAAAAGATGAATCACAACACGTGGTAAGCTTTCTCTCCTGGCTTTGATCTATCTGATCTCCGGCAAAACTAACATAAAATGCGACAGAAACAAAATGAAAATAAATCCAAACAGTTTGCCGACATCATTTTTGCCGTTTCATGTATTCCGTTACTCCCCAAGCCTGCACAAAATTAAGTCATTTTAAACATATTTAGTTTCTTTTGTCTTTTATTAGCATATTTGGTATTGGAGTAATCCAAAAGTCATTGAGAGTAATCAAGTTAAAGTAAACCTACCCAACCCTGTTCAGATCAAACAGGCATGAACAGGTCTTCAACAAGGTAAAACAATGGTCTGGCAACGGGATGTCCCAAAAGGAGCGTTTAAGTACTCCAAAAGCAATCAGTCCAATGCGTCTCAGCCGGTGTCAAGGGGCAGGGCCAGCTGGGCGCCATGACAACTGTGCTGGACATGACAATTTGTTCATATGTATTTTTTTGCAGCTACTGTCAGAGAGGACGAAAGGAAGACTGAGATTACTTGCGCTCGTTTCTTGGTTTTATTGAAAGGAAGGAAATGACAAGGTGGGATTCTTCGATCCGTTGGTTGGCGGATTGGAGGAACACTCATCGTAGTGTTGTTGACCGGGGCTGGAGAAGAAGGGCGTCGTAGTATTCGGAAAAGAGTTCAGGAGTCAGACGGGCAGGGCAGGTCGTAGGCAATTACAGAAACGGGTCGGCAACGGAGATCAATCAGAAGAAAACAGGGAGCAGGCAAAGAGTCAGAGGTACGGGCTTACTGAGCTGAAGGCAACAGGTAGCGTGAGTACAATCAGACAAAGAGTTCCCGGAAGCTGGGGATTTAAATGTACAGGGTGCACCAATCAGCTGTCCTGGATGTTGGCGCCAAATCCTGAACACAGGTTTTCCCGATCCGGGTGATTGTGACAGCTACGGCAGAAGAAAAAGCTTTGATTGACATTTACGATCATTTTGTTGTCTTATTATCTGTGTGTCTGTGACAGACAGGCACAACAAATTGTAGTGTAGACAGGTTTTGCCCCAAAACCTCAGAAACAAATGGTTGATTTTCATCCTGCATGATGTATTTTCTGCTTGATTACAAATCACAAAAGAAGATTAAGCAACATAGTCGGAGGGAAAAAAAACGGCTCCGAAGCCTGCAGTGTGCAGGTGATTTTTCTCTCATGGAATGGCAGTCATGCCATATTAAATGCTGCCTTTGAAATATGAAAGATTATGGCGCGATAAAACATTTGATGCTGCAGCCAAGGTAGGAGCTTTAAATTTGCATGTTACAGCCAGAAAATGAGGTATAGGGTTTCAGAACTTTTGTGACAAATTCCATGACTCTGATGGTTATCTATGCAATCGGATGCCGCAAATGCACTGTTTCATACCTGTCAAGCTGTACGTTTTTGCCGTACAAAGTACGTTTATTATGCATTTGTACGGAAAAAAGCAAATTTGTCAATGATGGGTACCATCCGGTATACACCGACTATCACGAAACGGCAAATCAACCAAGTCAAACGAGTTCGCCGCAGTAGCCTCTATCTCGGCATTGTTGTTTTCGTTGCAAACGAAGCGAGCAGTTTGATGCTAATTTGCGCATGCGGCTGCTTACAATCGTCAAGTCGCAATGGCTGAACCTGAATTAAAACGCCGTAAGTCTGATCTGAAAACAAAAGGTGGGGTTTGTGTAGTGAAAGGAAGTCCGTCGCTTTTTAATGAACCGTTTTTTTCGGCTCTACTCAACAAGAGAGCTAGTTCTCAAATGGCTCACTTTGATGCATTATATTTCGAAACATTATTGTTGTATAGAGAAGTTAAGAAAAAAGGAAGTATAAAAGGAGAAAATGAAAAAAGACAGGTTTGCGGTTATCCTTTTAATGAGTATATTACACACAATAAATTAATGCAGAAAATGAATTGATAATGAATAAGAAAATTATACTTAAACATATTTGCATGTATTTTTTTCTTTCAACAGTGAACATCCAAGCTACTTCATTTTTTTCACCTTTGTACGTTTATTATGCGTTTTAAGACGTGTACGACGTACAAGAAAATCTGTAAGGAAAAAGGCAAATTTGTCAATTATGAATACCATCCGGTATACACCAACTATCACGAAACGGCAAATCAATCAAGTCAAACGAGTTTGCCGCGGTAGCCTCTATCTCTGTATCGTTTTTTTTTTTTTTTTATGTTACTGTGCGCATGCATCTGCCGCCTCGGATTTGATGTGGTAGTTATGTAGTGAAAGGAATACCGTCTCTTTTTAGGGAACCGGCTTTTTCGGCTCAACTCATCAAAGAGAGCCGGCTCTCAAACGGCTCACTTGCTTTGATGCATTATATTACGAATTATTATGTTGTACAAAGAAATTAAGAAAAAAAGGAAGTATAAAAGGAAAAAAAATGAAAAAAAGACAGGTTTGTGGTTATCCCTTTAATCAGTATATTACCAACAATAATTTAATGCAGAAAATTAATTCGTCATTTTAAAAAGAAAATCTATTATTTTACTTGATTCAATTTGCATGTATTTTTTCTTCTACAGTGAACGTCCGAACTACTTAATTTTTGAACTTTTTTTTTATAATTAACCTCATTCATGTCGAGCAACTCAGGATCTCACAACAAAATGTTCATTAACAATATATAATATATAACGAAACACATGTACAATATAATATATTAAACTACATAAATAAACACGTTTGGGAAAAAAAGTATGGTGTAAGATTAATTTGTATTTTGTAAGGAAAAATGCGACAGTTTGTAAGGGCATGGAGCCCTGGAGCGCGACAGGTATGCTGATTATTTAGTTTATTAAATACTTAATACAACTCCATGCATAGAGCTATTACATTTTTATTTATCACCTGTTCCTTGGTGTGACGAAAATGTCCCCCCCAGCTTCAGCCATTTTTAACATATGCACTCATACGTATGCAGGTGTTTTGAGTGTGTGTGGGATTCGGCTGCATGCATGAGTGAGCGTAAACTCTATAAACTGCAGCCTGCTCACTGTTGTACGCTTCTTTGCACAAGCAGTCCGACACACCCCTTCAGCATTAATTACTTCGGCCATTACTCAATTCACGATAATTTAGTTTTCTGGAGTGGGGCACGGACGTTAACTGGATTTGATTGGACAGTGGTATTTGGCGGCACAAGAAACGTTCTTAAGATAATGTGCGGCACACACCCCGACCCCGTTGAGAAGTTTTGCGGTCAAGAGCCTTTTTGGTCTTAAAGGCGAGATGAGATGGAACTGTACAGGTCCAGATAATATCCGTTTTTCTGCAATTAATAATATATTCATGCAAACTGCAAACTTGCACATACACAGCGTTGCTCAACTAGTGGGCTGGGCCCCAAAAGTGTGCCTGTTATATATAATATATATATGTATATACATATATTTGACTCTGTTATCTATGGAAATCTAATTATTTTTGGGAAGCATTTTTGGAAGTAGTGCAAAACATGTTGTTGGGAATTAAATATCAAAATGTACCGTTTACCTGTCAGAGACCAGAACAGACACGGGACTCAATTGCATGCATGTCTCAGATTTTATTGAAAGAGAGTGAGAGTAAGGCTTGCTTGATTGCTTGATCCGAAGACTGCCGGAGAGCGGGATCGAGCAAGGTGGGGGTGACACTTCCGTGTCGGAAGAAGGCAGGCGGGAATGGCAAGTCGTTTGACCAGGGCTGGAGGTCAGAGGCGATGTAAAATTCGTAATAGTAGTCGTAGGCAGGCGGCAGGCAAAACAGGCGTAGTCAGGTTCAGAAACGGGTCAAAAAACGGGAATCAGGCAGGAAACAGGTTTTAACAGGGACGAAGTCGGATGGGAACGCTCACTGAGTGAAACACAACAGCTCGCAACGATCTGACAAAGTTTGACCTGAAGTCGGGGGCTTAAGAAAGGTGTGGCCACCAATCAGTTTGTCCGGGCTGTTGGAGCCAATCAAGCTGCCACAGGTGTTCCAAATAGGGCAATTATGACATTACCAAATTGTTCGAATTAGTTATCTGACTCCATTAACCAAATACAACCTACATTCACGCAACAATTTATGCACGTTCGTTTCTTGACGGAAAAGACGAACAGGGAAGCCAACATTTCCACACGGGGGCAGATTTAATTTCATTAACAATTTAACAAAGTTTACTCCATTGAAAACGGCCAAATTAGTGTCGTTTTAGTCTCTGGGAAACCCTCTTCTGAAGTCCTTTAGCTTTTTTCTCCTTGACCCGCGTCTCCCCGCAAGATCGTGTCTCGGCTCCTCCCATGGGCGTGCCAAGGAATTGTTTGCGCCCATCGTTCTCTCAACACAGTTCTATCAGGTGTCTTGGAGCGACAATGTCATTGGGCCACTAGGCAAGGATGAGACCAGAGACATAAGTCCTAAAAGGATAAGGCCTTACTTGTTCTGGTTTAGGGACATGACCCCTTAGGAACTAAAAACCTAAATGTGAAACCGCAAAATTGCTTATTTGACTTTAACGCATATGTTGTGTTTATTCTCTCAAACTATTTTTTTGACCGTTTCAAATGCATTTGTACAGTTGTTTGTGTGTGGCCTTGGTCACACAATTTGAATGGACATTTTGTATACTACTCATGCACACAAAATATGAAGTTGAGTGTGTAATTTGACACGTAATGGACGGGTAGGCAAGATTTAAATGGGAGCAATCAAATCTCCAGTTTGTTTGCAATGTTCCTCCACGGAGTCTGCGCTCGGAAAATGCCTGTCTACTTGTGACTCTGAGAGCCAAGAAGTCTGCAGGCTCGAGAGCGTTCTCCATCCGGGCCCCGGTGCTATGGAATGCCCTGCCTCCGGAGATAAGATCTGCAACCTCAATGGAAGTTTTTAAATCAAGGCTTAAGACACACTTGTATTCCAAAGCTTATGATTGATGCCCACCTCATATTTTCCGACTGCCTGCCTGGCTGATACGAAGGAGAAGGACGATTTGAGATGAGTCAGCGGACCAGCGTTTGACCTGAAGCATGTGAACGCCTGCATGGACTAGCTGGCAGAGATGGGAAGCTGCGTTGTGGGCCGTCATAGACTTTCTGGAGTAGTTTACAGGCTGGGGGCGTCGCTGCTGTCATGCACTTTCCGGACACATTTTCAACATGTTACCTAGTGTTTACTATGTTTGTGTACTGTAATGCTAAATGTAATTCACCCTGGTCATCCTGAAAGGGGGATACCACCTATGAGGTCCCTTCTCAAGGTTTCTCTTTTTCCTCACACTGAGGTTTTGAGTTGTTCCTTGCCCGCATGTTGGTTTAAGATCAGGTCATTGTGTCATTGTAATCCTGTACAGTCCTTTGAGACATCTTTGTGATTAAGGGCTGTATGAATAAATTTGACTTGACTTTTGACTTGATCAGTAGAAGACGCATACGTATTTGTCCCCTCAAAAAAAAAAAAAAAAAAAAAAATGTCAGTGCATTCATATTTTCCTGACTAAAAGTCACAGTTGTTTTCATAGATTATTTACACATTATCATAACATTGAGTCTTAAATATATGTAACCGGTACTGTATGAAATAATGTCAAGACAACCCTCATTAAAGCTTTATTCAGTCTTTTAAATAAGATAAAACTGTGTGCCAAAGTATTGCTGTGTATAGACCAACAGTATGAATGCTAACCTTGACAGAAGATTGGGATTAGGGGATTTCGTCACAAGAGTAAAAGATTCATAGCGAACCAGATGCTCGGCTTGCTTTTGGAACAGAGTGATGCAAATCAGATGTCACAAAAATCCAAGATCACAACTGTGAACAATAAACAGCAGGAAAAAAAAATAAAGGACTGGGATGGTCATACCATTGCAGGCTTTAGCAACTGGACCAATTAGAATTATTGCAAAACTTGAGTCCACCGTCTTTTTAGCAGACACATTGTGGTTAAAAGAGTAAGACAAATGAATGGTTGTGATTGTTTTAAAAGGTGTGATATTGTATTAGTGTTCATTTTACCTGTGAAAAGTGATGGGTCCCGGGGACTCGCATGCTTAAAAATCTATGGGCCCCAACTGAGATCTATGGGTCCCCAAAATTGAGTGTGCTCCATGCCCTTACAAACTGTTGTATTTCCCCTTACAAAATACAAAAAAAATCTTTTTTTTTTTTTTAACATGTTTATTTATGTAGTTTAACATGTTATATTGTTCATTTGTTTCCTTATATCATATACAGTGGAACCTCGGTTCTCGACCATAATCCGTTCCATTTCTTTGTACGAAAACCGATTTGTACGATCGCCGAAGCCGTTTTTTTCCCATTAAAAGTAATGTAAAATTGTTTACATTTACATCTCTTGAGTACTGTTGGGAATTAAATATTAAAATGTATCGTTTACCAAATTGTTCGAATTAGTTATCTGACTCCATTAACCAAACACAACCTACATTCACCCAACAATGCGTGCTTGTTTCTTGAGGGAAAAGATGAACAAGACAATCCGTTATTTTCACACGGGGGCAGATTTAATTTCATTATTAATTGTGTACTCCATCGAAAATGGCCTAGTTAGTCGAATTAGTCTGTGTGAACCCTTCTCTGAAGTCCTCCAGCCTTCTCCTCTCGGCCCACGTCTTTCGGCAAGATGGTGTCCTGGCTCCTCCCATGGGCGTGCAACGGGAAGCCCTACGTGGGCTTCACTACCTCGCCTCGATGTCTAGAAAACTCAAACGAGCAGTGCGTTTCTCAAAACATTGCCTGCCGTCCTCCGTCATCAGGGCCCCTCCGCGTCTGGCTGCGCTGATTATCTTATCAGGCTCACATCCCGTTCCCGCCATTCCTGTACACAATATTCTCCTCTAGGTTGCACTGACCTTGCACAGCTCCGCCAGTCAATATCTTTTGCATTAAATGTTTGTATTCGATCGTACAAAATCCTTTATAGTCAAATGTATAAAATCATTCACTACCGACTTCAAAGATACAGCATGTATTCAAAGTATAGTTTTTTGTTTAAAAAAGCACTCCTGATATTGGATGTTCTCTCTCAGGGGTCTGTTGAATCACCATGAACAACTACTTAGCATGTTTCCAAAACAGCCACCCATCACTATTAAACAAACAGAGCCTATGAGGAAGAGTTCAGACACCCTGCGGAGTAAAATCACATTGGCTTCTTGCATCCAAGGACAGTCAATGTCTCTCTTTTGTACCTAGGGACCACTTGACCAGAGTCCCCTCAATTAGTTACTGCCCAGGTTTCTACACAAGCAACCCCTTTGGTTTTGTTTGTTAACAGGGTTGGGTAGGGTTACTTTAACTGGATTACTTTCAATTCCTTTTGGATTACTCCAATACCGAATATGCTAATGAAATGAAATGAAATAAAAGACAAAAGAAACTAAATATGAATAAAATGATGACTCACAACACGTGGTAAGCTTTCTCTCCTGGCTTTGATCTCTTTGATCTCCGGCAAAACTAACATAAAATGCGACAGAAACAAAATGAAAGTAAATCCAAACAGCTTGCCAATATCATTTTTGCCGTTTCATGTATTCCGTTACTCCCCAAGCCTGGGCAAAATGTAGTCATTTTATTCATATTTAATTTATTTTGTCTTTTATTAGCATATTTGGTATTGGAGTCATCCAAAAGTAATTGAAAGTAATCAAGTTAAAGTAACCCTACCCAACCCTGACTGCAATGATGACGCTTACACTCATGGGACTGACTTTCGTCTTAAAGAATATCTTTAGAAGACTACTTTTTCCAATACTTTTACTTCTTTTGAATATGAGAGCTAAAGTGATGAGAATTAGAGCAGTTTGAATATGCAAGAACACCTTTATAACCATATGTGGTGTGTTGCAATTATACTTCTGTCATGGTCGCCTTGGTGACCAGTCTGCCCCGCCCTCTGGGCAACAGCTGAAGCAGTTCAACTAATTGTGTCTGCTATTTAAGGCTGGATTCTGGGCTTTGCGGGTGCTGGCTCATTATACAAATCTACATATTCCCCGGTCTGTTATGCCTTGTCCTGTTTTAGTTTTAAACATTGTCCGTTCTGTTATGCCTTGTCTTGTTTATCTGAGTTGGAAGAAACTTGTTTGTTTTGTCATGTCCCAGAGTTATGGACAACTTTTATTTTGTTAAATAAAACCTATGGATCGTCAACGCATTTGAGTTCTCCCTTCCTGCCTCCTGCATCCGTTCTGGTCCGGTCACCCCTTTCCATTCCACCTCGCTTCGTGATACTTCTGTAACTCTCTAAATCTTAATTGATTCGAAATATTTCCTTTGCGCGATTTCTTTTCTCAACATCAACATTTTTTTTGGCAGGCTAGCTTAAAAAAGAACAACCTCGCGAAAAAAAAACTGATCTATTTTTATGGAACCGTGCACGAAGGAAACTCAAAACAAAAAATAAAAAAAACACATTAAGATTGACTACTGTACATAAGACACACAATTGTATTCTTTCTGAGTGTGCTGCGTGTTAAAGTTAAAGTAACCCTACCCAACCCTGGTTGTTAACACCTGGGTCACAGGTGATATGAGGCCAAAAAAGACGGTACACAACTGTCAAATACTGAGAAAAAATGAGAGATGGATAAGAAAGCGATGAATGGCACAACAACAGAAGCCTCCCGTGTCAAATCAATGAGGGAATGTGACTCGTCTCTGTATAGGTGTGCCGAAATCATCCGCCAGTTGCAGAAGAACTCAAGCCTAAAGTGTAAGTCCGACAGGAGGAAATTGGATGAAGAATTTCTGGGGATCTGAAGAGAAAGCCTTACGATTTATAACATGCAGTCGTTTTATTTGCATGAATTAAGGTAGCACCAAAATGAAAAATTGGAGCTGTAACCAAAAAAAACATGAAAACATGAGATGAGGATCAGCACCTCAACGTCCGAGACCTTGGTACTCAGTCGGAAAAGGGTGGCATGGTCCCTCCGGGTTGGGGATGAGATCTTGCCCCAAGTGGAGAAGTTCAAGTATCTTGGGGTCTTGTTCACGAGTGAGGGTAGGATAGAACAGGAGATCGACAGATGGGTCGGTGCAGCGTCTGCCGTCATTTGGACCCTGTACCGGTCCGTCGTGTTGAAGAGGGAGCTCTAAAGCTACCGGTTGATCTAAGTTCCTACCCTCACCTATGGTCATGAACTTTGGGTTATGACCCAAAGAACACGATCCTGTGGCCGAAATTAGTTTCTTCTGCAGGATGTCTGGGTTTTCCCTTAGAGATAAGGTGAGAAGCTCAGTCATCCGGGAGGGACTCTGTGTAGACCCAGTGCTCCTTTGCATTGAGAGGAGCCAGTTGAAGCGGCTCGGGCATCTGATAAGGATGCCTCCTGGACGCCTCCCTCCCTGTCCCACCGGTAGGAGGCCCCGGGGGCAACCCGGGACACGCTGGAGAGACTATGTCTCTTGGCTGGCTTGGGAACGCCTCGGGATCCCTTCGGATGAGCTGGAGGAGGTGGCTGGGAATAGGGACGTCTTGGATTCCCTTATAACCCCCCCGCTTATGGTGTGCCGGCTCCTCCCATGGGCGCACCAAGCTGTTGTTCTGCTACCAACGTTCTCACAACACAGCGCCCCGATGTCTGGAACATTCTGTGTCAGCGCACTCACGCGTCCTGTTATCATCAGAACTAGACAAAATACTATGCCTGCCTTGACATTGAACTACAGCCCAGCCAGTGAATATATTTTGCATTAAATGTAATTTGTAGTCAATCGTATAAAATCCTTTATAGTCAAATGTATAAAATCCTTCATTTCCTAAACAGCCTATCCTCACTAAATTCACAGAGGTGCTCAAACCCATCACAGCTGACATTGGGTAGTGGGCAAGGGACTCCGTAGACTGACTGCCAGCCAAACACAGGACACTAATGTACATCAGTGTTCTCGTTTGCCCGCGTCCCCTGCGTCCTAGATGCATCATTTTTGCTAGGGGAGCATCGTCTCAAATCGACGTGCGTCCCCGGGACTCAACTTTTTTGACAAAAAATTATCATTATTACCCGATTACATTTTTTTTAAACAAAGATTTACCGCACTCCAATCTTTTCGTCAGGCAGATCCGGCAGATGTTGTTTTGGTCTCGCGGTTCGAGTTTTCGTTTGCACGCCGATCTCGAGTTGTGTGGTGAAAAGTCCGTCTCTTTTTGCTGGTTTAAGATCAGGTAATTGTGCAATTGTGTAATTGTAATCCTGTGCAGTCCTTTGAGACATTTTTGTGATTAAGGGCTATATAAATAAATGTGACTTGACTTGACTTTTTAGAGAACCGGCTTTTTCGGCTCAACTCGTTAAAGAGAGCCGGCTCTCAAACGGCTCACTTGCTTTGATGCATTCGATTACGAATGATGATGTTGTATAAAGAAGTTAAGAAAAAAAGGAAGTATAAAAAAAGAAAATGAAAAAAAAAGACAGGTTTGTGGTTATCCCTTTAATCGGTACATTACCAACAATAATTTGTTGCAGAAAATGAATTAATAATTCGATGATTAAAACTGAATGAATATATAGATTTTATTATATATTTGTCACCGATTTACAATTTCAACCTCGATAACACTAAATTTTTCGGACCCATAGATCTTTGTTGGGACCCATCGATTTTTGAGCAAGTCCCCGGGGACTCATCACTTTTCACAGGTAAAATGGACACTGGTACATGCAACCATTTACACACATATAAATACTTAGGAACAATCACCAATCAACCATACATGTTTTTGGAAAACCAGAGTTCCTTGAGAAAAAATAATTAAAAAACAGTCCAAACAGGAAAGCCAGCAGATATAATAAAACCCGGAACCTTCAAACCAGGAGGCGTATGTGTTAACCAGTGATCCAGAGTGTCATTTAAAAAAAAAAAAAATTGAAATGTTTAATTGTTAAAAGTACTTTGCTGTTTTGGCAGGTATGCAAAATTTATTGTTTCGAATGTTTTTTGGAATGGCTTGGAAAGTCAAAAGTAATCCAAATGTTAATGTACAATCAGCCTTCAATGCCAGTTTGAAATGTTTACTCAGTGTGAATATGAATTAAACATGTCTTCCAACCCGGCTGACACAATTTGTTTTTGCCAAGATGAAATTAAATGAACTTTTATAATTCATGGTTCCTATCCTGTCATCTAACTGCAATGAGATAAATTCCTCAGTTTTTTTAAGACCAGGGATTTTGTAAAACAACTGGAGGATAAAACTTTGCCATTAAAACAAACCAAACTCTCAACATTTCATCTTCTTGATGCTTGGAGAGATAGACATATAAAAGTCATGAATACTAAATACACAAACCACTGAAGTGTAGATCAGAGCCATCAAAACGATGCATTTAGGGCGGAAAATCTTCCCCTGATATTTGTTTTCCTACCGTAAACAGACTTAACCTGTGAATCTTTCCGCTCATTCATGAAAAGCCAAAAACGAGAAAAAACGAGTTGTTATGATGCTGCTGGATCGAGTAAAACGCTACAACTAGCTAAATGCAGGGTTGGGTAGGGTTACTTTCACTTGATTACTTTCAATGACTTTTGGATGACTCCAATACCAAATATGCTAATAAAAGACACAAAATAAACTAAATATGAATAAAATGACGACTCACAACACGTGGTAAGCTTTCTCTCCTGGCTTTGATCTCTTTGATCTCCGGCAAAACGAACATAAAATGCGACAGAAACAAAATGAAAATAAATCCAAACAGCCCGCCAACATCATTTTTGCCGTTGCATGTATTCCGTTACTCCCCAAGCCTGCACAAAATTTAGCAATGTTATTGTTATTTATTATTATTTATACCTTAAATTGTTTTATGTGCAAGCTGCTGTTTTTTGATAGCAGCGGGCAGGAGATTTAGCGCTATGCTAACGTTAGCATCCGGTGGAACGTTAGCATCCGGTGAAACGTAAACAGCAACCACAATGACCACAGTTAGCTCTCTCGGTAGATAGAAGGGTCTACACGATACAGCTAGAAACTCTATCGAGTGAGCAGTGTGTGTCAATGATTCGGCTGTTATTGCAGCGCATAGTCCCCCACCCCTGTTTTTTACCGGAGTCTCCGTCTCGGTCGTGCCGGTGAAGCGTGCGTCCTGCTAGTTGGACTGCGGGGTCGGGGAAGACAAGACTCCGTGATGACAAAAATACTGCAATTTCAGCATATCGGAAATGTATTGGATTTGGGACCACATATGAAGGTAGCCTTTGTCTGGCGTGAATAAATCATATTTATACCATTCAGACAGACTTTAACATACAGGATACAGGTCAAGTTTGTACAAAAAATATGATTTTCCTGCAGTGTGAACCGAGCCTAAGAGACCCACAAGGACGTTACATGGCCACCGTTGTGTTCCTTGGGTCTATTGGCATCTAGCTACCCGCAGGGTTGGGTAGGGTTACTTTAACTGGAAATACTCTCAATTACTTTTGGATTACTCCAATACCAAATATGCTAATAAAAGACAAAATAAACTAAATTTGAATACATTTGACTCACAACATGTGGTAAGCTTTCTCTCCTGGCTTTGATCTCTTTGATCTCCGGCAAAACGAACATAAGATGCGACAGAAACAAAATGAAAATAAATCCAAACAGCTTGCCAACATCATTTTTGCCGTTCCATGTATTCCGTTACTACCCAAGCCTGCACAAATTTTAGTCATTTTATTCATATTAAGTAATCCAGTTAAAGTAACCCTACCCAACCCTGGCTACCCGTGGCTAATTTGTGGGGAAATACAGTTAACAGAGGTTTTTTTGATTGCTCTGCTCATAAATATATGTAAAATAATGTTATTTTACACAAGCATTAATTTATTCTATTCTATGATATTTGCAAGACTGTATGCATTAATATACTGGCAATATGTAAAGCTTGCACGAATGAAAGCTTGCATTGAAGGGCAGCACTTTAAAATGTCTAGCTTGTGACTTCAGTGCAGGGTTGGGTAGGGTTACTTTAACTGGATTACTTTCAATTACTTTTGGATTACTCCAATACCAAATATGCTAATAAAAGACAAACGAAACTAAATATGAATAAAATTACTTATCTTTCTGTCCATTTTCCTCCCCCCTCTCTCTCTCTCTACTTCTCCCTTTCTTTCTTCCTATTTCTGGCAAACTGTCTTTTGTCACCCGACTCCCGTTTTGTCTTGGTCTTTTTGTCTTGCTCTTTCTTTCTCTCTCCTTCTTTCTCTCTCATTCTCTTTCTTTCTCTCTCAATATTTCTCTCACTTTATTTCACTATCTTTCTCTTTCTTTCTCTCTTACTTTTCGATCTCTTTCTTTCTTTCCTTCCCTACCTCCGTCTCATAATTGTTCCTTCCCTCCCTGTCTTACTCCCCCATCCCCTCTCTCTATCTCCTTCTCTCTCACTCTTTCTCTCTTTTTTATATATTGGATTAAATCTCTTTCCAGGAGATCTCTTAGGGTTACAACAACTAGTTCACTAGTGGACACACTACTCTAGGTGTATGTCAAATTTAGGAGTCAAAATGTATACAGTATTAATGTTTAATTGGCAGGGTTGGGTAGGGTTACTTTAACTGGATTACTTTCAATGACTTTTGGATTACTCCAATAGCAAATATGCTAATAAAAGTCAAAAGAAACTAAATATGAATAAAATGACTCAATTTTGTGCAGGCTTGGGGAGTAACGGAATACATGGAACAGCAAAAATGATGTTAGCAAGCTGTTTGGATTTATTTGTATCTTGTTTCTGTCGCATTTTATTTTTGTTTTGCCGGAAATCAAAGAGATCAAAGCCAGGAGAGAAAGCTTACCACGTGTTGTGAGTCATCATTTTATTCATATTTAGTTTCTTTTGTCTTTTATTAGCATATTTGGTATTGGAGTCATCCAGAAGTAATTGAAAGTAATTCAGTTAAAGCAACCCTACCCAACCCTGCTTAGGTGCCAATCAGAGTCACATAAAAAAGTAAATATTTTAAGTCTATTAGATAGATAGATAGATACTTTATTTATCCCCGTAGGGAAATTCACACTTCTAGCAGTCAACCCCGTTGTTTATTAACAGATTAACATGATGCCCTAGGGGTGCTTGTAGCGGAGTGGATGACGTCACGCTAGTCCAAAAGTTCGACATCCCTGCGGCAGATGGAAATCTTTTTTTTGTGAAAATCCAGGGATACACCACCTTGTGTTAGCAAGTCCGCCTCCTCTCCGATTCCCCCCGGCTTTCGTGTCTCTGTATAGCGGCGTTGAAGCCGGATAGCTAAGGGTAGCTCCGGGTGGCTACACGTTAGCGTCCGGAATGCTAAACGTGAGCCACGTTTCCGCAAAACACAGCAACCGCGCTCCCTGTGCGCTTCGATGTTTTCCATCAGCACTCGATGATCTTATTTGGTCGTGAGTTCGCATTTACCATGATTACGGATGGTACCGAAGACTTATAACGCCGCTAGCCGCTTAGCTAGCTCCGGCTCTTCTTCCACGTTAGGCCCCTTCATCACGCCGGCACGAGAATTCTCCAGGGCAAGGAGTTGATTCCTTGAATACACGCATTTTTGTGCGCTAAAACGCATGTCCATAGGATAGAAGTAATCCATAGTGTAGTTGTCAAAACGGGAAGAAAAAACACCGAAGATAGGAGCAGACATATTAATAAGATAGGAACTGAATGAGCCTAACAAATAAAATGATAATAAAACGTATCAAGTGCATATCAATAGACAATGCCACCATTTTTAGAGTGATATGTCATTTGTAAATGTAACAGCTTTATGAGCCAGCTCTTTGAAGTGAATGACGTCAGCAGATTAGTATGGAGCCGGCTTCTTCAGAGACATTTTTTTTTTTCTATTGGAGGCGCACAAGATTGGTGATGATGTCCAGGGTCATCCACGTGGAACAAAAAATAAATTAAAGGAAAAAAGGGATGAGTCAAAGCAGGAAAAGTAGGCGAATCAGTCCCTCAAAGCTTAGGCACGTTTAAAATCTTCAATAAAGACAGCCAATCTTTTTGTTTTTGTGTTACACACTTTGACCTATATGTTGCGTGTTTTCAAGAGTTTTGAGTTTAAATTGGTTAAAAGTTAACTTATAAATCATTAAAACGTCCTGTATTGTATGATTTATTTATAGCCCCGAAGAGTTATTCATTTAAATTTAGATTGTGTTATTTGGCATTTTTTTCAGGGATTCTTTCTTTGACTTTTGATTGTTTTTTTTGTTTTTTTGTAAATTTCAAGTGGTTTAAATATGTTTTGGTCTCTTTTTAAATGACCATTAACTTTAAAGTTTTTCAATGATTTCATTTTAGGAAAATGTGCTGGTTACACGAGTAATTCGAGCTACGAGCACAATCCTAGAACAACATAAGCTCGTATGTAAAGGAACCCAATACAGGTCAAGGTTCTGGTAATTGTCACCCACACCATTTATTTGGGATGATTTTCAAGTGGAAAACCACATCAGACATCAATGACATCAGACCATTTGAGTGTCAACAGTCCAATTTTAACACTGATCCCTCATTGTTCTTGCGCACCAGCCAGCAGACAAGACAGAAGGTCGGAGAGAGTATCAATGCCAAGACAATGTCTAAACGAACCCCCCGCCCCCCTTTATTTTTGTGCTCATTTCCCCGTTCAAATGTTCAGATTCTGGAACCCCTAATGAGAATATGTTAGTCTCAAAGACCATCTGTTCTTCCTGCACATTAAAAGAGCAGGTGACATCATTCCATTGAAACGGATTAATCAATGTCACTGGGTTGTTAACCTATGTAGGAGGTGTATTACTATGCATTTTAATGTATATGTTGCTGATTTATTAATTATAACCCTAAGGGCTCCTATAGGGATAATAACAAAGGGCATGTCAGTATTGATAATAGGGATTTATGTTGTACTTTTGATCACACTAGGTATTGTTCCTTCTCTTTGCCTGATTCCACAAGCTTTAAAATATCATTAGAATTGATAGGTTGGTTGTTTTGGTTGTAACATTTCTCAGAATTCACTGTGTGAATATAACTTGTTTTCATATTCCTAAGTATAAAAAAAATCTTTCACACACACACACACACACACACACACACACGCACACACACACACACACACACACACACACACACACACACACACACACATGAAGTAACGTTTCAATAATCAGTCTAATTGCATCTCTTGTACGTTTACCAGTCTTGTACTCTTTTATTTTGAAGTCACATACCCGGTGTATTTCTGTTTCCTGTGTGAATGAAGTTAACTAGACACACGGGGGCGCGCAGAGTGGTGGTGATGGCCCCGATGGGCCACCGGACAATGCTAATAAATGTATTTACCTTAATGCTTGTTTTTTATTTGAGTAAATCTGCCAATATAGAGTTTATAAAAGTTTTATCTTTATCAAGAATTCATGTAGGACTGATTTTAATATGATAGCAATAATGCAATGATATAAATGCAAGAGTAAGGGCCATGAGAAAGAAACCTGCATGAAAAGGTTTTTTTTCTATTCTTTTTAATAAATGGAAATATTTATGTGTACTGAGCCCCCTGCTATGTGTACTGAGCACCCTGCTTTTCACCCTCTATGCCTCCGACTGTTCACTGACCCACCTCACAAACACAATCTTTAAGTTCGCCGATGATACTACCATGGTTGGCCTCATCTCTGAAGGGGACGAGGCGGTGTACAGGTTTGAGGTTGAGTCACTGACAACGTGGTGTCTGAAAAAATACCTCATACTGAACACCACAAAAACAAAAGAAGTCACACTGGACTTCAGGAGGAAAAGCAGGAACCCAGAACGACTCATTATAAAAAGAGACTGTGTAGAGAGAGTCAACTCTTTTAAATTCCTGTGTGTTCACATCTCCATGAACTCTCTTGGTCTGAAAACACCAGAGCGGTGGTAGGGAAGGCCCAGCAGCGACTCCATTTCCTGAGAGTGCTCAGGAAAAAAATCATCTGAAACAGCAGCTGCTGGTGTCCTTTTACAGAGCCGCAGTGGAGAGCATTCTGACATACTGCATTACTGTGTGGTATGCTGGGTACACGGCAGCAGACAGGAAAACACTTCAGAGGGTCATCAACACAGCCTAGAGAATCGTTGGTTGCTCTCTGCCCAGTTTGGAGGACATTGCCTGCTCTCGCTACCTCAGCAGAGTAGAAAACATCATCAAGGACTCTTCTGATACTGAGGGTTTATTCTATTCTATTCTAATATTCGTGTCGCACTAGCAAACCTAAAATACAGTATTTTAGTTATTTTTGAAAAATACATTCAGGGACAATGATAGAAATGACAGATTTTGTTACTTCAAAACATGTTCCATCCTCATTTGCAACATACCGATAGCTATCATCAGAAAGTACAGAACACCACATCAATGTACAGAGAACGCTCGCTACTACGCGCTTCTGTTGTTCCAGGTTCCCGCCTTCGCTGATTTTTAAATAAATTGATGCAAGTCAAGTCATATTTATTTGTAAAAACCTTAATCATAAAGAGTCTCAAAGGGCTGCACAGACCACAGATTATTGCACACCACTATTACTATTACATTGCCCTGATCTAAATCCTACATGAGGGCAAGGGAAAACTCAAAAACCTCAACGTGAGGAAAATGAAGAAACCTTGAAAAGGGACCCCCTTCCAGGATGACCAGGCTGCAATGGATGTTGCAATAATAAATAATAAACAGATATTGTCAACATAAAATATAGGTGATTCTAATGCTATAGAATAGAGGTGTGTTTTAAGCCTTGATTTAAACAGTTCCACTGAGGTTGCAGATTGAATCTCAGGAGGAAGAACCAAGTCTAGTATGTTTCCATCTTCCCCCGTACGAGTTATTTGCTCCTCCTTTTGAAAATTTCAATCCGCACTTTGAGTGAAAAAAATAATTCAGTTAAAAAAAATGAAAAAAAATGACAGTGAAAACATATAAAGGAGTTTTTTTCTAAAATTAGCCAAGAGAAAGTCCACCGGTAATGGCTTCAGTGCACCCGCGACCTTGTGAGAGGAAGCGGTCTAGGTAATGGATTACATTAAAGAAAGGTACAGAATGGTCACTCTGACTGCAAATCTCTCCCACAGAGAAGTAAAGGCGAGCAACTCACTAACAACCTAGCTTGCTGTATTCTTTTGTATGGAATGACGAGTTTTGTAATGATGGTGATGGATTGAAGTTGGTTTTATGTCAATTACTGCAGGAAGTGCAAGAGAAGAAATTATTATAATGTTGGTTTAGTGCCTTGTGATTGAAATTTAAAATTACTATCACTTGCCGCCAGGGTTGGGAACGACGACATTAATAATAACCCTGTTGGTTAACGGCAGGGTTGGGTAGGGTTACTTTAACTTGATTACTTTCAATTACTTTTGGATTACTCCAATACCAAATACGCTCATAAAAGACAAAAGAAATGAAATGATCTTCATTTCTATAGCGCTTTTCAAGTCAATGACTTCCCAAAGCGCTTTACAATGTGCTCCACATTTCCCAATAGCCGTCTTGTATTGCAGCCATGTAAGATGCTAACCTGCTTATTGGGGGTATTAGGGGTTCAGTGTCTTACCCAAGGACACTTTGACATGTAACACGGACGAGCCGGGATTCGAAATGGGATCCCTTGATCCTAGGACGAGCGCCTAACCTCCTGAGCTACTCCCGCCCCAAACTAAATATGAATCAAATGACTCAATTTCGTGCAGGCTTGGGGAGTAACGGAATACATGGAACGGCAAAAATGATGTTGGCAAGCTGTTTGGATTTATTTTCATTTTGTTTCTGTCGCATTTTATGTTCGTTTTGCCGGAGATCATAGAGATCAATGCTAGGAGAGAAAGCTTACCACGTGTTGTGAGTCATCATTTTATTCATATTTAGTTTATTTTGTCTTTTATTAGCATATTTGGTATTGGTGTAATCCAAAAGTAATTGAAGGTAGTCTAGTTAAAGTAACCCTACCCAACCCTGTAAATAACCCTGTTGGTTAACGGGTATTTCTTAGTTAGTTAGTTAAGGAAGAAACTGTTTTTGTACATGCCACACCGTATTTTAAGATGCAGGCTTAAACATCAATAAAAATGAACCAATTCATGTTGATTGTTTACGTTTTCAAAAAATATCACAAGTGTATCACATTGTGTGCTGCAATCAAGTCAAGTCAAGTCATTATTATTTGTATAGCCCTTAGTCCCAAAGGGCTGCACAAGTTATTGCACAGACTATTATATAGAACTATTATTACACCATCCCCTGATCTGGAAACAACATGATGGGAAGGAAAAACTCAAAAACCTCAACATGAGGAAAATGAAGAGACCTTGAGAAGGGACCGCACATGTGGTATCCCCCTTTCAGGATCACCAGGCAAAGGATGTGGCAATTACAAATTACAATCAATACACTTACAGTATTTGCACTACATACGCACTATGAAAAGTGTATTAGTGCAAGGATTTAGTATCAATTAAGGACATTTATTATAGCCCGAGCAAAAAAAGAAGGTAGCCTTACCCAGTGGGGAATTGGAACGGGAAGAACTTCCTAAAACTCAAAATGTAAGCTATCTAATACTGTCAATTTTACCCAAAACCTATACGGGGAGAGATAGATAGATAGATGGATGGATGGATGGATGGATGGATAGATAGATAGATAGATAGATAGATAGATAGATAGATAAATAGATAGATAGATAGATAGATAGATAGATAGATAGATAGATAGATAGATAGATAGATAGATAGATAGATAGATAGATAGATAGATAGATAGATAGATAGATAGATAGATAGATAGATAGATAGATGGATAGATAGATAGATAGATAGATAGATAGATAGATAGATAGATAGATAGATAGATAGATAGATAGATAGATAGATAGATAGATAGATAGATAGATAGATAGATAGATAGATAGATAGATAGATACTTTATTTATCCCCACAGAGAAATTGAGACTGCCAGCAGTATCCTTGTTTTGAAAATTAAACAAAAATAAGTTAAAGGAATATAATACATAAATACCCAATGTAACGTGTTGATATAGAGTATTTAAATAGTGCTACATAAAATACACACTGTAATAATGGGGGTGTGGTTTAATATGGGCTTTTACTCCCCTGGGTGGAGTTAAAGAGCCTCATGGCATGAGGAAGAAATGATCTCCTCAGTCTGTCCCTGGAACAAGACTGTGATCTTATATATTTTTTTATTTAAGATCTAAAAATCATATGTCTTGATAAATAAGCACACAAGATTAAACAATGCAAAATTAAATCACATATACTGTATATTTGCAGAATGCATAATGTAGAATTTTATTTTTTTTAATGCTGCCCTTGAATTTGGAAATTTGTCTTTCCAAAGTGTTTGAATTTGGCTAGGGAAATGTCTACGAACCCTGTGTTTTGTCAAATTTAGTTTATAATATGTTATAGAAAGGTTAGATGTAACGTAATTATGACATTTTTTTATGGCATTGTAAAGTTTGTGACTTAAATAATGGTTCAGTTCATAGTGACTTTACATGAAGATGGATTGACATTTGTTTTTTATGCTTTTAGTTACTTAGAAGTTACATCAGACCATTTGAGGACAGCCATTATGTCGATGTGGCCCTTGGGTTTGACACCCATTCTGGACTGCAAGAAAGAGTGCATTGCGTCAACCGTTTGATTCATTAGAATTGATCCAAGCGTACATCCTGTACACCTCAGCAGTAGACTGTTTCATGATAGGACACACTCATAACCAAGAATGACCAAATCCTTTGAAGCTGAGAGCTATATTTTGCTACTGATTAGCAGTGTTCCCTCTAAGCTGCGTGCGTGCGCAATTGCGCACTGTTCGCACATTCTCAGCGCACAAGAAAATCTAGCCAGGAAAAATGAGGGCTCACAATTACAAACTAAGAAGCGACTTAAGTCAAAGTTACAGTGCATGAAGGTAAAAATACAGGAGTTCCCCTGACGTTGTGTCCTAAATGCGGTATTTTGAAGTCGAGTCAAAGTATAACGAAGTTGAGTAAAGTTAATAGAGTTTGTCGAGAGCCGGCTCCCTCGGCTCGGCTCACTGAAAGAAAACGGCTCTTTCGGGTCCTAAACGGCTCTTCAGGTTGTTTTTGCTTATATCATCCCTATATGACCAAATACTATGTAAAATTTTGCACAAAATGACTTATAGGAAGGGGGAATAGAACAAAAACCCCCAAAAATACCAAAATTTAAAAAGTAGTAAAAAGCTGAGAAAAAAAGAAACAAAAGGAAGAGAAAAAAGAAACAAAAGGAAGAGAAAAAAGAAGGAGAAATTCAGAACAAAAGCCAGAAAAAAAGAAAAGAAACAAACAAAAGAAAAAGTAACAGCTAGGAAAAGAATAAACGCAATGAGATTTTTTTAAATGAATTAAAAAAAATAGAAAAACAAACAGGGAAAAAGAAGAAAACGTTTGTGTTGCATTTAAATAATTTCCAATTATCCCAGGTCAAGGTTACTGCTTTTCATCATGCTGGAGTTTTTGAGTTCTTCCTTCCCTGCATGCAGGTTTCAGATCAGGGGATGCTGTAATTGTGGCCTGTGCAGTCCTTTGAGGCTTTTTGTGATTCAGTGCTGTGCAAATAAATGTGACATGACAAGTAAAAGTTTTTAATTAACCATGCAGGATGCTAAACAGGAAGCCTTATTAAAATGCAAAACTATGAATGTGTTTGAGCATACTCGTAAACAATTAAGACAGTCTATGTTTTAGAATATAATAACACGCCCACTCGATGATTTAGTAAGTGGTACGGAGGTGAACATTAAATTAAAATATCATGCAAAAGGAAACATTTGATTAATTTTTAATAATTGGATGACATTTTTTACAAAGCCAGAATTCAAAATGACAATACTATAGTGAAAACAACCTGCCAATGGCCATTGCCTTTGGCCCACAAAAACCCAGAGAAAGTGTCATCAGTCATCTGGACTCACTTAGTTTAAAAGCTAAAAATCAGGTTAGAAATCTCGGGGTAATAATGGGCTCAGACCTAAACTTTTACCATCTCAAAAACATTGCCAGAATCAAAGGTTTACTGTCTAAACCAGACTTAGAGAAACGTATTCATGCATTTATCTCTAGCAGGTTAGACTACTGTAACGGCCTTCTGACTGGACTTTCTAAATGAGCTGTAAGACAGCTGCAGAACATCCAGAACGCTGCTGCTCAGGTCCTGACTAGAACCAGGAAGTACGACCATATTAGTCCTGTGCTCAGGTCTCTGCACCGGCTTCCTGTCGCTCAGAGACTTTAAAACAGTTCTGCTGGTGTATAAGTCTCTTCATGGTCTAGCACCAAAGTACATCTGTGACATGTTGGTCCCATATGAACCATCTCGGACCCTGAGAACGTCAGGGACAGGTTTTTCTGCTGGTGCCTAGAGCCAGGACTAAACAGGGTGAAGCTGTGTTTCAGTCCCATGCAGCTAAACTCTGGAATAGTCTTCCTGATGACATCAGACAGGCAGTGTTTGAGTCCAAGCTGAAAACAGTTCTCTTCAACTGTGCATACAATTGAAAGGGTTCTATCTGCACTCTTCACTTTTACTTTATTTTCATTCATTGTTTATTGTTTTATCTGTGGTTTTAATGCAATCACCTTGAATTGCCTTGTGTAGGAATTGTGCTATACAAATAAATGAAATGAAATGAAATGATATGCTTTTCAAGTCAAGACTTCCTAAAGCGCTTTACAGTGTGCTTCACATTTCCCAATAGCGGCCGTGCAGCCATGTAAGGTGCTAACCTGCTTATTGGGGGCATTAGGGGTTCAGTGTCTTACCCAAGGACACTTTGACATGTAACACGTAGGAGCAGGGATTCGAACTGCACTCTCTTGTTCCCAAGACGATCGCTCTACCTCCTGAGCCCGAACTAACTTATTATTGGAATCATAACTTTGCTTTTCATGTCAAGGATTACCGTAAATTCCGGGCTATAGAGCGCACCTGATTATAAGCCGCACCCACCACTTTTTAGGTGATTTGCCACTTTTGCTCATACACAAGCCGCACCCATGTATAAGCCGCGTGCGCCCGCATTAGAGCTTGTGACACAATCACAAGTTTATCACAGACCAGGCTGTAAGTTCCACTATTGTTTTTTTGGTTTGAACAAATTTATTGACACTAAAAACAGAAAACAATCATGACAATCTCAACAGCAATTAAGCACATTCACAATATTATATTCCAATATTACGTTTTTAACAGCAAACACAAAGTGAGGTTTGTACAAACCTTCTCGAAAATCAAACATATTCACGATGGTAAGGCGCCCGCTTTGAGACTGGGAGGTCGGTGGTTCGCGCCCCGGCCGAGTCATTCCTAAGACTTAAAAAGTGGTCGGCGGCGCCCTCTGTTGGCTGCGGCTGCATCGGCTCGCTACAACGGGTCAGGTGCAATCGACATTTCGTTCTGTGTACATTGTTACACAGAATGACAATACAAGGAAATTATTATTATTATTATTATTATTAATTTCATTATATAACATCTTTGTTAGTGTCAATAGATCCATCCAGGCCAAAGTCGATTGTCCTCGGTCTGAACAAATCCACTGACACCAACAGCAGCAAAACACAGCCATCAAGCATATTATAGATAGTACACAATCCTAGAACTACAATTGGCATCACAAATGGAAAATGGTACCCCTAATTAAGTATGATGCAGACTTGTAAAGTCCTGGTCCCGTTGAAAGTAATCCAAAGAAACAAAATGTATATTTCCAAAGTTAAGGGTGAGAAAAATATATATCCACTATTGTCCGCTGCGACAACAGACAGATCTACCAGTAACTCAGCTTTACCCCACTTCCCATCAGCCCGCGTTTGCTCTGCCCCTTCTTTTTGATTCGTCCGTAGAAAACATAACAGAATCAATCTCTAAAATAAATACATTACAAAAATATACAGTTGCAAATACATATTAAACATGGTTACACATATTTACGAAGAAAGACGGTACACCGAGAGAGTATCCAAAGCTTTAATAATAATAATATAACTTTCATCCCAAACCGTGCCTTTGAAAGGTACCAACACGCTACTAGGATCACGCTCGCAATGTGTGAAATGTGCCCGTTAAGATAAAGCATCCCTTTATTGTGAAATTCACGGTAGATCGTCCTCAACTTCCTCCTCATAACTACCGCCATCAAGGGCGTCTTCCTCATTATCGGTACGTACCTTATCTTTACAGACAATGTATGCTTAAATTTAGAGGTTGCAGTCTTTCTTGGCACACATATTCTACTGGTCTTAATCTTACCTTTTATACTCCAGCGCCGCTGGTGGCCGTTAGAAAAATTCCATAAATTGGCCGCTTTACTGAATAAGCCGCAGGGCTGAACATTTGGGAAAAAAGTAGCAGCTTATAGTCCGGAATTTACGGTATGTTATCTTTCAGCATAATTGTGCGTATCCCATGTGTTTACGGTTGGGTGTTTTTCCCTGCTTTTACGCACGTGATTACGAGGGAGGTGAGGGGGTTCCACGCAACAATGGTTTTCTAACTAAGATCGTTTCTGTGTGTTAAAGCATTTCAAAATTGCAACCGCTTTCCCCATTTGACCATTTTTTCTGAAGGGTCGCGCAAATGGCAGGTTTGGTTCGCCTGGACCTCTCCTTAGGAAAACTAAAAAATGCTCATTTATTTCGGTAGCTACGTTGTCAAGTGGAGCATGGGAATCCTGTTTTGTGTTTCAGTCCCTGGTACATTAATTTTTCAGGTAGATTTTTGGAGAGAAAAAATAGCTGGACATAAAGTCAGTTCTCCATAATTCAGTGACAGCAGTACCTAAACAGATTTTGACAGTAGACGATAAAACTTCAAAGTTTTGTCTTCAAAAAGCGTCTAAAACAATGCTGATTCTTTAAGTAGTTTAAGTCACAGGTGTCAAACAGGCGGCCCGCGGGCCAGATCAGGCCCGCTAAGGGATTGAATCTGGCCCGCGAGACAACACTCAGAGAAGCGCAAGAGAAAAACAAGCTGCAGGTTGAAATATGTCAACTTGATGTTGCCAAAGGCAGGTGCCTCACAAAGACACTGTACTTGTATTTATTTCTCTTTCTCTCACTCTCTCCCGCTCTCTCTTTCTTTCCCACCCCTTTTCTCCCACTCTGTCTCTGTCTCTTTCACTCTCTGTGTCTCCTTTTTTCTCTTCCTTTGTTGCTCTTCGTCTCTTTCTCACTCTGTGTCTTTTAACCTCTTTTGTTCTCACTTCCCTTTTACTTTTCTCTCTATCCTCTTTCTCTCTTCATTCGCTTCGTGCTTTCTTTTCTCTCCTCTGTCTTTCTATTTCTCTTTGGATTTCTTTCTTCCTCTCCCTTTCTTTTCCCCCTCTCTCACGACTTTTTATCTTTTGTTTCTCACGCTCTCTCTCTTTTTCTTTCTTTGTCCCGCTCTCCCTCCTTTTCTATCCCTCGTTCTCTTATTTCTTTATTTCTTTTTTCTTTCTCTTTAATCTACTAGTCCGGCCCCCGACAGAATGTTTGTTCTATCGTGTGGCCCTCGAGTTAAAATGAGTTTGACACCCCTGGTTTAAGTCATCGGTGTAAGCAGCTCATTTTTGAGGCTGCCCAAGCACCCCCAAATTCAATCCAATACACCCCAAAAATGATTGTGTACATAAAACGCGTACATTTTATGAAAAAACCCCGATCATTATTTTAGAAAGTGGGCCGGTTTTGGGAAGATGGAAATGTGTCAGCCTGGCATTCTTTAAACAGTCTTTCATAAATTCACCCTTTCGTGAAAGGTTTGCATTGCTTGGCAATCAGGATCACAACTTCGTACCTCACCTTTGTAGCATTTTCATTTTACTCGCAGGGTCTTGTGAAAAAATGCTGCGATGCCTTATAAAACCGTCCAGTTGCTTCACCATTCGAAGCAGTTGCTTCCAGTTAGCTTTCTGGAGTCTGGAAGTATCTCTCGATACTATATCCTCTGAAAACAGCCAGTCTCTTGGCTAATTTGGCAGACGCAGTTCTTTCTGATTTTCAGAGATACCAATTTCCACTTGTCCTGGAAACCGTGACCCTCACAGTCAACTTTCATTTTTTGATTGACAGTCGCAAATGGGGTAGGCCAAAATGTTCATAGAAAGCCAAGGGCATGGTGGCCAAAGCGCTGCTGGTGAAATGGTGAATTAATTTTTTTTGTACACATTTAATTTATACTGCTAGTCAACCTTACTGGCAGGCCACATATTATAAATTTTACAGCAAAGCTCGCGGGCCAGTGAACATTTAAATACGGGCTGTAACTGGCCCCCGAGCCTGACATAGGACAAGTCATGATGGATGAAAGATAAAGAAACGTAAACTGTACATTCACTGTAGAAGGAACAGATACATGCAAATATAATTGAGTAGAATAATAATGTTTTTATTCAAATTATGAATTCATTTTCTGCATTAAATTACTGTTGGTGATATAGTGATTAAAGGGATAGCCACAAGCCTGTCTTTTTTCATTTTCTCATTTTATACTTCATTTTTTTTCTTAACTTCTTTATACAACATAATCATTTGTAAAATAATGCATCAAAGCAAGTGAGTCGCTTGAGAGCCGGCTCTCTTTATTGAGTTGAGCCGAAAAAGCCTGTTCTCTAAAAAGAGACGGACTTCATTTCACTACATCAAACCGCTCGCTTCATTTGTAATGAAAAAAAAAACATACTGAGATAGAGGCTTCCGCGGCGAACTCGTTTGACTTGATTGATTTGCCGTTTGGTGATAGTTGGTGTATAGTAAAATAAATATAAATACATATATAATAATTCGTAATATAATGCATCAAAGCAAGTGAGCCGTTTGAGAGCCGGCTCTCTTAATTGAGTTGAGTCGAAAAAGCCGGTTCTCTAAAAAGAGATGGACTTCCTTTCACTACATCAAACCGCTCGCTTCGTTTGCAACGGAAAAAAAAAAACATACCGAGGTAGATGTTTCCGCGGAGAACTTCTTTGACTTGATTGATTTGCCGTTTGGTGATAGTTGGTGTATAATAAAATAAATATAAATGCATATATAATAATTCGTAATATAATGCATCAAAGCAAGTGAGCCGTTTGAGAGCCGGCTCTCTTGAATGAGTTGAGCCGAAAAAGCCGGTTCTCTAAAAAGAGACGGACTTCCTTTCACTACAAACTCGTTTGACTTGATTGATTTGCTGCTTGGTGATAGTCGGTGTATACCGGATGGTAGCCATAATCGACAAATTTGCGTTTTTCCGTGCAGATTTTCTCGTACGTCGTACACGTCTTAAAATGCATAACAAACGTACTTTGTACGGCAAAACCGAACAGGTTGACAGGTATGTTGTTTGATTACTTCACAACAAAAATATACAAGGACATATACACAAATTACATTACATTTGGTAACTCCCAGAACAGCTTCATTTCTTTCAACAGCGTGGCATGAATACATGAGATAAAACAACTTCATGTTCTTGAGCAAATTGGTAAGAAAAAAATAGCGTGTATACATGAATTGGAGCCTCACTCGACATGTAACCTGCTGAGTCTGGTGGAATGTTGCTGATAAACAAGTACAAGTGCAGAATCCAATTTAGAAATGCGGGTACTTTTGATATCTCTCGACGCGGCGAGCACGATCCCACGGGCCTTATTTGCTATTCTGATTGACTTTTGACTACATGAACAGGATTGCCTTTGAGAGCATGGTGATTGACAGATAGAGACAGGCTCTTTGGCAATGTTCTCCAATTAAATCTGTAATTGATTATTTGCTTGAGCAAAGGTTACACATTTTGGATACAAAAAATGTTTGAATATAGAGCCTTAGATATGAAATGATGAAATTATCTGCATTTATATAGCTTTTTTCAAGTCAATGACTTCCCAAAGCGCTTTACAATGTGCTCTTCATTTCCCAATAGCGGCCTTGCAGCCATGTAAGGCGCTAACCTGCTTATTGGGGGTATTAGGGGTTCAGTGTCTTACCCAAGGACACTTCGACATGTAACTCGGACGTGCCGGGATTCGAACTGGGATCCCTTGATCCCAAGACGAGCGCTCTACCTCCTGAGCTACTGCTGCCCGTCAAGACGACTTGACGTAGTTAGTTTTAGTTAATGCAGAAAAAAATTGTACATAATTTGGCCAATTTAGAAAATAACTTTTTTTCCAAATATCCACAAAGTTTCATATCTATCTATCTGTCTATCCGTCTATCCGTCTATCTATCTATCTATCTATCTAGACATCTATCTATTTATCTATCTATCTATCTATCTATCTATCTATCTATCTATCTATCTATCTATCTATCTATCTATCTATCTATCTATCTATCTATCTATCTATCTATCTATTTAATTTATCTATCTATCTATCTATCTATCTATCTATTTAATTTATCTATCCATCTATCTAATTTATCTATCTGACATATTTATTTGAGGCAGATGGAGCTGGGCAGAGACAAGTATGCTGTGTGTATAGCTCGACTGTTTACAGCTTTTCTGTGGTTTGTCATCCTAAAATATCTCAACAATGAACCCAAATTGTTTAATAAGCTTTCCTATAATAAATTCCTTAGCAACGTATTTTGGGATGACAACCAATTAATCAATCAGAAAAAAATCCAGATTAAAAAAAAAAAAACCTTCAATTGATATTTGTTTTGCAGAAGTAAAGAAGTCTTCAAATTGTTTGCCTAGGTAGGCAAAGCTTGGTCTTGTTGTCTTTTTGGGGTTGTTTTTTTGTGCCCGCTACCTAAAAGAAAAAAAGCATGAGAAAGGCTCCGTTAAGAAAAAATGAAGTCATTTTTGAAGTCAGCAGGGTTGTGAAAATGTGAACTAAATGTTAAAAAGTTGTAACATGCTGCTTCAAATGTGTAGCCCTCCACTCCATTTCCCCCAAAAAGAAAAAGGTTGCGGCCTAAACATAGCGGAAACAGCGTGAGCAGAAAATGGCCCGCAGCAACATTCCTTCAAGTTCAAGCGCTGTGTTTCTTTTGCACCTGACTGCTTGAATGTCATTGGCTCAGAACTGTTCACGATAAAAGACGAGATGCTTTATAAATCCGAAACAGTGTCCCATATAATCGATCATTGTCAAAAAAGTAATGAGTCAGTTTGTTTTGAGCAAGGGTGTCCAACACAAACGGATGGAATGGCCACTTAAAAAAAAATCAGGTCCAAGCCGAGGGCCGGACTGATGGATTGTTGAAACATATTAAAATGACACACATCGTCTAGTAAACCTAATTGAGCCAACTGAAAAGCGAACAAAAATAGAATAGAATAGAATAGAATGGAATATGCCTTTATTGTCATTGTTACAACATGGGATATGCTGTGACAACGAAATTGGACGACTCCAGGTCCACATTTACAGTAAGGATAAGGAAACAATATTGAATATGATCAGGTAAATAAATCCATATTTTCTCATGGCTCTTTCAGTAGTCTTTAATTTTCAACAGGCACAACAGTCAAATTTTCTCTGATATCTATCTATCTATCTATCTATCTATCTATCTATCTATCTATCTATCTATCTATCTATCTATCTATCTATCTATCTATCTATCTATCTATCTATCTATCTATCTATCTATCTATCTATCTATCTATCTATCTATCTATCTATCTATCTATCTATCTATCTATCTATCTACCTTGGTCAAATCCCTCAAGAGGGGTGACCGACAGCAAGACAAACACTTACAATAACAAAGAAAATAAAAGGGAAAAATTGCAAAAAAAAACACACACAAAAATGTTTGGACCATGGCCAACCCAAATGCCCAAAGACCCAAACAAGTTAGGCACCTCGGCACCTAAGTCGGCCATGCTTTCGTCCCTCCAGACGAAAGGGGACACAAGAAAGCGGCCATGTCACTCGGTCTAGGGTGACACAACACTCTCTTTTGTTCAACAGCAGGGCCCGACAGCTTTCACTGGTTTACCCCTGCCGCATCATACGGGTGTCCAGCCCATCCTTAAGAACGCGTCCACAATCCCACTATCCTTTCACAACACCTCTCTGCTCATTCCTATCACCAACAATAGCTCTAGCTTTCATTAGATTTAGACCTGTTTCCTGCAGTGCACTCATAGCACCATCCATCCACGTCAATGGCGGCCTTCCTCTTGGTCTCCTTCCATTGACTTCTGCTCTGTAGATCCTCTTCAACATTCACTCCTCATCCATCTTCTTCATGTGCCTAAACCAACCGAGTATTTCCTTGTCCACACGCTTGCTCAGTTACACTACTACTCCAGTTCTGTCTCTCACAATTTCATTTCTCAATCTATCCAATCTTGTCACTCTTAACATACTCCTTAAACAGCCATGGTGACATCACACACCCCAGTCTCACACCAGTCAACACAGGGAACCACTCACTTGTCTCACTCCCTACTCTTACACACTCTGCTGTTCACATAAAAACTATTCAATGCTTCCAAATACTTTCCACCCACATTGCCATCACTTGCCACAATGCCTCTCTATAAACTCTGTCATACGCCTTTTCCAAATCTCTAATATAGAAATCCCAATTACATGAACGTCCAATGAAAGAAGCTGGTATTAGTCAGGCACCAACAGTGGCTTATTATCTATGTTTCAGCAAAAGTGGGCGACAATCATTTTAAAGGAAAACAAACCAGCAATCATTCACTATACAACGATAAAATGAATGGATGAATGAATGAAAACTTTATTCGAACATTAAAATACAAACAGAAAAAAAACAATAACTCAACAACAAAATAATATTACTTAATATGTTCAAGAAGGGGGCAGCGCGGCGACGCAGTGGTTAGTGCGTGTGCGGCACAGTTCTGAGGTCATGGGTTCAAATCCAGCTACCAGACTCCCTGTGCGGAGTTTGTATGTTCTCCCCGTGCTTGCGTGGCTTTCCTCCAGGCACTCCGGTTTCCTCCCACATTCCAAAAACATGCATGTCAGGTGAATTGGCCGGTCCAAATTATCCCTAGGTGTGAATGAGCGAGCAAATTGTCTGTCCCTGTGTGCCCTGCGACTGGCTGGCAGCCAGTTCAGGGTGTCCCCTGCCCACTGCCTGAAGATGGCTGGGACGGGCTCCAGCACCCCCGCGACCCTACTGAGGATAAGCGGTGCAGATAATATATAGATGGATGTTTGATCTCGTCTTGTAAATTGTTCCAAAGTTTGACTCCGCACACAGGCATACTTTTCCTGGTGGTTCTCACCTTAGGGGTTATGAATTCACTCCAGCCCCTTAAGTTATAATTTCCCTCTTTCCGAATGAATAATTTATGGATGTTTTTGTTGACCTTAGATAGCAGTTGTGCAGTGAACAATGTTACTAAATCATAATTAGTATGATCTCGATATCCTACCCTATGTAAAGTTCTAATTGCATGTTTTTGGAGGATAAAAAGGGGCTGGAGTCTCATCTCATCTCATCTCATTAGCTGCACCGCTTATCCTCAGTAGGGTCGCGGGGGTGCTGGAGCCCATCCCAGCAATCATCGGGCAGTGGGCAGGGGACACCCTGAACTGGTTGCCAGCCAATCGCAGGGCACACAGGGACAGACAACTCATTCGCTCATTCACACCTAGGGACAATTTGGACCAGCCAATTCACCTGAAATGCATGTTTTTGGAACGTGGGAGGAAACCGGAGTGCCCGGAGGAAACCCACGCAAGCACGGGGAGAACATACAAACTCCGCACAGGAAGTCTGGAGTCAACTTTTGTAATTATTGCCCCAGACTCCTGCACAATATGTTAAGTATGGCAGAACAAGAGAACAATATAAAATAAAGAGCAAAGACAAATATGTGAAAACAACTACAAAACAGTGTGTATGATACAATAAAGAATCAAAATCCTTTCAAAATAATCGGATGAATATGTTTTCAAATGGCGGTAGACACCAAAAGTATTCAGTCATCATCGGTACATTTCCTTGAATGTGTTCTAAAGACTGTTGTTGAAAAGTTTCTCCTTCTGGCATCGTGTTTTCTTTTCGCAAAAAGACTATCCTGGCGCATTAAACGAGTCGTTTTGAGTAGGTAGTGCTGAGAGCAATATTCCTTCTGCTTGAAACCCTCCTGGCGTACCCAACACGATTATTACATTATCTTATCCCATCCCAAAACATGTATTATTCAGTCTCTGACAACATGATACTCTGAGGAAAAGGAAGGGATCTGCGTGAGTAAAGCCACAGCCATGCTTTTTCTTCATCCTGTCAAAACATCAGCATTTCAGGCTTGTCAACATCCAATTATTGCAGAGCAAAACTGAAAGCTGGATACACGGTCTCGTGAGAAGGAGTCACATCAATAGAGCCAGCCCGTTTCCTATTACTTCATATTTTCAAGGATGCTCATATTATAAACCACCTCTACAGAGGTAGGACCTTAATAAAGGGTCTTTGCCCTTGATAGTTCTGGAACTACAAAATAATCTTACACCATATATTTTTTCAAACGTGTTTATTTATGTAGTTTAATATGTTATACTGTCCATGTGTTTCGTTATGTCATATATATCGTGAATTAGCATTTTGTTGTGAGATCCTGAGTTGCTCGACATGAATGAGGTTTATTATAAAAAAAGTTGAAAAATGAAGTAGCTTGGACGTTCACTGTAGAGGGAAAAATACATGCAAATAGAATTACCGTATTTTCCGCACTATAAGGCGCACCGGGTTATAGGGCGCACCCCAAAAAAATCGTTTTTGGTCCTATTTTTGACATACATAAGACGCACCGGATTATGAGGTGCTACAATGGGAACGTCGACAAAACAGTCGGATAGTTCAGTCAAACTTATTACCCCCTTAACATTCCGAAAGTTTGCAAAGACGCAAATACGTGTCGAGAGCACGTGCGGATGCGGTGTCCGTACGATGTCACTCAAATGCAACGTTCCATCATTCGGAAGGTTAAAGTCTTGGGATTCAAGAAATGCCAACCATTCCTTTGTTTCTATTTTCTTTTTCGCTCGCAACTTTACTGGGCATATGACAATAAACACTTGGAATTGAGTTTAATTTACAAATAGACACTCCACTCCATCCATTATCTGCACCTCTTATCACAGAAACATCGAGTTCAGTCGAAACAAGATACAGGGAAAATATATAGCCAGAGTAGCTCACCGAAGTCGTTGTGTTCATAATAATGTGCAGCCGTGGTCCTCTTATATCCGTGAGTTTAGTAAATCCAGGAGAATAAAACATTTACAAATACAAAATAGTAAAAAAATGCTTTCTGTATGCCGTCAGCCACGTGCTATACGCATTCATCTTTTTCGGCCAATTGCAGGCTTTGTTTTGCCTTTTAAGCCAATGCCAGCCTGTAAATGATAAAAAGGATCCGCCTTTTGACCTCCGAATAACTTTAGCCAATAGTGATCGATTCAACTGATGATTGACACGTCTTTTTTGGCCAATTGCAGGCTTTGTTTTGCCGTTCAAGCCAATGCCAGCCTGTAAATGATAAAAAGGATCCGCCCCCTTTACCTCCGAATAACTTTAGCCAATAGTGATCGATTCAAATGATGATTGACACAACTTTTTCGGCCAATTGCAGGCTTTGTTTTGCCACTTAAGCCTATGCCAGCCTGTAAATGATCAAAAGGATCCGCCCCTTGACCACCGAATAACTTTAGCCAATAGTGATCCATTCAAATGATGATTGACACATTGGTTAGCCAATGAAACGCCGGTAAATAAATCCCAGCATACACCGCGGACTACTTGGCGTTCGGGGGAAATCTAGTCGGCGGCTGCAAGTTAGTTGCAAGACTTTGCGAATTATTTTTGTTCCATAAATAAGGCGCACTGTATTATAAGGCGCATGGTCAGCTTTTGAAAAAAATAAAGGCTTTTAGGTGCGCCTTATAGTGCGGAAAATACGGTAAGTAGAATTTTTGTATTCAAATTATGAATTCATTTTCTGCATTAGATTATTGTTGGTAATATACTGATTAATTGTGAATGGTTTGATCTTGCTAATTCAGGTAAAATCTTGTCATGGTTACTGATGTGACTCACCTGTGCCCTTTCATTTGGCGCCAACCTCCGCGGGCTCTGATTGGCTCCCTGTCACGATTTGAACCCAGTCCTGTCAGTCCCCTGTTGTCAGTCCGTCTGCGAACTTCAGTGTATACTAGGCAAGCCTTTTTCGACCATGACTCTCACCTGTCCAATTCTTCTCCTGTCTGTCTCTGGCTATGACCTGTTTTGATCCTGACCACGTCCGCTCTCCTGTCCCGGCTTACGACCTCTTTTCGTCCCCCACTACGTCTACTCTCCCGTTCTTGCTTACGACTCGTTTCCGAACCCGACCACGTCTTGCTCTCCCAGTCCCGATTACCGACCGGTTTTCCATCCCTGACACCGCCATCGCTCGCTACCACTTCCATGTTTGCATCACAATCCGAGTATGAGAGCGACTTGCGTCCCGCTCCCAGCGGACACTGGATCATGGGCGCAGCCCTTCCTCTCTTTAAATAAAACCTGTGATAAACGTCATGCAATTCTGTTTCCCTTCTGGTCCTGACAAATCTTTCTCGTAGAATTATTACTTTTTTAATAACATAATCCCTGTCACAAAACGGGCCGGGGAGCAGGAAGTCGGAACTCGTTTGCGTAGACGATCTGTCACTTTAATTGAGAAAGTAAAGTTGTCCAACACACAAACGGACCAAAAACAAAACAAATCAACTTCAAAGGCAGGCAAAATTACAATCTAGGCATACTCAGATCAAACAGGCATGAACAGGTTTTCAACAAGGTTAAGCAATGATCTGGCGGTGGGCAGTTCCAAAAGGCATGCTTAAGTACTCCAAGAGCAATCAGTCCAATGCGTCTCAGCCGGTGTCAAGGGGCGGGGCCAGCTGGGCGCCATGACAACCGTGCAGGACATGACAATCCCTTAAATTAAGTGAAATAATCTGTTTCCTGCCATTTAGACACTTTTGCTCATTTTAAGAACTAGTGTGTTTTGTCTCATCTCTCATCTCATTAGCCGTACCGCTTATCCTCATTAGGGTCGCGGGGGGGCTGGAGCCCATCCCAGCCATCTTCGGGCAGTGGGCAGGGGACACCCTGAACTGGTTAGTGTGTTTTGTACCTAAAATAAAATATTTTGAAAAAATCTTGTGATTAAAAAAAAGAAAAACATGACCAATAAACGTATTTTTCTGATTTAAAGTACTATTGGAAATGTTTTTTATGTACTTATCATTTGTATACAATCTCTCAGATCCTTAGTAAAATACTGGTTAGGGGTAAGAACAGGGTTGAATAGGGTTACTTTAACTAGATTACTTTCATTGACTTTTGGATTACTCTAAAACCAAATATGCTAATAAAAGACAAAATAAACTAAATATGAATAAAATGATGACTCACAAGACGTGGTAAGCTTTCTCTCCTGGCTTTGATCTCTTTGATCTCCGGCAAAACTAATCCAAAAAGTAATTCAAAGTAATCCAGTTAAAGTAACCCTACCCAACCCTGGGTATGAAATATTGCACTCCGGGTAAACAAGTTTGAGAAATACAGATCTATACTGTTTTATGTTTTCTACACACATAAATGCATGGGCAAAATCAATTGGGTAATACTAATCCAGCATCCTGAAAGCAGGGACTGATTTTTTAGAAAATGTTCCTCCAAGATATTATGGTCTCAAAGCTCACATAAACAAAGATGAAGTGTGAAACTCTCTCTGATAGCCCCCATGTTGCATATAAGACCAAAACTGTGCTCCAGAAATCCATTTTATCTGAGGTTGAAGGACAAATGTTTTCATCAAGCTGCGTAAGAGTCTGCCATTAAGAAAATGGGCTCAGAACAAGCGTTTGTCCACTCGGCAAATTCTACCGCACTCTGTTCAACGTTTCAAAGAGCAATCTGCGTTTGGACATTGACTGCATCCATTAGTGTGAACCTTTGTGAGAAGAGTATGGAAATGGAGGTAAAAAGCCTTACCCAACAATGGTATATGCGAGCAATACGGAACAGTCTTAGTTCTAGGGATAGAACATGCTGTGTCCAAAATGAATGGATGTATAGCATACCTGTCAACCTGTACGTTTTTGCCGTACAAAGTAGGTTTATTATGCATTTTAATACGTGTACAAGAAAATCTGTACGGAAAAACTGGATTATTGTCCACCATTTTCCTGCGACAGGTACCTAAAATACCAAAAACGTTGCGAAAGTCTGGGTAAAAATAAAAAAAGAGATTTGAAATGTTGTGGTTTGGTCACTTTGAGTGTTTGTAGTTTGTATGCTTCCTTGTGCTGTTGAGCACTCAATCCCGGTTGCTCTGCACATGATATAAACATCTATTGTTCAAATCATACTACTTTGAAACAGGGGTTTACAAAGTTGTGCCCGCGGGCAACATGTAGCCACGTGAGACCATCCGAGTAGCCCGTGGAGTAGTTTTGAAAATATATCATGGGTCATTGTGATTTTCTTTTCTTTTTAAGTTTGATGCTTGGAGGCTTTCATGAAGGCATAACTCTACTTAGCGGGTTTTTACTTTTTGCAGGGGTTTCTTGTCCCTATTACATACCTGTCAACCTGTACGGTTTTGCTGCACAAAGTACGTTTACTGTGCATTTTAAGACGTGTACGACGTACGAGAAAATCTGTATGGAAAAACGCAAATTTGTCAATGATGGGTACCATCCAGTATACACCGACTATCACCAAATGGCAAATCGATCAAGTCAAACGAGTTCGCCGCGGTAGCCTCTATCTCGGTATCGTTTTTTTTCATTGCAAACGAAGCGAGCGGTTTGATGCTACTGGGCGCATGCGTCTGCCGCCTGGGGATTTCCCATCATGCATCATTCCGATCAGGGGTTGGTTGAGTATATTTTAAATACATGTGGTCTTAAAAAACATCAGATTTCATTTGGTACTTGTGTAGTGAGAGGAAGTCCGTCTCTTTTTTACAGAACAGGCTTTTTTGGCTCAGCTCATTAAAGAGCCTTTGTTTTTATATTGTTTCTGTAACAGGACAAACAAGACACTTTTAATGTTTATCAAAGCTATGAAAATTCATGGACTAATTTTAAATTTCAACTAGGTGTCTAACTATAATCTGGTATGAGCAAATTTCTATTTTGCTTGTTTTACTTTCTCCCGCGTCCCTTCTGTAAGAGCCAAGCTCATACCTGTCAATCTGTACGTTTTTGCCGTACAAAGTATGTTTATTATACATTTTAAGACGTGTACGACGTACAAGAAAACCTGTACTGAAAAACGCAAATTTGTCAATGATGGGTACCGTCCGGTATACACCGACTATGACGAAATGGCAAATCAATCAAGTCAAACCAGTTCGCCGCGGTAGCCTCTATCTCGGTATCCTTTGTTTTACATCGCAAACGAAGCGAGCAGTTTAATGATACTGTGTGCTTGCGTCTCCAGCTTCAGATTTCATGTGGTAGTTATGTAGTGAAAGGAAGTCCGTCTCTTTTTAGAGAATCACACACACCTTGCCTGCACTGCGTGCGACACCACTGGAGATCAGCATTTTTCTTTTGGCATCAGGTACGTCCAAACACTTTTTGGAGAAAAACAGTGCAGCGACAATGCTGTAAAGTATCAAACATGAATGATAATTTTGGCGTTTGGTCGCCAAATTCTTCAAGTGTCCAAGGGAGCGACGAAAATGGTGATTGACACATGCTGTCTAAATATGGTGTATTCACTCTACAAGCAACTTTTAAACCCTCTGGTAAAATCCGCCTAAAATCCCAATCCAAGATGTCTCATCTCATTTCATTAGCTGTACCGCTTATCCTTATTAGGGTCGCGGGGGTGCTGGAGCCCATCCCAGCAATCTCCGGGCAGTGGGCAGGGGACACCCTGAACTGGTTGCCAGCCAATTGCAGGGCACACGGGGACAGACAACTCGCTCGCTCATTCACACCTAGGGACAATTTGGACCGGCCAATTCACCTGAAATGCATGTCTTTGGAATGTGGGAGGAAACCCACGCAAGCACGGGTAGAACATACAAACTCCGCACAGTAAGGCCGGTAGCTGGATTTGAACCCACGCAGGAGGTTCCCACGACCACAGAACTGTGCCGCACACGCGCTAACCACTGCGCCGCCGTGCTGCCCCAATCCAAGATGTACCCAAAGTAAATTAAATGCAGTTCTTGAACCATTTGGAAAATGTGGTTTTGGTCTCTTTTGACAGGTAACACTGAAGTTTTGTCCCAAACTAAAATAATCACTGCAAGTGCTAGTAACTTTAACTAATCTCAGTTGGAACACACAGATATTGAAGGGTTTTATGTCATGGGAACCTCCTGCGTGGGTTCAAATCCAGCTCCAGACTTCCTGTGCGGAGTTTGTATGTTCTCCCCGTGCTTGCGTGGGTTTCCTCCGGGCACTTCGGTTTCCTCCCACATTCCAAAAACATGCATTTCAGGTGAATTGGCCGGTCCAAATTGTCCCTAGGTGTGAATGAGCGAATGAGTTGTCTGTCCCAGTGTGCCCTGCGATTGGCTGGCAACCAGTTCAGGGTGTCCCCTGCCCACTGCCTGATGATTGCTGTCATGGGCTCCAGCACCCCCGCGACCCTACTGAGGATAAACGGTCATGCAGCTAATGAGATGAGAGATTTTTTTTCTATTTTTCTTTTCTTTCTTTCTTTTCAGACAATGTGAAAGAGCTGTAAACGTTTGACTTATTTTGTCCAGGAGTCAAATCAATGTTTGCGCACACATGGTGCGTACAAATGAATCACGGATTGCCTTGCACATGTTATTTTTTAGCGGCGAATTGAATACACCCACAGAAAACGGCATACAATTACGTTTGGATTTTCATTGGATAACGAATGTGTCAATCATCATTCGATTTGGTTACTACTGGCTAAAGTTGTTCAGAACTACAGGAAGCAATCTTTTTTTTTATCAAAAAAGCCCGTTTAGGCCAATGCAAGCTGTGGACCGTGAAAAAAAAAAAGCCTGCTATTGGCCGAGAGTGGTGTCAATCGAAATGTCACAGGCTAGAGTGTATTTTTTTTTTTTTTAAGGGGACGAATGAATTACAAGAAAATATGAGGCACACATGCTTTTAGGTGGATATGTTTTATCCGTCTGCTGTATTGTGTGTTTTGGAGTGAATATCTTGCATGGTGGGCAGCACGGCGGCGCAGTGGTTAGCGCTTGTGCGGCACAGTTCATGTCATGGGAACCTCCTGCGTGGGTTCAAATCCAGCTCCAGACTTCCTGTGCGGAGTTTGTATGTTCTCCCCGTGCTTGCTTGGGTTTCCTCCGGGCACTCCGGTTTCCTCCCACATTCCAAAAACATGCATTTCAGGTGAATTGGCCGGTCCAAATTGTCCCTAGGTGTGAATGAGCGAGCAAGTTGTTGTCCCTGTGTGCCCTGCGATTGGCTGGCAACCAGTTCAGGGTGTCCCCTGCCCACTGCCTGGAGATGGCTAGGATGGGCTCCTGCCCCCCCGCGACCCTAATGAGGATAAGCAGTACGGCTGATGAGATGAGATGAGATCTTGCATGGTTGGATTCGCTAGATTTTTGCAGATGTAGAGACTGTGGTTGCCTATTTTTATCAAATGTAATGGCTGCAAGATGTCATCTTTCATGACTTGGTTTCATAGTTTTCGAGAATCTTGTTTTAAAGTGATGGGGATTTTTTTGGGGGACATTTTGAAAATTAACGCTTTCCAATAATATGTTGCATTACGTATTTCAGTGACTGGTGACATCGGCAGGCCGTCGGAGCGATGAAACGTTGAAGATAATTTAAAATTTGAACCTCTTATTCCAAGCAACTTTAAAATCAAGCAACTAAGCATATTTAAAAAACAAACCAAAATTGTTAAGTTGACTGTCGTATTTCCCTTACAAAATAGAAAAAAATCTTACACCATATTTTTTGTTCAAACGTGTTTATTTATGTAGTTTAACATGTTGTATTGTCCATGTGTTTCGTTATATCATATATATTGTTAATTAACATTTTGTTGTGAGATCCTGTAGCTTGGACGCTGACTGTAGAAGAAAAAAATGCATGCAATATGATTAAGTAGAATAATACATTTTCTTATTCAAATTATGAATGCATATTCTGCATTAAATTATTGTTGGTAATATACAGATGAAAGGGATGGCCACAAACCTGTCTTTTTTCATTTTCTCTTTTTATATTTCCTTTTTTTCTTAACTTCTTTATACAACATAATATTTCGTAATATAATGCATCAAAGCAAGTTGGCCGTTTGAGAGCCGGCTCTCTTCGACGAGTTGAGCCAAAAAAGCCGGTTCTCTAAAAAGAGAAGGACTTCCTTTCACTACATCAAACCACTCGCTTCGTTTGCAACGAAAAAAAAACAAAACGATACCGAGATAGAGGCTACCACGCCGACCTCGTTTGACATGATTGATGTGCCGTTTGGTGATTGGTACCCATCATTGACAAATTTGCGTTTTTCTGTACAGATTTTCTTGTACGTCGTACACGTCTTAAAATGCATGATAAACGTACTTTGTACGGCAAAACCGTACAGGTTGACAGGTATGTAAAGGATTGACTGAAAGACTGAAGAAACTATAGAATACACAAATAAATTACATTTTTATATCAATACATGATCCCTGGAAAACACAGGTAACTTAATTTAAAAGACTGTATTTATGAATTTACCAAAAATAAAATAAAAGGAGAAAATGAAAAAAAGACAGGTTTGTGGTTATCCCTTTAATCAGTATTATACCAACAATAATTTAATGCAGAAAATGAATTTATAATTTGAATAAGAAAATGTATTATTCTACTTAATTATATTTGCATGTATTTTTCCTTTTACAGTGAATGTCCAAGCTACTTCATTTTTGAACGTTTTTATATTAAACCTCATTCACGTCGAGCAACTCAGTATCTCACAGCAAAATGTTAATTAATAATATATATGATATAACGAAACACATGTACAAAATAACATGTTAAACTACATAAATAAACACGTTTGAAAAAAAAATATGGTGTAAGATTATTTTGTATTTTGTAAGAGGAAATACGACAGTATGTAAGGATATGGAGCCCTGGAGGATGACAAGTATGGAAATCCATCTCACAATTCTGGACCAAGATGCTCCACAGTGGTTTATATCTGTTCCAGCTTCTTGATCCTGTCCCAAATCTAAGATATGTGCGAGAAAATCTGGTATGGTCTCTCCAGAGAGAGCCCTGGGGGCATGATGCCACCACAAAAAACGCAAAAAACGCCTTCGGTAGGTGGCAGTCGCGTCGTTTTGTTTTGTTTTTTTCAATACATTTTGCGGGTCCGATCTCATTTTTTTTGCGCTTTCGTCCATTGATGGCGCACCTCCATACCACCTTTTTAAACCCTTTGCGCGGTGAACTGACACACATATTCCTTTTTTCCTCAAAGTGAGATCGTAAGTTCAAGTGCGCAACATGTCGACTGGGAGAGGAGAAGAGAGACGACGTCTTTCAATTCCGTTCCTGATTCAGCAGATGTGACTGAGGGTGCACTTTGTCAGTGGGAGGCAATCCTCATGACTCGCTTATAAATTCTGCACCCGTCCGGGACACGCATTGTGGTAATTGGAATTCCGGCTCTTTTTAAAGATTCGGCTCTTTTGGCTCGGCTCACTCAAAAGAGCCTACTCTTTCTGCATGATCATAGGGTATTCATCCATCCATCCGTCCATTATCTGCGCCACTTATCCTCAGTAGGGTCGCGGGGATGCTGGAGCCAATCCCAGCTTTCAGGTTGCCAGCCAAACCCAGGGCACACAGGGACAGGTAACTCGCTCGCTCATTCACACCTAGGGACAATTTGGGCCGGCCAATTCACCTAAAATGTATGTTTTTGAAATGTGGTAGGAAACCAGAGTGCCCGGAGGAAACCCACACAAGCACGGGGAGAACATGCAAACTCCGCACAGGAAGTCCGGTAGCTGGATTTGAACCCATGACCTCAGAACTGTGCCGCTCACGCGCTAACCACTATGCTAGGTTATTTAGATTTTTGAATGATATATTTTATCAATAATATTGGAACATTATGAGCCTAAATATTTCATTTTGAAACTAGATGTCACGACTACCTGTGACCTTACAGAGGATAAGTGGTGCAGATAATGGATGGATGGATGAACTCGGCTGTTATATTTTTCTCACCTCAATGATTTCAATATACAGTAAATTTTTACCCGATACAAAACTTCAAATTGTTTGTACCAGGCAAACAACGCAGGGATTACGTCATTAACAATAACCAGTCATGAGCACTTTTAAGAGAGAAATGGAGAGAAGAAAAAAAGAGAGAAAGAAAAAAAGAGAGAGTAAAAAAGAGAAATAAAGTTAGAGAGAAAATAGAAAAAAAAACAAATTAAAATATTAAGATGAAGAAGTAAATAGAGGAAAGGAGAAAGCAAATGAGAGACAGGCATTGAGAGATTAATGTAAATAAAGAGGGAAATAATGAGTGGGAGAGAGAGAAAGAGAGAAAAGAAAAAGACAGCGAGAGAGAGTGAGAGAGGGGGTGAAATAGAGGGAGAGAGAATAGAGGGGGATAAATAGGAAGACATAGACATAAAGGGAATAAACATAGAGCGAGACAGAGAGAGAGAGAGTAAAGGGGAGGAATGCACAGAAAAAAATAATAAAATAGATGGTAGGAAAGAGAGAGAAAAAAAGATAAAGAGGGGGAGAGAGAAAGATAAGGGAAACAGATGTAAAATTACAGTGGAATAAAAAATGTGAGAGGATGAAAGAGGTAGTGAGAGAGAGAGAGAGAGGGAGAGAGAGCAGAAGAGGGGAGAGAGAAAGCGAGAGAGAGAGAGATAGAGAGAGAGCAATTTTAAAAGATAGTGAGTGAAAAAGAAAAATAGAAATAATGAGATGGGTAAAAATGGGAGCTAGAGAAAGAGCACGAGAGATAAATAAATACACATAGCGCGATAGAGGGAGAAGGGGAGAGAGCTTTCCCTCCGTCACTCACTTAAAGAGCCGTCTCATACAGTCCTTTCGTCCGCGAACGACACACCTCTAACGCATTGAAATGCTCCGGGTCCCTGTGACAGGCGAGCCCCACACTACAAGCTGGACTTTGCGGTCACGATCGCGCATTTTTCGCTTGGAGGATGGAAGGACACTGAATGAGAAGCACTCCTGCTGTGGATTTGAGACTGCATCTGAGAGATTTACGCACGGGTTGCGCACAAGTCGCGCTCCTCTCAGCGACTGCAACATGATGCTTGAACACGGAGGAGACGCACGTATAAAGGATTCGGAGAGGACATCATTTTAGGACTATAGTCGATGGATTCTCTCTCTATCTCTCTCTTTTGAAGCTCTTTGTCTACGGATATTTCTAAAGTTGGGGACTTTACCACATCCTTCTAAAGGGACAACCTCAATTCTAAAGCACAACTGAATTCCAAATTGTTTGTTGAGGTTGGCGGATGAAAGTAACAAAAACTGGTGAGAAGTGACCTTTTCCAAAGAGACATCCATGGACGCTCATCATTTCCTTTTTTGTTCCAGGATGCATCAATCCCGAAGCTGAAAGCACCACATTGGGGATGTGTATCCAAATTTCTTAGCGCCGAAGGAATAACGTCCATATTCGTCCGACTCACGCAAGCTTGGGACATTAATGCTTCGAGCAGTTGCAGCGATGGCACTTGTGGGTGCCCCCGCGCTTAGCACAGCGAGGAGAAAGCCAAATTTGGATCTATCGCCAACATTCTGAGTTATTTCCACACTTGGGCTAATGGACAGAGCGCATCGTTACTAGAGTGGGACTAAACTGCTCTGATTTGGCAAAATCGGCCTGAGAATTCCGGATTTTTCCCATTTTCATTTAGGGAAGAGGAGGGTGCTTCGGCCAAAAGAGGATCCTTTAAAAAAAAAGCCTCATCCTGCTGGATCGCTGCCTACGTGAACAAGTAAGCGTGTGTGTCTCTTTGCCTGCCTTACCGTTTCTTCATGCGTAATTACACATTCCAAGAACAATATTCTAACCTTTCAATGGTAAATCAATGATAATATCTGATCAACGTGGACACGGAGTATGAGATTTATAAAAAAACTGCTAAAGTCCGTTTTTCAACGTGAATGTGTTTTATGGAGAAGTACAACATTAAGAATCATAGGCACCGACATCAAATTGTGGACCGCATCAGCCCGCACAGCCTGTGAATGCAAAGTAGGCAACAGTGTTTTTATTCATGACCCAGCCGATCCGCAGCGAGACTTTTTCAGGCAAGTGTGTGCACGTCACAGCGGTTTTTTACGAGTTTTTAGAAGGAAGATGTTGATAATTTCGAAGCTTTCACCGTCAGACATCGCTTGTCATGCCGTGTGTCGAATCTTGAATCCCACAAAGCACTTGTTCCACGCTTCACTGCTTCACTGCGATGGAACTGTCCTCATTTTACGGGGTGCTGAAATTCAAATCACCGTTCCTCTTAAATGTGTGTTTTATTTTGTCTTTCAATTGCTAATCCCAACAACTCCCACCCCACCCTTTCCGGTTTATTTCTAGTTCCGTTTAGCATTAAATTCGTTTTTAAAGTATATATTTCAGTAACATTTCCAGTGTTCATTTTAGCTCTGAAAAGTGATGGGTACCGGGGACTGGCATGCTCAAAAATCTATGGGTCCCAATAGAGATCTATGGGTCCCCAACATTTAGTGTTATCGAGGTTGAAATTGTAAATCGGCAAAAAATATATAATATAAATTCAGTTTAAATCATCACAGTTTATTGGTAATACAAATCAGTTATCACTTCAAGATTTTTTCAGTTCACAACAATATAGCACATTATAGAAAAATTTGCTGAAATTATTACTTTAATCAATATTTTCATGCAGTTTTAATTATCACAGTTAATTGGTAATACAAATCAGTTATCACTTCAGATTTTTCAGTTCACAATATTGTGTATCCGTTAATACTTGCCTCTTTCTTCCTGAAATTGTAAATCGGCGAAGAATATATCATATAAATCTATATATTCAGTTTTAATCATCACAGTTTATTGGTAATACAAATCAGTTATCACTTCAAGATTTTTTCAGTTCACAACAATATAGCACATTATAGAAAAAATTGCTGAAATTATTACATTAATCAATATTTTCATGCAGTTTTAATTATCACAGTTAATTGGTAATACAAATCAGTTATCACTTCAGATTTTTCAGTTCACAATATTGTGTATCCGTTAATACTTGCCTCTTTCTTCCTGAAATTGTAAATCGGCGAAGAATATATCATATAAATCTATATATTCAGTTTTAATCATCACAGTTTATTGGTAATACAAATCAGTTATCACTCCAATATTTTTCAGTTCACAACAATATTGTACATTATACAAAATATTGCTGAAATTATTATATTAATGGATATTTTCATTCAGTTTTAATTATCACAGTCAATTGGTAATACAAAGCAGTTATCACTTCAGATTTTTCAGTTCACAATATTGTGTATCCGTTCAAACTTGCCTTTCTTCCTGAAATTGTAAATCGGCGAAGAATATATACTATGAATCTATATTTTCAGTTTTAATCATCACCGTTTATTGGCAATACAAATCAGTTATCACTTCAAGATTTTTCAGTTCACAACGATATTGTATATTATACAAAATATTGCTGAAATTATTACATTAATAAATATTTTCATTCAGTTGTAATCATCACAGTTTATTGGTAATACAAAGCAGTTATCACTTCAGATTTTTCAGTTCACAACATTGTGTATCCGTTCGTACTTGCCTCTCTCTTCCTGCAGCAACGGAATTTCCATAGTTAATTTGTGGTTTTTATTGTGTCGATCCAAGGTGCTTTTCTGAAAGTTCATATTGCAAAATTATTTATGCAATCCAGTTTTTTTTGTCACGCTGGGTACACGCATCACAGAACATGTAGCCTCCATGATCATCCCCCTCAAGGCGTAACCAGGAATATAATTTAGTCCATTTTGGCAAAAGAGTCCTTTTCTTGCTAGGATTATTATTTTGTTTATTTTCTTTCGTCGAATCGTTCGCTTCAACACACGTGTTTTCCTTGCCTCTGCGATCTTCCAATTACCAATTTTGTGTTGACTGTGTTTTTGGAGGCATACTTCTCTATCACTCGACAACCACCAAAACAATGACGTCATCTCGAAGCAACGAGATCTCGTTTGCCGAGATCGGCGTGCAGACGAAAACTCGAACCGCGAGACCGAAACAACAATGGCGGATCTGCTTGACGAAAAGTTTGGAGTGCGGTAAATCTTTATTAAAAAAAAAAAGGAATCGGGTAACAATTTTGTGCTGAAAAAGTTGCGTCTCGGGTACGCACGTTGATTTGAGAATATGCGTCCCCAGCAAAAATGATGCGTCCAGGACGCAGGGCAAACCAGAACACTGCATTTCATCCCAGATTTTTAGCTACCTGCCTTATTTCATCATGCATGCAGTACCTACTCACATCAACCCCCTCCTCCCTACAGGTGATCCCGGAGTATGCGCCTGTCATCATCAGTAAACCATAAACCACTGTTGACCGCAAGCGCATAAACGGAGGTAGCTGTCACTTTTACACACGGAGAATGAATTCCATTTTTCACCACGTGAGAAATACGGTGAGTGTCTGTCATCCCGCCGAAAGGAAAGCATTCCGTGATGAAGTGACCTCCCCTTTGGGACGTATTAGAATTTATTACTTAAGTTAGGACATACGTCACAATTTGCAGGGAAAGAGCTTAGCGCCGTAGTTTCTTCCCTCACGCTCGCAAGTTAGTAGAGTGGCGCAGGATGATGATTCATTGATGATACCTAAGCGCATGATTCATTCCCCCAATTGTTGGGCAAGAGATAAAACGGATTTTCAAAAGGTGTCAATGGAAAAATCCGGGTGTTTTTCTTTAAATGTGTTGTGGTTAGCGCTCGGTATTAGTTGGCATTCCATTTTGAGCAGGTGCAGACCAAACGAGTCTCCCTGCTGTTCTCACCAAGAGATCCATTTGGAATCCAATTTATATAGTTACTGCTTTCCGGTGCACTTACAGAGAATCGTTCCAAGCAAGGAATTAATAAATGTGTCAAATAAGAAGGGTCAGGTTTGACATTCTCTTCTGTGAATTGGCATCATTTATTTTCCGTTTTAGTCCCTCGGCCTGTTCGGATGAGGGTCAGCACTCTGGGCCACATAATGAAATGTTCATTTCTCAAATTGGATTCATTTCAATAAAGATGGCTTTTTATGTGTGTCCTTCCTGCTACAGGGCTTGTTTCAATTATAGACTGCTTCTGAAATGGTCACTAAATGTAGGTTATCTGTTTGTGATCATTAAGATGTGAAATAGATAGATAGATAGATAGATAGATAGATAGATAGATAGATAGATAGATAGATAGATAGATAGATAGATAGATAGATAGATAGATAGATAGATAGATAGATGGATGGATGGATGGATGGATGGATGGATGGATGGATGGATGGATGGATGGATGGATGGATGGATGGATGGATGGATGGATGGATAGATACTGTAGATAGATAGATAGATACCTTATTCATCCCCGCAGGGAAATTCACATTTCCAACAGCATCCCTTCGCTGAGAACAATACAATAATAAAGCAAAAGGAATACAATATACAAACCCACTGTAGCGTGTTGTAAAGAGTATTTAAATAGTGCTACATAAAATACACAGTGCAATAAAAGTACGGTAATATGCAATGTAGGGGGTGTGGTTTAATGTGGGCCTTTACTACGCCGGGTGGAGTTAAAGAGCCTCATGGCATGAGGAAGAAAATATCTCTTCAGTCTGTCCGTGGTACAAGACAGTGACAGCAGTGTGTCGCTGAAGCTGCTCTTCTGTCTGGATATAATGCTGTGTAGTGGATGTGATGAATTGTCCATGATTGACCGCGGCTTTTTCAGTGCCCGTCTCTCGGCTACTGTTGTCAGGCTGTCAAGTTCTGTGCCCACAACAGAGCTCGCTCAATAAACTTTAACTTGATTACGTTCAATTTATTTTAGATGACTCCAATACCAAATATGCTAATAAAAGACAAAATGAAGTAAATATGAAAAAAAAGGAGACTCACAACACGTGGCAAGCTTTCTCTCCTGGCTTTGTTCTCTTTGATCTCCGGCAAAACGAACATAAAATGCAACAGAAACAAAACGAAAATAAATCCAATCAGCCTGCCAACATCATTTTTGCCGTTCCATGTATTCCGTTACTCCCCAAGCCTGCACAAAATTTAGTCATTTGATTCATATTTAGTTTCTTTTGTCTTTTATTAGCATATTTGGCATTGGAGTAATCCAAAAGTCATTGAAAGTAATCAAGTTAAAGTAACCCTACCCAACCCTGGAAATAAATACAATAAAATTTCGTCATGGGGAAGATAACACGATGGATTAAAAATGGCGATTGTATAAAATCCTATATGTTCAAATGTATAAAATCCTTCATTCCACAAACAGTGAAGAAAATATGTTGAAAATATGTTTTCCCCACTCACTTTGTTACTTTATAACAGTGAAACAAGATCAATGTTTCAGTTGATTACAATAATTTAGTTCTACAACCTAAAAACAAGAGAAACTGTTTCAGAATATGTTATTTCGGATCTTCAGTACCACCGATCATCAATTCCAGATAAAATAACAGTCATGTCCATTCTATGGCATGCGTGACGTTTGAGTCCTGAGAACCAAGAGGAAATATGATATCAAAGGTGTTTTGTTATCTCTACAGCTTTTTTAAGGTATTCAAATACAAATTAAGTATTTGAAATGTCACATCGGCATGGGATGAGGACCCAAACACAGGGAAGCAGGTACTGGAGGCAGGGTGTATTCCAAAATAACGGTTTCAGCCAGAAAAAAAAACAAGTAAACAAAGAAGAACAAATAAAAAGACAGGAATAAAATATTAACAAGTTTATGGGGAGAAGCCAAAGTAACATAAAATACAACCTGCCAAAGATTGAAAGCAAACCAGAAAACATAACAGGGACTCACTGACGAGATAACAAGCGGCACCTAGAGAATGGACAAGACGCTGAAAAAGCAAGAACAAGACGAAAGAAAACAGAATCTTTAACAACACGTATTCATGGATCATTATTGATCAATTGATCTTTTCTTCCTCATGCCATGAGGCTCTTTAACTCTACCCGGCAGAGTAAAAGCCCACATTAAACCACACCACCTACATTGCATATTACCGAATTTTATTGCACTATGTATTCTGTGTAGCACTATTTAGATATTCTATATAACACGCTACATTGGGCATTTGCACGTCACACTGGGTATTTGTATATTGTATTACAATCTATCTATCGAGACATCTATCTATCTATCTATCTATCTATCTGTCTGTCTGTCTATCTATCTATCTATCTAACTATCTACCTACCTACCTACCTCTCTATCTATCTACCTACCTGCCCATCTATCTATCTATCTATCTATCTATCTATCTATCTATCTATCTATCTATCTATCTATCTATCTATCTATCTATCTATCCATCCATCATTCTATCTATCTATCCATCCATCCATCATTCTATCTATCTGTCTGTCTGTCTGTCTGTCTGTCTGTCTGTCTGTCTGTCTGTCTGTCTGTCTATCTAACTACCTACCTACCTACCTACCTCTCTATCTATCTATCTATCTATCTATCTATCTATCTATCTATCTATCTATCTATCTATCTATCTATCTATCTATCTATCTATCTATCTATCTATCCATCCATCCATCATTCTATCTATCTATCCATCCATCCATCATTCTATCTATCTATCCATCCATCCATCATTCTATCTATCTATCTGTCTGTCTGTCTGTCTATCTATCTATCTATCGATCTATCTATCGATCTAACTATCTACCTACCTACCTACCTACCTACCTACCTCTCTATCTATCTACCTACCTGCCCATCTATCTATCTATCTAGACATCTATCTATCTATCTATCTAGACATCTATCTATCTATCTATCTAGACATCTATCTAGACATCTATCTATCCATCTATCTATCTATCTAGACATCTATCTATCTAGATATCTATCTATCTAGACATCTATCTATCTATCTCTCTATCTATCTAGACATCTATCTATCTATCTCTCTATCTATCTATCTATCTATCTATCTATCTATCATTATTTGTAAAATTTGAAAATCACTCTGTTTTGATAATGAAACAAAACAACAACAGATTTTGGTGCGCAGAATATTGTTTTTTTCTGACTATATGGCGGACATAAAACCCCCAAAATGTTGTTAATTGTTGTTCAAAATCTACTATTATTTTATTTTTGTTTTATGAGAATGGTTACAAGTCAATTGTAAAAGCTTTGCATTTGCGTCTCTCCGCCGCCGGGGCCACACTTTTTTTTAGCTTGCTAGCATGCATGCCTGCACTCCATGGTAAGACATGTAACACTACTTTGAATTCAGGGTTGGGTAGGGTTACTTTAACTTGATTACTTTCAATTACTTTTGGATTACTCCAACATCAATTATGCTAATAAAAGACAAAATAAACTAAATATGAATAAAATGACTACATTTTGGGCAGCACGGCGGCGCAGTGGTTAGCGCTTGTGCGGCACAGTTCATGTAATGGGAACCTGTCATGGGTTCAAATCCAGCTCCAGACTTCCTGTGCGGAGTTTGTATGTTCTCCCCGTGCTTGCATGGGTTTCCTCCGGGCACTCCGGTTTCCTCCCACGTTCCAAAAACATGCATTTCAGATGAATTGGCCGGTCCAAATTGTCCCTAGTGTGAATGAGCGAATGAGTTGTCTGTCCCTGTGTGCCCTGCGATTGGCTGGCAACCAGTTCAGGGTGTCCCCTGCCCACTGCCCGGAGATGGCTGGGATGGGCTCCAGCCCCCCCGCGAACCTAATGAGGATAAGCAGTACGGCTAATGAGATGAGATGAGATGAGACTACATTTTGTGCAGGCTTGGGGAGTAACGGAATACTGTTGCATTTTATGTTAGTTTTGCCGGAGATCAAAGAGATCAAAGCCAGGAGAGAAAGCTTACCACGTGTTGTGAGTCATCATTTTATTCATATTTAGTTTATTTTGTTTTTTATCAGCATATTTGGTGTTGGAGTCATCCAAAAGTCATTGAAAGTAATCAAGTTAAAGTAACCCTACCCAACCCTGTTTGAATTGAAGATAACGGACAACCAGAATAAATAGTCAATGCATCTGAAAATAATAGTGCATCGTAACAATCCTAACGTTTGCAATCAACCATCATTTTTTTGTCCCACTCTTTTTTTTAATCCACGAGCTCAGCTTTTGCAAACCCCCAATACCTTCGTTGTAATCTCTGTTGAACCTTTATTTTTTTTTCCTGGAGCTTCAGCTAATAATAACCTAGACACGATGGCTGCCGGCGTGTGTATTGTGGCGAGTTGTACATCAGAGTCTGCTGATGTGATTGTGATAAAGGCTCACCTGATTGGATGACGCCCGCGCTGCTCTCAAGAGTGTTTTGATCACGTCTGTCAACTGGTGTCGTATAGTGTCCCTGCAAAAAGACAGAAGAAAAAAACGAAACATTGGGGATGTGTAGTACTGGGTTGAAAAAAACTGATTCACTTCATCATTTTTGAAAGACGATTGACGAATAGTGTTGGGAATTCCAGGTATTTCAGAGAACTGTCTTCTTTGACTCGGCTCATTGGGCTCCCAAATGGTTTTTCAGATTTTTTTTGTGGCTTTTGTTACACTTTTGGGAGTAGAATCGAACCCTGGACTTCCACACCATGGGGCTGTGCACTACCCACCCATCCGCCGTGCCGACCAGTGTTCTCGTTTGCCCGCGTCCCTGCGTCCTAGACGCATCATTTTTGTTGGGGAAGCATCGTGTCAGATCAACGTGCGTCCCCGGGACGCAACTTTTTTGACACCAAATTGTTATTATTACCCGATTACTTTTTCTTTTTTTAACAAAGATTTACCGCACTCCAAACTTTTCGTCAGGCAGATCCGCCATTGTTGTTTTGGTCTCGCGCCAATCTCGGCAAACGAGATGACGTCATTGTTTTGGTGGTTGTCGGGTAGAAAAGAAATATGCCTCGGTAAAAACAGTTGGTATTAGGTACAAATCAACAAAAATTGTGGTAATTTCTTCAGTGTCTGTAATAAGTCGAAACATAATGCAGAAAGTGATAACAACGGCAATAAATCTGGTACAAAAAAACGGTGAAAAAATTATTCAGAAGATCGCGAAGGCAAGAAAAACACGTGCGTTGACGCGAACGATTTGCAAAAGAAAATAAAAGAATACTCCTAGCAAGAAAAGGAATTTTCTGCCAAAATGGACTCAATTATATTCCTGGTTACGCTATGAGGAGGGTGATAATGGAGGCTACATGTTCTGTGTTGCGTGTACCAAGCGTGACAAAAAAACTGGATTGCATAAATCATACGAACTTTTAGAAAACACATTTGATCGGCGCAACGACAATGAAAACCACAAATTAGCTATGGAAATTCTGTTGCTGCAGGAAGAGAGAGGCAAGTATGAACGGATACGACATCAAAAAGAAGACTTAGCCATGCTTTCACTGCTAAAGATAGTTAAGTGGATAGCAGTATTTTCAGTATTTTGTATAATGTACAATATTGTGAACAGAAAAATCTGAAGCGATAACTGCTTTGCATTACCAATTAACTGTGATGATTAAAACTGAATGAAAATATAGATTGATATAATTATTTCAGCTATATTATTTTGTACAATGTACAATATTGTTGTGAACTGAAAAATCTTGAAGTGATAACTGATTTGTATTACCAATGAACAGTGACGATTAAAACTGAATTTATATATATAGATTTATATTATACATTTGTCGCCGAATTACAATTTCAACCCCGATAACACTAAATGTTGGGGACCCATTAGATCTCTGTTGGGACCCATACATTTTTGAGCTTGCGAGTCCCCGGGACCCATCACTTTTCACAGGTCAAATGAACACTGTATTACCTATGTTTTTTTTTATTGATGTTCCGTAGGTTTTGTGTATTGTTATCCAAAACTCAATCTGGAGCACCCTGGTCACCCCGGGTGGGGGATTATCAGTTGTGAGGCCCCTTCTTAAGGTTTTCCTCATGCTACGGTCTTTGAGTTTTTTCTTGCATGCATGATGGTTTAAGATCAGGGGATGGTGTAATTATAACCTGTGAAGTAAGGACTCTATAATTAAATGTGACTTGACATGACCCAAGAGAGAGGAAGCTGGAACTGAGGCAGGGGTGCTCAAAATATGTATGGCATTGTTTAACAAAACCAGGAACAAAGTAACAAACGAACGAGGTTGATCCTAATATAACTGCCCCAATATATATATATATATATATATATATATTTATATATATATATATATATATATATATATATATATATATATATATATATATATATATATATATATATATATTTTTTTTTTTTTTTTTTTTATATTCTCGACAAATATACAGACAAAAGATTCATATTCCCTTGTTTGTCGTTGATTACAACGTAGTGTATTGTCTGCATTTCTATAGCGCTTTTCAAGTCAATGAAGACCTCCCAAAGCGCTTTACAATGTGCTGACCCATTCACACACACACACTCACACACCAATAGCGGCCATGCAGCCATGCAAGGCGCCGACCTGCTTTATTGGGGGCATTAGGGATTCAGTGTCTTGCCCAAGGACACTTCGATATAAAACAGGGAGGAGCCGGGAATCGAACCTGCGATCTCTTGATCCCAAGATGAGCGCTCTACCTCAAACTTAGCTCTGGCACTCCAAATACCTTAATTAATAACAACCAAAAACACAATATTTTCAAGGTCATACATGTCTACCTTGTTTTTGTGCACTCTATTTTGACGAGTGAAACAAAATATGTCTCCAATATAAAACAAAAAAGCATGTGCATGTTTAAAACTGGAAGTAGCGTTTGCCAAACAAGAAAATTCTCAAAATAAAACTCAATGTACTGAATTGACTAAAATTCAGAAGCCTGAACAATTACAAAAGCCTGCATACATTCTGAGCCATGTGACGCATCTTAAGCGCTCCCATTTTTTGTGCACAGAGGAAAGAAGAATTGCTTCAGCTAGATGAAACAATCATTATACCTGCCAACACTAGTTACCAACTAACGAGGAGTTCACACTAATTATCGGACTGGCACTTATCGGACTGCCTCCACAGTTAACATTTTAATCAGCTGATACTTTATAAATAATGTTTTTTTTCACTTAGTTGTAGCAATAAACAGGGATGAATAAAGTATCTATATATTGATCCATCCATCTCTCCGTCTATCCGTCTATCCGTCTATCTGTCTATCCATCTCTCTCTCTCTCTCTCTCTCTCTCTCTCTCTCTCTATCTATCTATCTATCTATCTATCTATCTATCTATCTATCTATCTATCTATCTATCCATCCATCTACCTACCTACCTACCTACCTACCCATCCATCCATCCATCCATCCAACCATCCACCCACCTACCTACCCATCCAACCATCTATCTATCTATCTATCTATCTATCTATCTATCTATCTATCTATCTATCTATCTATCTATCTATCTATCTATCTATCTATCTATCTATCTATCTATCTATCTATCTATCTATCTATCTATCTATCTAGACATCTATCTATCTATCTATCTATCTATCTATCTATCTATCTATCTAGACATCTATCTATCTAGACATCTATCTATCAATACTTGGTCTTCTTTCTATCACTTGGTTCAGTATGTGTACAGGCTACATTACTGTCTTATACATTTTAGTAAGTAAATTATATTGAGTTTTGTTTTGAGAAGGTGTCAATCCTGCATTTACAGTATTGCCAATTATCACTGACCGCTGATCTAGTTGATTAAGCCTGAGAGTCTGCAAACGAGTATCTTAATTGCAGCACAATGTGTTACTTTTCTTTACTAGACATTTCCCCGCTGATTTTTTAAAAATGTAAAATGTGAATGAGTTATTTTTTTTTTCCGGCTGTTAAACCTGCTGCTTAAATTCCTGTAAATGTTTAAAAAAAAAAATTAGTTTTTTACTTGAATGTGGAGTACGTATTTTGAGTTGTCATTAAAAAGTTGAGAATTCAGTATATGTTAACAATGCCCACCTCATTTCAAAGAGCATTGTTATTTTTTCGTCCTACCGTGCCTATCTGCTTTTATCTTACCTACACAGAGTGAAATTTTCTGGAGAAAATGAGGCCAAGAGATTGAGGGGAGGATACATATTGCCGTTTTCTTTTATTCTAGAATGAAAATGGTAAGAGTAACAAAATAATTATTTAAAATACGGTCCTCAAGAGCCGTGTGTCCTGCATACATACCTGTCAACCTGTAAGTTTTTGCCGTACAATGTATGTTTATTATGCATTTTAAGACGTGTACGACGTACAAGAAAATCCGTACGGAAAAACGCAAATGTGTCAATTATAGGTACCATCCAGTATACAGCGACTATCACGAAACGGCAAATCAATCATGTCAAACGAGTTCGCCGCGGTAGCCTCTATCTCTGTATCGATTTTTTTTCGTTGCAAATGCAGCGAGCGGTTTGCTGCTACTGTGCGCATGCATCTGCCGCCTCGGATTTCACGTGGTAGTTATGTAGTGAAAGGAAGTCCGTCTGTTTTTAGAGAACCGGCTTTTTCGGCTCAACTCATCAAAGAGAGCCGGCTCTCAAACGGCTCACTTGCTTTGATGCATTATATGACGAATCATTATTGTTGTATAAAGAAGTTAAGAAAAAAAGGAAGTATAAAAGGAGAAAATGAAAAAAGACAGGTTTGTGGTTATCCCTTTAATCAGTATATTACCAACAGTAATCTAATGCAGAAAATCAATTCATAATTTGAATAATAAAATGTATTATTCTACTTAATTATAACTTGCATGTATTTTTTCTTTCTACAATTAACGTCCAAGCTCCTTTTTTTTAAACCTAATTCATGTCGAGCAACTCAGGATCTCTCAACAAAATGTTAATTAGCAATATATATGATATAACGGAACACATGTACAATATAACATGTTAAACTACATCAATAAACATGTTTGAAAAAAAAATATGGTGTAAGATTATTTAGTATTTTGGAAGAGAAAATCCGACAGTTTGTAAGGGTATGGAGCCCTGGAGCTTGACAGGTATGTGCATATTTTTGGAGTTACTTTGCTCAATTACAGGTGAGTCCAATCACCTGGATCATTATCAAGCTCCTATACAGCTTTCTAATAAGCTTTAAATTTTAATCACTGTGTTGGTGAAGATAAACCTCCAAAACATGAAGGACATGCGGCTCTTGGAGACCAGGTTAGCCAAATATTGGATTCCAATATTTTCACATATTTGCTGGCGCAACGAAAAAGATCTTGACGGAGGCTGCATTGTTGATTTCAGCCAGAAGATGGCATCTGCGTAGATTATTTTGAAGTTACGGGCGCCACCTTTAAATTTGCGCCTTCGGAATTATAAGCTATTCGAAACCCGGGAAAAGCAAGCGCCCGGTACAAATCACTATGACACAGATGGGCACAATCTGTATCTGCAGTCGGACTACTCATTATTCATCCATGTCCGACCAAATGTTTGGTCCGAGGGAAGAACAGCTGAGCAGGGGACAGCCCCGACACATTCCACCAGTCGATGGATTCATCGATTGCTTTTCCAGCTCAGCCAATCCATCTTGGAGAATAATCTGGTTGACATCATAAAAGTGCTATTTTGTCATTCTCCAGGCCAAGGATCACTTGTCTGTTTTTTATTAACTCAGCCAACGCTACAGTTATTGGACTATAATTCAGATTCAGATTGGGGGGTTTCGTCACCTAATGACTCCCAACACATCAGTTGGGTTGAGCGAGGGGGCTGGGAATCCCCTCCTCTGTATCAATTTCCCAGAAAGAGTCAGAAATATGAATGTGTTCTTGACTCTAGCCACCTCCCACTAGGGGGATATGGCTCCGGTATGTATATATATATATATATATATATATATATATATATATATATATATATATATATATATATATAATATACTGATTAAAGGGATAACCACAAACCTGTCTTTTGTCCTTGTTTCCTTTTATACTTTCTTTTTTTCTTAACTTCTTTGTACAACATCATAATTCGTCATACAATGCATCAAAGCAAGTGAGCTGTTTGAGAGCCGCTCTCTTTAATGAGTTGAGCCAAAAAAGCCGGTTCTCTAAAAAGAGACGGACTTCCTTTCACTATATAACTACCACATGAAATCCAAGGCAGCAGATGCATGCGCACAGTAGCATCAAACCGCTTGCTTCGTTTGCAACGGAAAAAAAACGATACCGAGATAGAGGCTACCGCGGCGAACTCGTTTGACTTGATTGATTTGCCGTTTCGTTGTAGTCTGTGTATACCGTATGGTACCCATCATTGACAAATTTGCGTTTTTCCAAACAGATTTTCTCACACGTCGTACACGTCTTAAAATGCATAATAAACGTACTTTGTATGGCAAAAACGTAGAGGTTGACAGCTATGATAATCACACACTGTATCTATGCATCCCAACATTTGTTTTATGTCATCATTAAAAGTTCTGGTTTTAATAATGCTCTGTTGCTGGTTTTACTTGATATAAAGAAAACAAAGTCAGGTCAGTCTACGCTAACCGGCCCCTGTTGGGTGTATTTTTCTACCATGTGGCCCCGGGGCTAAAATGAATATGAAACCCCTGGTTTATGGTAGTTAAAGACCGTGCATGTTTTTTTGCAACCATCCATCCATTAACTGCACCGCTTATCCTCAGTAGGGTCACGGGGGTGCTGGAGCCCATCCCAGCCATTTTCGGGCAGTGGGCAGGGGACACCCTGAACTGGTTGCCAGCCAGTCGCAGGGCACACTGGGACAGACAATTCACTCGCTCATTCACATCTAGGGACAATTTGGACTGGCCAATTGACCTGACATGCATGTTTTTGGAATGTGGGAGGAAACCGGAGTGCCCGGAGGAAAACCCACGCAAGCACATACAAACATACAAAGCTGGAGCTGGATTTGAACCCACGCAGGAGGTTCCCAAGACCTTAGAACTGTGCCGCACACACGCTAACCACTGCGCCGCCGTGCTGCGATATTTAGTTTATTTTGTCTTGTGGGGGGAAAACCCACTCAAGCTCGGGTAGAACATGCAAACTCCGCACAGGAAGGTTGGTAGCAGGATTTGAACCCATGACCTCAGAACTGTGCCGCACTCGCCCTTCCCACTGCACCGCCATGCTGCCCTTTTGCAACTATAATAACAAAATAAAATTAGATACTTTCATAAGAATAATTGTTTTTGTATGACAGAATGTTTCGGGGAGAATCGGGTGAAAATGATTGCTTGTGCTATTATAGGATGTAACGTAGAATGTATTTGCCAGTGGTAACATTCATTTGCATGATTAAAAATGCAAGCTTTAACTAGATTTTTTTACCGGTTTCCTCGGCGAGCCTATCATGTTAGCCACTTGGCTCCGACGGCTCGCAGCTAGTTGCTTTTATTATTGTTTGCTGCCGCAGGTAAATAAATCTTGTCACTTAACTGCAGTCTGCCACCAACTCCAGCTAGCCTCTCTTTTTAGTAGCTTCCGGTAACTCCTGCTTGTTCAGTCTTTTGTTCCGTTTTCGCAGTATTGGACTATCCGTACATCGTTTTAAATTGGGCCGGGGGTCGGCAACCCACGGCTCACGAGTCCCATGGGGGTCTTTAGCGCAATGTTTATAAATTGAAAATGATAAGGGAAGGAAATATACCTTTGTTTGTATATTGTTTCTGTAACAGGACGAACAAGACCCTGTTAATATTTGTCAACGCTGTGAAAAAAAAATAGACAGGTTTGTGGTTATCCCTTTATTCAGTATATTACCAACAATAATTTAATGCAGAAAATGAATTCATAATTTAAATAAGAAAATTCTACTTAATTCTATTTGCATGTATTTTTTACTTCTACAGTGAACGTCCAAGCTACTTCATTTTTTAACTTTTTTCATAATTAACCTCATTCATGTCGAGCAACTCAGTAATATACCGATTAAAGGGATAACCATAAACCTGTCTTTTTTAATGTTTTCCTTTTATGCATCCTTTTTTTTTAAACTTCTTTATACAACATATCATTCGTAATATAATGCATCAAAGCAAGTGAGCCGTTTGAGAGCCGGCTCTCTTTAATGAGTTGAGCCGAAAAAGCCGGTTCTCTAAAAAGAGACGGACTTCCTTTCACTACATAATTACCACATGAAATCCGAGGCGGCAGGTGCATGCGCACAGTAGCATCAACCGCTCGCTTCGTTTGCAACGAAATAAAAACTATACTGAGATAGAGGCTACCGCGGCGAACTGGTTTGACTTTATTGATTTGCCATTTCGTGATAGTCGGTGTATACCGGATGGTACCCATCATTGACAAATTTGCGTTTTTCCGTACAGATTTTTTTGTACGTTTTACACATCTTAAAATGCATAATAAACATACTTTGTATGGCAAAAACGTACAAGTAAACAAGTATGCTGTCAACACTGTTAAGTACTCAACAGTAGTTTTTCACACCATACTGTATTTGGAGAAATATGACATTAGCGTAAATGGAGTAACACTTTGATAATGTTTTATTTAACACTCATGGGTGTTGGTACACAAATCTAAGATACATATTGTTAACGTTATTTTAACATTGGTGTTTCTGCTTTGTTAAAGAAAATGAGACTTAACCTTGCAGACACATTTGGATGTTTGTTTCTCTGGAAAGTCAAGGGTGTCAAACTCAGCTAAGGCTCTGGAGCTGGTTTGCTGTTCTGATGCATGCCAGATCAGTAAAATAATGTCAAGTTCAAATGTTTAGCTTTGTTTTTCATATTATGCTTTATCATTCAGCTTTTATTCATAACCTACCCTAAATATAATAAGCATGGAGGACAAGGGGTATTTTCTTAGCACAAGACATGCATTGGAAAATAATAGGGAGTATTGATTTTCATGTTTCACATTGAATGTTTTAACTGGTCTATCTCAACAGTTGAGTGGATACAGTTTTACACCTGAACCAAATCACCACACTATACAAACCATGTCTTGCCCTCTAGTGACCTGAGAGAGCATTTGATTGATATTTGGTTAAAATAAATCAAAATTATTGATGGAACATACCTAGAACAGCAGTGAAAAATATGGTGCCGCTAAGGAAAGCACACCATTGCTAGCTCCTTTTGATTTTTCAGTAATATTATATTTTTAGTGGTTGATTAACTCTACTTTAGGTAGAGCGCTTGTCTTGGGATCAAGAGATCGCAGTTCGAATCCCGGCTCCTCCGTGTTACATGTCGAAGTGTCCTTGGGTAAGACACTGAGCCCCCGATACCCCCAATATGCAGGTTAGCGCCTTACACGGCTGCACGGCCGCTATTGGGAAATGTGAAGCACACTGTAAAGCGCTTTGGGAAGTCTTGACTTGAAAAGCTATATAAATGCAGATCATTTCATTTCATTTCTTGACCCTACTAATTAACCTGGTAATAACGTATTAACAACACAGTAGTAACATTATGAATTTTAATTTTAAGGAATATATATAAACGGGGGGGGGGGTGTGTTAACTAGTAACTGGAGGGCAGAGTGACAACATGCCTGTGGTTGCGGTTTACTTTAATTGTTGGAGGAAAATGGTGAAAGTGAGAAAATTACTTTCAAATACAGCCTAGATGCCAACGTAAACCCTTAAAAAAATGAAAAGGGTAGTTTATTTGAGCGTGTCTAAGCATTTCACATACTTGCACGTGCAACAGAAGGAGCTGCAATAATGAGTTTAGCCAGAAGATAATATTTCTGAAGTTACATACACCACCTTTAATCCATTTTAAATCCATTGTAGTGACATTTTACAATTCAGTTCACGTCCACTCACAAATTTGACTTTTGAGGCTCGACGCGGTTTAATTGTCGACCTTCGAGATTTGATAAATGTGTAGCGATGATTATCGTTTTCTGTAAATTCGGCATAAACACTCAAAAATCACGTGACGGATGTTTATCCTTGTGTTTGCTGCACAGCTTTGCCTTTGGGGCTCTCGGGCATCGTGTGTTTAAAGCATGCCTGGCTCTTGTCCACACATTAATTCCGGCTGCTCTTTCGGAGGTTAAATGGAAAATGAAACGGTCCAATGCTGCTATGTGGTTATTTCCCAGTTGGATAAAGCCGTAGCATTTCAATCCCTATAAGGAAAAAACATAACAAAGGCGGGAAAAATCCTCAGGGCTATCTTTATCGGAGCTATTTGACTTGAAATGCCTCTATTGGTAGTTAAAAATGATAAGTGTACTGGATGAAATGTCCTTGTGTGGCAAAAAAAAGCAAACTGAAATGAAAACTTGAAACAACTTCAATAAGCAGCTGAACAAGAAAAGATGGCTACAAATTGTTTTAAAAATAATGATGAATTACAAACAGAAACAGTTATGTATAAAGAACATGTGTTGGTGGGTATTTAGGTAGGTAGGTAGGTAGGTGGGTAGGTAGGTGGTTAGGTAGGTAGGGATGTAGGTAGCTAGGTAGGTAGGTAGCTAGGTAGGTAGCTAGGTAAGTTTTGTTGGTAGGCGGGTAGGAACGTAGCTAGGTAGGTAGGTAGGTAGGTAGGTAGGTAGGTAGGTAGGTAGGTAGGTAGGTAGGTAGGTACGTCGGTAGGTAGGTATGTGGGTAGGTCTTGTGGGTAGGCGGACAGGCGGGTAGGGACATAGCTAGGTAGGTAGGTAGGTAGGTTGGTAGGTAGGTAGGTAGGTAGGTAGGTAGGTAGGTGGGAGGGAGGTAGGTAGGGACGTAGGTGGGTAGGTAGCTAGGTAGCTAGGTAGCTAGGTAGGTGGGTAGGCAGGGACGTAGGTAGGTAGGTAGGTAGGTAGGTAGGTAGGTAGGTAGGTAGGTAGGTAGGGATGTAGGTAGCTAGGTAGGTAGGTAGCTAGGTAGGTAGGTAGGTAAGTTTTGTTGGTAGGTGGGTAGGCGGGTAGGAACGTAGCTAGGTAGGTAGGTAGGTAGGTACGTCGGTAGGTAGGTATGTGGGTAGGTCTTGTGGGTAGGCGGACAGGCGGGTAGGGACATAGGTAGGTAGGTAGGTAGGTTGGTTGGTAGGTAGGTAGGTAGGTAGGTAGGTAGGTGGGAGGGAGGTAGGTAGGGACGTAGGTAGGTAGGTAGGTAGGTAGGTAGGTAGGTAGGTAGGTAGGTAGGTAGGTACGTCGGTAGGTAGGTATGTGGGTAGGTCTTGTGGGTAGGCGGACAGGCGGGTAGGGACATAGCTAGGTAGGTAGGTAGGTAGGTTGGTAGGTAGGTAGGTAGGTAGGTAGGTGGGAGGGAGGTAGGTAGGGACGTAGGTGGGTAGGTAGCTAGGTAGCTAGGTAGCTAGGTAGGTGGGTAGGCAGGGACGTAGGTAGGTAGGTAGGTAGGTAGGTAGGTAGGTAGGTAGGTAGGTAGGTAGGGATGTAGGTAGGTAGCTAGGTAGGTAGGTAGGTAGGTAAGTTTTGTTGGTAGGTGGGTAGGCGGGTAGGAACGTAGCTAGGTAGGTAGGTAGGTAGGTAGGTACGTCGGTAGGTAGGTATGTGGGTAGGTCTTGTGGGTAGGCGGACAGGCGGGTAGGGACATAGGTAGGTAGGTAGGTAGGTAGGTAGGTTGGTTGGTAGGTAGGTAGGTAGGTAGGTAGGTGGGAGGGAGGTAGGTAGGGACGTAGGTGGGTAGGTAGGTAGGTAGGTAGGTAGGTAGGTAGGTAGGTAGGTAGGTAGGTAGGTAGGTAGGTAGGTAGGTCGGTAGGTAGGTAGGTAGGTAGGTAGGTAGGTACGTCGGTAGGTAGGTATGTGGGTAGGTCTTGTGGGTAGGCGGACAGGCGGGTAGGGACATAGCTAGGTAGGTAGGTAGGTAGGTTGGTAGGTAGGTAGGTAGGTAGGTAGGTGGGAGGGAGGTAGGTAGGGACGTAGGTGGGTAGGTAGCTAGGTAGCTAGGTAGGTGGGTAGGCAGGGACGTAGGTAGGTAGGTAGGTAGGTAGGTACGTAGGTAGGTAGGTAGGTAGGGATGTAGGTAGCTAGGTAGGTAGGTAGCTAGGTAGGTAGGTAGGTAAGTTTTGTTGGTAGGTGGGTAGGCGGGTAGGAACGTAGCTAGGTAGGTAGGTAGGTAGGTAGGTACGTCGGTAGGTAGGTATGTGGGTAGGTCTTGTGGGTAGGCGGACAGGCGGGTAGGGACATAGTTAGGTAGGTAGGTAGGTTGGTTGGTAGGTAGGTAGGTAGGTAGGTAGGTGGGAGGGAGGTAGGTAGGGACGTAGGTGGGTAGGTAGGTAGGTAGGTAGGTAGGTAGGTAGGTAGCCCGGTAGCTAGGTAGGTGGGTAGGCTGGTAGGTAGTGACGTAGGTAGGTAGCGATGTAGGTAGGTAGGTAGCTAGGTAGGTAGGGATGTACGTAGGTAGCTAGCTAGCTAAGTAGGTAGGTAGGTAGGTAGGTAGTTAGGTAGGTACGTAGGAAGGTAGGCAGGTAAGTATGTAGGTATACTTAAGTCTTGCCAGACCACTTACAAGTTCCAGTGAACTGAAGCAGCTAAACAAAAAAAGATGGCTACAAATCGTTTTAAAAAGAATGATGAATTTCAAACAGAAACAGTTACGTATAAAGGACATGTGTGGGTGGGTATTTAGGTTGGTAGGTAGGTAGGTAGGTAGGCAGGTAGGTGGGTAGGTAGGTAAGTAGGTATACTTTAGTCTTGCCAGACCACTTGCAAGTTCCAGTGAAGCGAGACTGAACTGGGGAGAGTAAGATATTTGGGATTTTCCACTCATTCCGAGGCTTCATTTTTTCAAACCACCACCATTCTTATAAAAAACAAAACAAAAAAAAAAACATCTGGTCCACCGTTTTGTCAACGCATTTTTGAAAACACACAGCTTTGTGTAATGTGTGTTGTCGTAATAAAAACTTCAACAGAAATGCTTCACCTCAGCACTTGTTTTTACACTTCTCGTCTCGCGACCCAGATGTTGATTAGAACACACAATAGATGGATGGATGGGTGAATTGATTGATTGAGGGATGGAGGGGTGGATAGATGAAAGCCAACGCATTTTTACCACAAACTAATTTAGAAACAGGCCATATGATGTAAGCCCGTGCTCATGAAAAATGTTTGCCGGATTGAATGTTTTGCCGCAGGGTTTCTGCGTGAGGATGCTTGACATACTGTATGGTCGACCTCAGAGAGTGGTGGCTTCTGCATCCCCAGGGCTGTAGAAGCAGAGTACAAGAGCTAAACTTAGCGTGCTGCCGTGATCTTTTGCACTCATAAAATCCATATAAACTATGAAATATATGAGCTCTTTTGCCACCTGGAAAATGTACCGTATTTTCCGCACTATAGGGCGCAACGGGTTATAGGGCGCACCCCCAAAAAATAGCTTTTGGTCCTATCTTCCATACATAAGGCGCACCGGATTATAAGGCGCTAGAGTGGGAACGTGGACAAAACAGTCAGATAGTTCAGTCCAACTTATTACCCCCTCAACATTCCGAATAATGGGCAAAATTCAATTAGGACACATAATTAAATAAATGTTTGTTGTTTACATATGAACACTTTGGGGTTTCAAATCTCTGTTATGCAGTGGGAGAGTATGTTCACTTCCTGTCAATGAATTGTGTTTTTCTGTTGTTTTGGCAGAGTCGGGTTGATAAAAGTTAGAAGAAATGGCTTAGGTAGAAGGGCATTACCCTATGTATGTGACAAGTCATCGATGTATCGAAATATATGGTTCTCAACTGGTGGGTCGGGACCCAAAAGTGTCTCGCAGGCCTATCATATGGCAAAATACTTCTGTTTATTTGTGTAGCCCTTAATCACAAGAAGTCTCAAATGGCTTGACAGACAACAAAAAAGTATGCAATGTCCTGTTTGGCAGTTTGTTTTGGAAACACATTGACTTATGCACCCGCCCACCCAGGCTGTGTGACTGACAGCGTACAAAAGCCCATAACAGTCATGCCAACACACACACCACCTGCCCTAGTGAAAGCATTTGCTGTGTGATGGCTGCTGCAGAACACCATGCACAATATGTTAAAATCAATTAATATAAAGCCAATTGAAAAAATATCCAAAGCAGTGATACAGCAATGATTGAAGCACTGAGTAGTGAGGTGTCTTTGTAATCTGTTACATGGATGGATAAATGGATGCTAACTATTTTAGTTGCAGAATAAGTAGAGGCGACACTAAGGAGAGATTTTCTGAACATGATTTAACAAATCTAAGCAAGAAATGCAGTGAATTGCCTATCTTGGGAAGGACATTTGGTTGAGTGCAGGTGTGAGTCATAGTCTGAAGCTGTAGTTAATTCACTTCCTTCTTATTTTGTCCGTTACTCAGCGGTTAGCAAAACCACGAAGCCTCTTAAAGGTCCTCTTTACTGCCTTGAACACATCGCTGATATTAGCTTTCTTAAGAGTTATTCTTTAGGAGTAGCTCTGATCTTTTCTAGGACCTACTTTTGACTTCAAGGGGAAGAAAGTATCACCGATGTAATAACTCTCTTAGAATTTGCCACTGTGGAATAATACTTACCTAAATATGTGCCCTATAAGAGGACTATTAAGCAGTTTGAGGGTTGCTATTTTCATCCATTATTGCTTTGCAAAAGTAAAAAATACAAAAATAAAATGCACATTGCGTAAAAAATTGCCCCTACGTCATTGATAGTCAAGCCATCCAGTAAAGTTTTTCTCATCGCATAGAGTTCATTTTTCTTTATTGTAGACCGTACTGTACATAAAGAATACAAGTTACTTCATACATGTATATGTTTGTGCCAATTAGAAGTTTAAACTAATGACAAAAAAAAGTTAAACTCAGAACTCAGTTCAAACTAATGGCAATAAACCCCGAGACCAGAATGGTAACAGATGCATGGGAGGATTTTCGAAAACTGTAAATGTCAAGAAACCACAATAGAATAGAATAGAATAGAATATACCTTTATTGTCATTGTTACAAAATGGGTTAACATATTGTGACAACAAAATTGGGCATGACACTCCAGTTTCACACATTCACAGTGAGGTAAAAAACCCAAGAAGATAAAAGAACAGAAAGGATAAGAGATAAAAGAACACTAAAAGTAAAAAGATTTACTGGAGAGACATGTGAAGCCGCTGCACTCGCGTGCGCCGCCATCTTGAAATACCAAAGTGGTGGCAGGTGTGAGGGCAATTTTTCGAAATGACTGGTAAAACCGGATGTTTTGTGTTGTGGAACATTAGTATTAATTAGTATTTATTCAATGCATAAATGACATATCTGTTCACTCTGACCTGAAGGTCCATGATTTATTTTGAGCCACGAGAAAGTGCAGTAGAGGGCAACTAAGCAGTAACCTAAGCATGTTTCGACAAAATACAGTTGGCTGGATAGAGTGCATACCAGTTCTTATCAACAAGCGTTTGAATGTTTTATATTCAATTATATCTCGTGTTTTTTTACATTATTTCATTAAAGAAGAGTTTAATGTTTGTATCCTGTGCAGTCCATCACAGGGTTGTGTGGGAATAGAAAACCAACGGTTTCTGTGTTTGACGACGATTGCCTCAGTTGTTACATGTTTGTTTGAGTAAAGAAACCTCCCACACTTTTGCATCGCCGTTATTTTCTTTTATAGGATCCATTTTTAAGTTCCAAATAATCGGCACCCGAATTAGACAGCCACAATAGCTGTCCGTTTAGCTGATAACACGAAAAATGTGCAAACGATGGCAAGCAGAAGACTGCAGTTGCAGTTTTCTGCTGACCTTTACAACGCCTCTGATACGATATAAGAAGCTTCTTCAGAATGTCATGACACACACGTTCCAATTATTGTCAGATTTTTTTAAATCGCAATAATGTCCAGAACTTATTCTGCCAATACAAAACCTCTTGAAAAACAGATGTACTTGCATATGTCTGCCACCTCTATCCCATTTGAAATGGTAAAGGGTCTGCATTTCTATAGCGCTTTTCAAGTCAATGAAGACCTCCCAGAGCGCTTTACAATGTGCTTCACACTTACCCATTCACACACACACTCACACACCAATAGCGGCCATGCAGCCATGCAAGGCGCCGACATGCTTATTGGGGGCATTTGGGATTCAGTGTCTTGCCCAAGGACACTTCGACATATAACACGGAGGAGCCGGGAATCGAACCTGCGATCTCTTGATCCCAAAGAATATTTTCAAATTCTGGAGTGATCCTTAGCAAAAGAGGAACAAAAAAAACGAAGGCTGTTGAGATGATTTTGTTTTTTGAATACAAATGTTTGAAATAGGGCAGCACGGCGGCGCAGTGGTTAGCGCGTGTGCGGCACAGTTCTAAGGCCTTGGGAATCTCCTGTGTGGGTTCAAATCCAGCTACCGGACTTCCTGTGCGGAGTTTGTATGTTCTCCCCGTGCTTGCGTGGGTTTCCTCCGGGCACTACGGTTTCCTCCCACATTCCAAAGACATGCATTTCAGGTGGATTGGCCGGTCCAAATTGTCCCTAGGTGTGAATGAGCGAGCGAGTTGTCTGTCCCTGTGTGCCCTGCGATTGGCTGGCAACCAGTTCAGGGTGTCCCTTGCCCACTGCCCGATGATTGCTGGGATGGGCTCCAGCACCCACGCAACCCTACTGAGGATAAGCGGTGCAGCTAATGAGATGAGATGATATGAGATATTTGAAATACCAAAATGAGTGTCATCCAGTGTCAGGAGCATTAGATTAACATCATGAGGTCATATTTCACAAAAACGTTTCCGTTTTTCATTTAAAAGTAACAGAACAGCTTCTTTTTTCATTGCATGGGGTTGGATTATTTAATGACAGGCCTGGAGTTGAACAATTTTCACCTGCATCTGAATTTTAAGTTACCACTTTTCCACGCAGAGGTGGTGATTTGATGATGACACATTGCATCTTGCTGAAATGCAACTTGTTTACATTTTTGTCCAGCAGAGGTCATTACACTGAATTTATTAAAGCACAGAACCATTTTGACACATTTGCTTCAATGCTACACAAAGCATTGGTGAAGTGATGTACTGACTCACCACGTTGATTCGTGACAAATGCTTCATAACCGTGAACCATTGACACATCGCTGTGTATGAATTCACTGGTTCAGAAAGCTTCGGTTTCTCCATCACCACTGTCCAGTCCTTGGTCGGATTTCTCAAAAAAGGCTCTGCGATAACACCTGAGTTAAGACCAGTGTTCCCTCTAAGCAATTGCGCACTGCTCGCCCATTCTCAGCGCACAAGAAAATCTAGCCAGCGCACAAAAATGAGGGCTCAAAATTACGAATTAAGAAGCGACTTAAGTCAAAGTTACAGTGCATGAAGGTAAAATACACGGGTTCCCCTGACGTTGTGTCCTAAATGCGGTATTTTGAAGTCGAGTCGAGGGAGAACGAAGTTGAGTAGAGTTGGCAGAGTTTGTCGGGGAACCAGCTTCTTCGGCTCGGCTCACTAAAAGGAACCGGCTCTTTCGTGTCCTAAACGGCTCTTCGGGTTGTTTTTGCTTCTTTAATCCCAACATAACCAAAAATTATGTAAAATGATGCACAAAATGACTTAAAGGAAGGGGGGAATACAACAAAAAAGAAAAAAATACCAAAATGAAAAAGTAGTGAAAAGCCGAGAAAAAAGAAACAAAAGGAGGAGAAAAAAGAAGGAAAAATTTAGAAAAAAGCCAGAAAAAAAGAATAGAAAGAAATGTAGGAAAAAAGTAAATAGAGAACAAAAAGAAAAAAGTAACAGCTCGGAAAATATAATCACAATGAGATTTTTTTAAAGGAATTAAAAAAAACACGGAAAAAAAGAAGAACAAATTTGTGTTGCATTCAAATAATTTCCAATGATATCAAGTGAATTTTGTTGCCAACATTGTACTTCCACTAAAAATTGTGATTAAGTACAGTTCTGTCTCGTACAACCGACTAAATAAGCCCCCAAAAATGTTCATATTATGCGACAAAATATATCAGAAAATAAAAAGAAATGGATATCTTGTGAAAGAATTGTAAGAACAAACGACGTTTGTAGGCCGTACAACCTTTGCAATAGTACATGAGTCAATTCATTCAAAAGAAAAAAATAATTTTGCATTCCCGGAAACTCAGCAAAATGTAACTTGATGTCAAGTTTTGGACATGTTTGATCATTAATTATCTTGCCAAACATGGGATTATGGTTGCTCACTGTTGTTTCAAGCGTTGCTCACTGACTTTTTGTGAACGCTCAGACCCGTAAGGAAAATTACAGGGAACATTGGTTACGACTCTTGTGTAGGAATGTTAAGTCAAGACAGGAGCTCCCTGAGAAGATTCTTCAGGAAGACGAAGCCTGTTTATCTGCATGTTTATCTGGTCCATTGTCAGGCTCCTAATGGATTTTGCTCAGCAACCACTTGACCCATGAGTCAGTGACCCCAATATGTCAGTCATCCCGGCACCTGCATCCAGGCAAGACTGCCCCACTAAGGTGATTTTGATTTGACATCGAACAAATTCCATGTGATTACGTTGCCTCTATAGTGCTGGTCTGTTTGAACCGCTCAGGTCAAGCCCCCGTGTCAGGAGCTGTCAGTCGGATGCCATAATAAATATGGATTGAGAAGAAGCAAAAATACTCCTGGGTCTAGCACTAGTCAGCTGCAAATAGTAGCTGTGATATGCACTAACATCATTAGGGACCCCTCTCACCCCCATTATGGGCTGTTCACTCTGCTAGCCTGCTAGGACCACCAGGTTCTGCAACAGCTTTGTCCCCCTGGCCATTAGACTGTTGAATGGTCAATCACACACATAGTAAGCCTACACAGATGCTAATCTGTACATCTGTTTGTTTGTGTTGTTTTTTTTGCACTACTGACAGTTCTCTTATACCTAGCCACTTCTTTGCACATCTGTTCTCCTCTGCACTATCGTACTCCAGTGTTATTGTTATTGTATAGTGACTTGTTTACCTGACTGCCCATTTTGCATATCTGGTTAGCTGCTCCTCTCGCACTCTTTGCACTACTGTGTAATACTATACATAGCTATAATAATTAGTATATTGTTAGTACTTTAATACTCCAACTCAATGCAACATTTTATTTATATCTGTACATTCAAGGAAACTGTGCGGGTCAAATGTATCGACATTTCGTTCTGTATACACGTGTACAAGAATGACAATAAAGTAGATCTGAATCTGAAACTGAATTTTCTTCATTCCTTTTAAGTACGGTGTTTTGGTGTAAAATAATCAGACATTTTGTTGTTTGTGTTTCAAAAATGTGTACAGACATCATTCTGGCAACACATACTTGCTTCTTGGAAATGTTGACAAAATATTTTGGTTACTACTGCCAAAGTGTAGGCTGGGTTTTTGTATGGATAGACTTTTGTATTAGTACCAGGATAAAATGTACCATTAGGGCAACCAAATCATTCTCTGCTGGGCTAAAAAATATCAAAATCATGTGATATTACCAGGGTTGGGTAGGGTTACGTTAACTTGATTGCTTTCAGTTACTTTTGGATTACTCAAATACCAAATATGCTAATAAAAGACAAAATAAACTAAATATGAATAAAATGACTACATTTTGTGCAGGCTTGGGGAGTAACGGAATACATGGAACGGCAAAAATGATGTTGGCAAGCTGTTTGGATGTATTTTCATTTTGTTTCTGTCGCATTTTATGTTAGTTTTGCCGGAGATCAAAGAGATCAAAGCCAGGAGAGAAAGCTTACCATGTGTTGTGAGTCATAATTTTATTCATATTTGTCATTTTGTCTTCTCATCTCATTAGCTACACCGCTTATCCTCAGTAGGGTCGCGGGGGTGCTGGAGCCCATCCCGGCAGTCATCGGGCAGTGGGCAGGGGACACCCTAAACTGGTTGCCAGCCAATCGCAGGGCACACAAAGACAGACAACTCGCTCGATCATTCACACGTAGGGACAATTTGGACCGGCCAATCCAGCTGAAATGCATGTCTTTGGAATGTGGGAGGAAACCGGAGTGCCCGGAGGAAACCCACGCACGCACGGGGAGAACATACAAACTCCACACACGGTAGCTGGATTTGAACCCACACAGGAGGTTCCCAAGACCTTAGAACTGTGCCGTACACGCGCCAACCACTGCGCCGCCGTGCTGCGATATTTAGTTTCTTGTGTCTTTTATTAGCATATTTGGTATTTGAGTAATCCAAAAGTAATCGAAAGTAATTAAGTTAAAGTAACCCTACCCAACCCTGTTCATTTCTTCCCCTCTCTCTGACACACTGGTATTCCTTCTACCAGACCCTCTCTTGCTCTCTCACTCCCTCATCCGCACTGTTCTCCTCAAACATGATTGCCTCCATCTTTTTGCTTGACTACTTACAGTGGCCATTAATCAAACGCAACACTTTCATTCATGACAAATAGCGCCCTCGCCACACAGCTGCCAGTTTTGGAACAAGGTCAAAGGTTTCATTACAGGCAGCGGCATATGTTGAGGATTGATTCCTGTCTCGCCTGTGGTCGATTACCAGCAAATGATGTTATGTCCACACATCAAGTAAAGACTTGCTGGCGTGTGATTGTAAGCACATGGATTTTTTGGGGGATGCACTCATCCTTTTTAATCAAATCATCACACATGCCAACACCTTATGTCAGGGGTCGGGAACCTTTTTGACTCAAAGAGCCATTAAAGCAAAATATATCAATTTTATTTTGGGAAAGGGCCACACCATATATTATGAGACAAATTTACTAAATTGCTAAACTCGCGGCCCAGACAAAAGCTTAGTCTTCAGCACATTTATTTTTGATGATTTGATAAAAATTATGAAAAGAGAATAATGCCAGAGCCCGTGTCCCAAAATCAACAAACATACCAATTTAAACTTGTGTCTTTCTTGCAATTACTCAAGATCGGTTAAACTCACTTTGACCCTTTTTTTCATACATATTGGTTTCAAAACCAGATGTAAGCAGTTATTTTGTAAAAACGTCACAATATTCTGCAAAAAGGGAGCCTGATGTGCTTATCTATGGTGCAGACGGCGTAGGACGAGAGATGGGAGGGAGTGCTTGCACTTTTTGCATAGCTCCACCCATCCCTCCCACTCACCCAATCAAAAAACTTTAAATTTTCTTCCGGTGTTTTGGCGTATTTACAGTGTGTTCTGTGGATTCATCATAAGGTATCTGAACACTGAAGACAGATAATATAGTGAGGTTTTATATAACGGATTCTTTAGCGATGTACAGCCAGAACGAGTTTTTTTTTTTTTTTTTTTTTCGTATGACACCTTGACTGTAAATTGTAGTGAAAAACGTGCCCTATATATTCTGCCAAGCACTATTCCGAAATCAGCTTTGGTGTGGCTTTGTGTGTACCTGAACAGGATTAGTAGCTTACGTTTTGGACGAGATGGAGAAAATTAGCATGCAATCAAATTTGTCTCCGAGCCACAGGTACTCATAGAAAGAGCCATATATGGCTCGCGAGCCATAGGTTCCCGACCCCTGCCTTATGTCATTGAAGGCAATTCAAATTTCCTTTCACCAAGATAATAAATGTTTAAGAATAGAATATACTTTGATTATCATTGTTACAACATGGGTTGAATATATTGTGACAACGAAAACGGACGTGGCACTCCAGGTCCACATTTTACAGTGAGGATAAAGAAAACAATGAGATAAAGGAACAAAAAAGATGTTGCATAGGCTTTGTTTTCCTCTAAGGGGGGGGGGGGGGGTGTGAGGGCGTGAGGGACAGACGGAGATGGCCGGATCCAACTAAATGTTTGATCTTACTGTACACACGGTTGTTTTTTCCCTGATTGCTCATTCCACGTATGGAATTCATTTGGGGAGTACAGTCCTTAAGCATGCCTGATTAAAGTCGCTGGCGACGATAAAAATTAGATGTCCTGTAATGTTTTTTCCATCCCTAACGTGACAATAGAAAATCCTCCATTTTCTATTACTTTGGCTGTGGGTACACATGTGACTGATGAACATAACTAAATGAATTAATATATTAATTCCTTGATTCACAATTCATCCTAGGGTGTGTCAAAGTCAAACAAATGGAAGGGCCAAATGAAATATTAAGCTACAAGCCCAGGGCCGGACTGATTGAATGTTAAAAATATGAAAATGATTCATACGGACGAGTGAACCCAATTGAACGGACAGAAAATATTACACATATATTCTAATATAATCAGATGATAAAGAAATATCTTAATATGGCTCTACCAATAAGCTTTCATTTTCAACATGAGCGCAAAGGGCCCCACGCGGACACGCCACACGTAAAGCCTGTCTTTTGTAACAACATCTAAAATAAACAAGACTGTTTGAACAGAGACAATTAACAATGGCAGTTGGATCATTAAAAAAATCAAAAGAATTAAAATCGGTGCCAGAAAAGCTCGGTCCGAATGCAACGTGTCGACGCAGCTTGAAAATTGGTTCGGGTCGGCTTGGGCTTTGGTCGGATTAGTGTGTCCTAGCCAGTCATTTTATGTGAAACCGGTAGCGTTTCTCAACGCTAGCTAGCTGGCGTTCGGACGCCAACTCTGAGCCTGTTTCGTTAAAACAACCAGTTTAACGAAGACTTAAACTATGGAAAACGACATTCTTAATAGTGTGTGGCTGAAATGTAATTGGTTAAATATTTGAATATAAAAGCATAATCTGAAAACAGCACAACCAGGGAGAAAGGAAGCTGTTGGACAATTTTGAATTAGATTTATTTTTATGTCCCAATTGATGGAAAAATTTAAGTAACATCCAGGGTTGGGTAGGGTTACTTTAACTGGATTACTTTCAATGACTTTTGGATTACTCCAATACCAAATATGCTGATAAAAGACAAAATAAACTAAATCTGAATAAAATGATGACTCACAAGACGTGGTAAGCTTTCTCTCCTGGCTTTGATCTCTTTGATCTCCGGCAAAACTAACATCAAATGCGACAGAAACAAAATGAAAATAAATCCAAACAGCTTGCCAACATCATTTTTGACTGTCAGGTTTTCAATGTAAATCTCTTGAATTTCTCTCTCAAGGTAATAAGCTTGTTTTTATATTACTAAATATAAAAACAATGTTTCTCATACACACACAAATATAAAGTAACGTTTTAACAATGAGTGTAATTATATCTCTTGTACGTTTATCAATCTTGTATTCTTTTATTTTGAAGTCATGTTCTTGTGTGTACTGATTTCTCTGACACAAAATAAACCACCCCCTCTCTGTTTGGACTTCACCCAAGAAGGACGTAAGTTATTTTCTCTCAACATCATGTAGAATTAAACTATATACATGTATTTTATCTGTGCAAATATAGCCACTAAATAGTCTTAATAATGTTGATCTCTGACATTGACGTTCCATGTGTTCCGTTACTCCCCAAGCCTGCACAACATTTAGTCATTTTATTCATATTTCGTTTATTTTGTCTTTTAGTAGCATATTTGGTATTGGAGTAATCCAAAAGTAATTGAAAGTAATCCAGTTAAAGTAATCCTACCCAACCCTGAAATGGAATAGAGAGAGATGGTAAGAGAGAGTAAAATGAAGAGAGAGGATGTGTTGGGTGGAGGTGTCTGAGAGAAAGATACTATGAGAGAGAGAAATAGAAAGAGGATCTGACAGAAAGGGTAGGGAGAGAGAACGAAGGGAAGGGAAAGAAAGAGGGTCCAAGGCAGGCTAGAAGAGTGAGTGTTACAGGTAGAAAGACAGAGCAAGATTGAGAGACTGGAAGGGAGAGAATGAGTGAGGGTCTTAGAGAGCTAATGTTAAAGGGAGACCGTAAGAGAGATAACATTCGAGAGATAAAGTTAGAGAGAGACAAAGATATATTGTGTAAAGGGAAGAAATAGAGATAGGAAGGGACCCAGAGAGAGGGTCTGAGACAGAGTATGTGTCAAAGGGGAGAGAGGTAGAGAGAGATGAGAAAGAGGGAGGGTCTTCATTCAATATTGGATCATATTATATCATTGTATCATGACATCCAACAAAGTACTTTTATATCCAATGATGGCTCTTTTTTTGCACTTTATATAAAAAAATACCTTACATATTTGCAGGCATATAGCATATATTTGTATGTATTTTGGATTATTGTCATGCTATTTAACGCTATTGCTTTATGTTACAAAATTTTATTTTGCTTTATGCGCCGTTTTTTCTATAGTTTGAAAGGTAGAAAGAAAGATATAATGAGAACGGTTGAAAAAATGGAATGGTCTCTCAAGAACTGTCCTCTTATGGTTCAGATCCTACCTCTTAGATAGGACACACTGGGTTGAATATGGTGAAATGACATCTGAGCCCTTTAGTGTTACCTGTGGTGTTCCGCAGGGTTCAGTACTTGGCCCCCTTGTTTTTAGCATTTACATGCTTTCATTAGGTGATATTATACGCAAATACTGTATAATATCAGTTTCCATTGCTACGCAGATGACACTCAAATATATCTTCCGTTGGAGGAATCTGCCACACTAAATTGTGGAAATTTGGAAGCCTGCCTCACTGAGATAAAAGAGTGTCTGTCACTCAACTTCTTGCGCCTTAAAGACCGAAATATTAGTTCTTGGTCCCTCTAAATGTTGTGACTTGTTCCCAAAAACTGCTCTGAACATTGACACATGTAATATCTCCCAGAGTGACTCAGTTGAAAATTTAGGTGTCATATTTGACCCCGATCTGTCCTTTCAAACACACGTGAAGAAAATTACTAGAACCGCTTTCTTCCATCTTCGCAACATTGCTAAAATCCGTCCTATGCTTTCTCCGTCGGATGCGGAGATTATAATTCACACGTTTGTTACTTCTCGTCTCCATTACTGTAATGCACTACTCTCTGGTTTCTCAAAGTCCAAAATCAAGAGTCTTCAGCTGGTACAAAATGCTGCAGCGAGGCTTTTAAACTAATACAACAAAGTTTGATCACATGACCCCGATTTTAGCTAACCTGCATTGTCTCCCTGTTAGCTTAAGATGTGATTTTAAGGTTCTCTTGGTATTATGCAAAATCATACATGGACTTGCTCCCTCATATCTTTCAGATTGAATTTCCCTCTATGTTCCGGTCCAGGGCTTTCGCTCTGAAAACGCTAGTCTACGAGTGATCCCAAGAGCCAAGAAGAAATCCAACAGTGTTTTCCATTGGGTGCCTTGATGCTGTGGAATGCTCTTCCCCCAGAGATTCGATCTGCAACCTCAGAGGAAATGTTTAAATCTAAGCTTTAAACACACTTCTACTCAATAGCATATGAATAACCTATACTTTATGTTGATAATATGTGTATCATTTGCCCTCACGTTGGTTTCAGATCAGGGGATGGTGTCATAATAGTCTGTAATAATAGTTTGCAATTTGATCTGTGCAGCCCTTTGAGACTCTTTGTGATTAAGGGCTATACAAATAAACATGACTTGACTTGACTTGACTTGATAAAGGAGAAGAAAGATAGAGGGAGAGAGAGAGAGAGAACAAGGAAGATAATGTAAGAGAGAGGTAGAGAGTCACTCACAAGGAGAGACACAGTGTGAAAGAGAAACATAAATGGTCTGCAGGGTTGGGTAGGGTTACTTTAACTGGATTACTTTCAATTACTTTTGGATTACTCCAATACCAAATATGTTAATAAAAAAAAACTTAATATGAATAAAATGACTAAATTTTGTGCAGGCTTGGGGAGTAACGGAACACATGGAACGGCAAAAATGATGTTGGCAAGCGTTTAGATTTATTTTCATTTTGTTTCTCTCGCATTGTATGTTAGTTTTGCCGGAGATCACAGAGATCAAAGCCAGGAGAGAAAGCTTACCACGTGTTGTGAGTCATCATTGGAGTAATCCAAAGGTATTTGAAAGTAATCCAGTTAAAGTAACCCTACCCAACCCTGATGGTCTGAAAGAGAGAGAACATGAAGGGAGAGTTAGAGAGACAGAGATAATTAATGTATGGAATGGAAGGTATTTTGGACATGTTGACATTGGTTACATTTGTATATTCGTTACATCGCTAACTTTTTTAGTATTTGCTGTAAAACAGTTGTAATATAAATATTATTTGTTTTTGTTTATACTCTTTTCAAGTTTGAATCATATTTATTTCATGAAAATATTTTAGTGTTGTGTTTTATCGTAAACGTAAAATTACTCAATGGGAAGGGTTCAATTATTCACTGATCATGACATTTCCAAGCAAAAAGTATCAGTATTGGATAGGTATCAATCGATCAATACTACCATGTTTACCAGGATCGTATTAATATTAAAAATCCCTGTATCGCCCATCCCTTGTGAACGCCGTCGACGTAATATTATCAAAAGAAGTCACCTATTTCAATGTCGGTTGGACGTTCACTGTAGAAGAAAAAAATGCAAAAATAATTAGGTAGAATAATACTTTTTCTTTTTTAAAATTATGAATTCATTTTCTGCATTCAATTATTGTTGGTAATATACTGATTAAAAGGGATTGCCACAATCCTGTCTTTTTTCATTTTTTCCTTTTATGGATCAAAGCAAGTGAGCCGACTGAGAGCCGGCTCTTTAATGAGTTGAGCCGAAAAAGCCGGTTCTCTAAAAAGAGACGGACTTTCATTACACAACTCGAACTCGAGATCGGCGTGCAGACGAAAACTCGAACCGCGAGACCAAAACAACAATGGCGGATCTGCATGACGAGAAGTTTGGAGTGCGGTAAATCTTTGTTAAAAAATGATAATGAAAATTTCGTATCAAAGAAGTTGCGTCCCGGGGATGCACGTTGATTTGACACGATGCGTCCCCAGCAAAAATAATGCATCTAGGACGCAGGGACGCGGGCAAACGAGAACACTGCTATTTACCTGCCTTGGATCGCACTGATTTTTTTTATAGACTATCTTTGTTGCCATCTATCACTCAAGTATTAGATTTATTCCTGGTGACCCATATGTCACCCACCATTGTGTCCCATTCGAGAATTTTGCCTCGTTGTCACATGCACTTTTGTTCATTTCCAGCGTGTGCTTCGAACATACCCAGATAACAACGTAGGGTAAATTATCATGATCCTGCGTGCAGACAAAGCTCTGAGAGTAAATATCATCTTGTTTGTTGTGGCTAGAAATGTTAACGAGGCCCACATGACCTTCAGGGTTCATGATTGGAAGGATGTTGAAGTCTCAGATGGTGTGGTGAGAAGAGTCACTGACCTGTTTCGCACCAAAACCATCAAGCTGCCCTTTAACAAGGAAACGGTTTTACCTCACACTATATTGTTTTACATTATGATGAGATCTTAAACTCCTGGTGACCCCATAAAATGCACTAAAATGCACATGTATTAGAAAGGAACCATAATTAACTATATCATATTGAATTACCGTATTTTCCGCACTATAAGGCGCACCTAAAAGCCTTTATTTTTTTCAAAAGCTGACCATGCGCCTTATAATACAGTGCGCCTTATATATGGATCAATATTAAGTCGCAAAGTCTTGCAACTAATGAAAGCAGCCGCCGACTAGATATTCCCCCGAAGGCGAAGTCGTCCGCGGTGTATGCTGGGATTTATATACCGGCGTTTCATTTCCTAACCAATGTGTCAATCATCATTTGAATCAGTCACTATTGGCTAAAGTTATTCGAAAGTAAAGAGGGCAGATCCTTTTTATCATTTACAGGCTCGCATAGGCTAAAGGGGCGAAACAAAGCCTGCAATTGGCCGAAAAAGATGAATGTGAATCACACGTCGGGTTGCACTACGGCATAGAGAAAACATTTTTTACTATTCTGTATTTGTAAATATTTTACTCTCCTGGATTTACTACACTCACGGTTGTAAGAAGACCATGGTTACGTATCATTATTGAACGTGATGGCTGCCAGAGAACTTAGGTGAGCTATGCGGCTTAATATTTTCCCGGTATCTTGTTTTAGAACGATTTTGATGTTTCTGTGATGAGTCTATTTCTAAATGAAATTTAATTCAAAGTGTTTATTGTCATATGCACAGTAAAGAATCCCGTTTCTCTGCACAATAAAATTCTTACTTTGCTGCCCACACAGTTGCCAGCAAAAAATACAATGGAAACTAAGAAATGTTTGGCATTTCTTCAATCCCAAGACTTTAACCTTACGAATGATATTTGGAACGATGCATTTGAGTGATTGGTGACATCGTACAGACACTGTTTCTGTACATGTCTGAGACACGTATTTGATTCTTTGCAAGCTTTGGGAATGTTAAGGGGGTAATAAGTTGGACTGAACTATCTGACTGTTTTGTCGACATTCCCATTGTAGCGCCTTATAATCCGGTGCGCCTTATGTATGGAAAATATAGGACCAAAAACTATTTTTTGGGGGTGCGCCCTATAACCTGGTGCGCCTTATAGTGCGGAAAATACGGTAATTGCATGCCCAAAGTAGAGGTTTCGAAGTTTTGGTCCCAAACCATTTATGGCCCTCACATTTTTGTTATTAAAACAGTGACGGGCCATGAGGTTGTGTCTGGTGCGTAGGGCTGCAACAATAAATTGATCCAATTGATTATTAACTCATTCAATGTCATCCATCTATCATTTGTTTTTGTTTTTTTTTGCTCCCAACTGTCTTTGGGCAGTGGACACAGGAAATTCTAAACTGGTTTCTAGCCAATCACAGGGCACACAGAGACAGACAACCACTCACACAGAGCTACAATTTCGACTTGCCAATTGACCTGATATGAATGTTTTGAGAATGTGAGAGGAAATCTGGGAACCGTGCAGGCATGGGTAGAACATGCACAATCCGCAAGGAGAGCAGTTAGCTGGACTTGAATCCCACAACTTCGCACAGTGGGACTGACATGCTGACCACTCGGCTGCCGTGCTGCTCTCATTCAATGTCATAACGAATTATTACGTTTTTAGAAGCTTTGTCCCTGAGTACGAAAACTTTTTTTCTTGTTTTAGTTTAAAATAATATTATAAAGGGTTTGGCACTGGTCATCAGAATTGATCGAGCCTCAGGGAATGATTACAGTATGATAAATTACCATTGAATCAGCCAGCCAACGCACCAGCCAACCAGCACACCAATCAACCAACTAACCAACCAACCAACAAAACAAACAAACAAACAAATATCCAAACACATGTCGGCCTTAAGAGTTATGGCCACCACAAGGCTGTACTTGCCCAAGATACATCCCAGGATATGGTGCACCTACAGCCTTAGTGGTTAAGGGATCCAACCAACCAGCCAGCCAACAGACCAGCCAACAGACCAGCACACCAATCAACCAACCAACCAACCAAACAAACAAACACACAAACAAACAAATAAACAAACAATCATCCAAACACATGTCGGCCTTAAGAGTTATGGCCACCACAAGGCTGTACTTGCCCGAGATACAACCCAGGAAATGGTGCACCTACAGCCTTAGTGGTTAAGGGATCCAACCAACCAGCCAGCCAACAGACCAGCCAACAGACCAGCCAACAGACCAGCCAACAGACCAGCCAACAAACCAGCACACCAATCAACCAACCAACGAACCGACCAACCAGCCAGCCAACCAACCAACCAAACAAACACACAAACAAACAAACAAAGATCTAAACACATGTCGGCCTTAAGAGTTATGGCCACCACAAGGCTGCTCGTTTTACCGCGGTACCTGCATTTTTACCGTTACAAACTAAAGTCCGTCAAATACCGAAGGTGACATTCAAACTCTATCCTTAATCACAACAACACATATTCTGCATCATTATAGGACCCAGCTCTTGCCACGGTGTAGTTTGATCCTGTCTTGATCTGGAATCTGTTCCAGTGATATAGTGATTATGTATTGCGACAGGGGAACATTCCAGTTTCTGTGTTGACTGCTAATTGGGCTCCAGTGTAACGACTGTGTCATATTAATGACCCAGATCCAGCTCTTGGTAATATTCATGAGGTGTGCTGCTTAGCCTTTTCTCTGCGGACGACAAAGTACAGAGAAGTATAAGTGTGAGGAATGTACAACTCGTTTTATTTTTGATGTGTAAACGTGTGGGTGGAACGGGGACAATCACTGCATGCCTGTTTCTTCTTTAATTCATCTTCGTGTAGTTCTTATAAGTGTTTACAATATCTGCTTTCATTTCTCAAACAATAAAAATGACCTGTTTTGCAATTGATATACCAAGGGAAAAAAAAGTAGACTTGAGTCGTTTACACCAGCAGAGAGAAATTACCGCACTGTACGGCACACTGGTTATAATGGGCATCCCTCAAGATAGTATTTGGTGATTTATTTCTCATATACAGTGGAACCTCGGTTCTCGACCATAATCCGTTCCAGAACCCTGTTCGAGAACCGATTTGTTCAATCACCCAATCATTTTTCCCATTAAAAACAATGTAAATCGTTTTAATCCGTTACAACACCCAGAACGTTTACCTGAATGTTTAACGTAAACATAAAGCTAACCCAGGCTAATCGTACGTTTGCGTTATCGTAATCTTCCGTACGAAAGATTGCGCTAACATGAACGTGTAAAAATAAAAAAAGCAGGTCGTTTACAAGTCATTTAGCACCATAAGTGGCTAGCGCTTCATTGGAAAGGGGGCTCCGTTCCAACACCCTGAATTTTGGGCTTAGTTCCAACACCCTGAATGTTTACCTGAATCTCATCTCATTAGCTACACCGCTTATCCTCAGTAGGGTCGCGGGGGTGCTGGAGCCCATCCCAGCAATCATCGGGCAGTGGGCAGGGGACACCCTGAACTGGTTTCCAGCCAATCGCTGGGCACACGGGGACAGACAACTCACTTGCCCATTCACACCTAGGGACAATTTGGACCGGCCAATTCACCTGAAATGCATGTTTTTGGAATGTGGGAGGAAACCGGAGTGCCCGGAGGAAACCCACGCAAGCACGGGGAGAACATACAAACTCCGCAAAGGAAGTCTGGAGCTGGATTTGAACCCACGCAGGAGGTTCCCAAGACATGAACTGTGCCGCACATGCGCTAAACACTGCGCCGCCGTGCTGCCATGTTTACCTGAATGTTCAACCTAATCATAAAGCTAACCCAGGCTAATCGTACGTTCACGTTACCGTAATCTTCCGTAGGAAAGATTACACTAACACGAACGTGTAAAAAAAAAAAAAAGATAAAGAAAAGAATTATGAATAGGATTTCTTACCTTTGTGGTGGTCAGCAGAAGGCGCATGCTATATTCCCCCTAGCAAGATCGGAAATTCGTACACCTCTTTCGTATTTAGCTATTATGTCTTTCTTAAAGGCAATAGTTGTACGAACAACTTTTCTTTTTTCACCTGTCCTGCTTGCACCGACCTTCTTCGGAGGCATAGTTAGGGGCTAAAACACTCCGTTCACCGATATTAAAAGCGAAAGCAAAAAGAGGCAAGTGCGCACGTGATAACAGTTGGTCATGAGGGGTGTTAAAGAAACATGATAAAAGTATTTAGCAAGACTTTTTAATGACTCTATTCTCAAATCTGCAAGGTGCTTTTTTGTTGCATATAATTATTTATATTACTGGTAAATGGAGTTTTCTCGTCCAGAAGTACAATCACAGATAAGATATTCATTTTTTTTTCCATCAGACAATTTCGATTTTAATGAAGAAACAAAATGTGGTTCTGGGGACTCTTTGGCATAATTTTAAATGTCAACATAGTAGTAAATGTGTTCAGATCGGGTGCAGTCGTCCAGGCTGAACTGCACCCCTATGTTGAAAGGATTCACTGGTATTTGCTCAGGTATGTCACTGGTAGTGTTCCCTCTAAACTGCGCGCGTGCGCAATTGCGCACTGCTCGCACATTCTCAGCGCACAAGAAAATCTAGCCAGCGCACAAAAATCAGGGCTCAAAATTATTAATTAGGAAGCGACTCAAGTCAGAGTTACAGTGCATGAAGGTAAAAATACACGGGTTCCCCTGACGTTGTGTCCTAAATGCGGTAGTTTGAAGTCGAGCCGAAGTAGAACTAAGTTGAGTAAAGTTCGTAGAGTTTGTCAAGGAACCGGCTTCTTCGGCTCGGCTCACTAAAAGGAACCGGCTCTTTTGTGTCCTAAACGGCTCTTCGGGTTGTTTTTGCTTCTTTAATCCCAACATGACCAGATATTATGTAAAATTATGCCCAAAATGACTTAAAGGAAGGGGGGAATAGAACAAAAAAGAAAAAAAATACCAAAATAAAAAAGTAGTTAAAAGCTGAGAAAAAAAGAAACAAAAGGAAGAGAAAAAAAAAAAAGGAAAAATGAGAAAAAAAAGCCAGAAAAAAAGAAAAGAAATAAATGTAGGAGAACAAAAAGAAAAAAGTAACAGCTCGGATAAAATAAACACATTGAGATGTTTTTAAAGGAATTAAAAAAATGTAGAAAAGAACACGGAAAAAAGAAGAAAAAGTTTGTGTTGCATTCAAATAATTTCCAATGATATCAAGTGAACCTTGTTGCCAACATTGTGCTTCCACTAAAAAATGTGATTAAGTACAGTTCTGTATCTTACAACCAACTAAATAAGCCCCCAAAAATGTTAATATTATGCGACAAAATATATCAGGAAAAAAAAAGAAATGGATATCTTGTGAAAGAATTGTAAAAACAAACGACGTTTGTAGGCCGTACAACCTTTGCAATCGTACATGAGTCAATTCATTCAAAAGAGAAAAAAAACATTGCATTGCCGGAAACTCAGCAAAATGTAACTCGATGTCAAGTTTTGGACATGTTTGATAATGACGTAGTTGCCACACTTGGGATTGCTGTTGCCCACTGTTGTTTCAAGCGTTGCTCACCGACTTTGTGTGAACGCTCAGACCCGTAAGGAAAATGACAGGGAACATTGCTCAGCACAGATGCAGAGAAAACAAATGTGTCTGCATAATCAGGACAGTGTGTCATCATCTGTCAGTGGACAAAACGCAGTAATGGAATTTGCTGTTGGCAAAATATTTTCAGCTTCCTTCCAGTCTGAGATATCTCTGTTTCCACAAAAATGTTATTTAAAGCCCGCAAAGTGTGCTGTCTGCTCTAAATGTGTTATTTGTGGTCACTGCACTTTTTGGCGTCGAGCAAGCACAGGCGGTGCCTTGGAAAGTCTATTTACTATTTGCCAACTAACCTGCTTCGGTGTGACATGACATTCGCACTTACTCCAACTGTGTGTTTGGTATTCAGCTTACAGACTTAAAAAGCTTTCTCTCTCTCACCATCGCTCTGGCAACAAGAAACTCACTTTTGCAGACATTCCTAGTGTTCTCGTTTGCCCGTGTCCCTGCGTCCTAGACGCATTATTTTTGCTGGGGACGCATCGTGTCAAATCAACGTGCGCCCCCTCTTTTGACACAAAATTGTCATTATTACCCGATTACATTTTTTTAAACAAAGATTTACCGCACTCCAAACTTTTCGTGAGGCAGACCCGCCATTGTTGTCTTGGTCTCGCGGTTCGAGTTTTCGTCTGCACGCCGATCTCCAGTTCGAGTTGTGTAGTGAAAGTCCGTTTCTTTTTAGAGAAGCGGCTTTTTCGGCTCAACTCATTTAAGAGAGCCGGCTCTCAAACGGCTCACTTGCATTGATGCACTATATGTTACGAATGATTATGTTGTATAAAGAAGTTAAGAAAAAAGGAAGTATAAAAGGAGAAAATGAAAAAAGACAGGATTGTGGTGATCCCTTTTAATCAGTATAATACCAACAATAATTGAACGCAGAAAATGAATGAATAATTTGAATATAAAAATGTATTATTTTACTTAATTATATTTACATGTATTTTTTCCTTCTACAATGAACGTCCAAACGACTTCATTTTTGAACTTTTTTTTATAATAAACCTCATTCATGTCGAGCAACTCAGTGTCTCACAACAAAATGTTCATTAACAATATATGATATAAGGAAACACATGTACAATATAACATGTTAAACTACATTAATAAACAAGTACGTCTTTTTTTAGAGAACTGGCTTTTTCGGCTCAACTCATTAAAGAGCCGGCTCTCAAACGGCTCACTTGCTTTGATCCATAAAAGGAGAAAATGAAAAAAGACAGGATTGTGGTGATCCCTTTTAATCAGTATATTACCAACAATAATTTAGTGCAGAAAATGAATTCATAATTTGAATAAGAAAATATATTATTCTACTGAATTAAGCTTGCATGTATTTTTTCCTTCTACAGTGAACGTCAAAGCTACTTCATTTTTGAACTTTTTTATAATAAACCTCATTCATGTCGAGCAACTCAGTGTCTCACAACAAAATGTTCATTAACAATATATGATATAAGGAAACACATGTACAATATAACATGTTAAACTACATTAATAAACAAGTCCGTCTTTTTTTAGAGAACTGGCTTTTTCGGCTCAACTCATTAAAGAGCCGGCTCTCAAACGGCTCACTTGCTTTGATCCATAAAAGGAGAAAATGAAAAAAGACAGGATCGTGGTGATCCCTTTTAATCAGTATATTACCAACAATAATTTAGTGCAGAAAATGAATTCATAATTTGAATAAGAAAATATATTATTCTACTGAATTAAGCTTGCATGTATTTTTTCCTTCTACAGTGAACGTCAAAGCTACTTCATTTTTGAACTTTTTTATAATAAACCTCATTCATGTCGAGCAACTCAGTGTCTCACAACAAAATGTTCATTAACAATATATGATATAAGGAAACACATGTACAATTTAACATGTTAAACTACATCAATAAACATGTTTGAAAAAAAAAGGGCATGGAGCACACAAAATTTTGGAGAGCCATAGATCTCTGTTGGGACCCATAGATTTTTGAGCATGCGAGTCCCCGGGACCCATTACTTTTCGCAGCTCAAATGAACACTGCATTACAATAAAGACACATTTGGAGACGAGTTTGGCGTGAGTAAATCGACATTGTTTCCAAAAGCCAGCTTTTTACTCACAAAACTCATTCTTTTACACCTAACATTCTGTAACAATAATCTCTCTATCATCGTGAGAAAATCCACAATTTAGCGTCAAAATGACATAAAGGCGCAGAAGGGTCAAACCTATCTTGAAATGGCGTCCTTACCAATGTTCCCTGTAATTTTCCTTACGGGCCTGAGCGTTCAAACAAAGTCGGTGAGCAATGCTTGAAACAACAGTGAGCAACAGCGATCCCAAGTGTGGCAACTAAATCATCATCAAACATGTCCAAAACTTGACATCACGTTACATTTTGCTGAGTTTCCGGCAATGCAAAATTATTTTTCACTTTTGAATGAATTGACTCGTGTACTATTGCAAAGATTGTACGGCCTACAAACGTGATTTGTTTTGACAACAATTATTTCATTAGATTTCCATTTCTTTTTTTTTTCATGGTATCTTCTGTCGCATTATACTAACATTTTATGGGTCTTATTGAGTCGGTTACACGATACACAACTGTTTTTAATCACATTTTTAGTGGAAGTACAATGTTGGCAACAAGATTGACTTGATATCATTGGAAATTATTTGAATGCAACACAAACTTCTTCTTTTACCCGGTATTTTTTCATTTTTTTTTTAATTCCTTTAAAAAAAATCTCATTGTGTTTAATTTTTCCTAGCTGTTACTTTTTTCTTTTTGATCTATATTTACTTTTTTCCCTTTGTTTCTTTCTTTTCTTTTTTTCTGTTTTTTTCTGAAATTTTCCTTCTTTTTTCTCTTCCTTTTTTTTCTTTTTTTCTCAGCTTTTCACTACTTTTTCATTTTGGTATTTTTCTTTTTTGTTCTATTTCGCCCCCTTCCTTTAAGTCATTTCGTGCACAATTTTACATAATATTTGGTCGTGTAGGGATTAAAGAAGCAAAAATAACCTGAAGAGAGAGAGAAAAAATACATGCAAATATAATTAAGTAGAAGAATACATTTTCTTATTAAAATTATGAATTCATTTTCTGCATTAAATTATTGTTGGTATTATACTGATTAAAATGGTCTTTTTTCATTTTCTCCTTTTATACTTTCTTTTTTTCTTAACTTCTTTATACAACAATAATGATTCGTAATATAATGCATCAAAGCAAGTGAGCCATTTGAGAGCCGAGTTAAGCCGAAAAAGCCGGTTCTCTTAAAAGAGACGGACTTCCTTTCACTACATAACTACCACATGAAATCCAAGGCGGCAGACGCATGCGCACAGTAGCATCAAACCGCTTGCTGTGTTTGCAACGAAACAAAACAATACCGAGATAGAGCCTACAGCGGCGAACTCGTTTAACTTGATTGATTTGCCCTTTGGTGATAGTCGGTGTATACCGGATGGTACCCACCATTGACAAATTTGCATTTTTCCGTACAGATTTTCTTGTACGTCGTACACGTCTTAAAATGCATAATAAAAATACTTTGTACGGCAAAAACATACAAGTTGACAGTTATCTATCATATACAAAAGCCAAGTCTTTACACATAACACTCATTGTTTGCCTTCAAATTGCCTTTAAATAAGAGTAGTGAAAAGACAGATGGACAAACAGAAAGCTTACAGGAGAGTGTTTATTAACTACAGGAATGCACTTTGACATATCATCAGGTGCAGACGATTGCTGGTGTTCCCATGTGCAGTGCAATCTACCATGCTTTAGGCTCAATGCCCTTGAGCTGAAACAAAAAAGAAACAAAACAACTAGGAAATACGGTGTGACAAATCCATTGCAAGGTGTGTAATTTGTAATTTGACTTGTATTCATGTGCAGAATAACATTATTTTTTTTTTCATGTATCCTATTTTGGGGCTTTTGCTGATCATAACATCTTGCATATTGGATTCACCGTATTTTCCGCACTATGAGGCGCACCTAAAAGTCTTAATTTTTTTCAAAAGCTGACCATGCGCCTTATAATACAGTGCGTCTTATTTATGGATCAATATCAAATCGCAAGGTCTCGCAACTTACGCAACAGCCGCCGACTCGAGTCTTGTACAGTGCACTAGGCTAGGGAAATATTCATCATTATTGGATTGATATTAAAGTCAAAGTTACCGTATTTTCCGCACTATAAGGCGCACCGGGTTATAGGGCGCACCCCGAAAAAATAGTTTTTGGTCCTATATTTGACATACATAAGACGCACCGGATTATAAGGTGCTACAATGGGAATGTCACAAAACAGACAGATGGTTCAGTCAAACTTATTACCCCTTAACATTCCGAAAGCTTGCAAAGACGCAAATACGTGTCGAGAACACGTGCGGATGCCGTGTCCATACGATGCCACTCAAATGCATCGTTCCATCATTTGGAAGGTTAAAGTCTTGGCATTCAAGAAATGCCAACCATTCCTTAGTTTCTATTTTCTTTTTCGCTCGCAACTTCACTGTGCATATGACAATAAACACTTGGAATTGAGTTTAATTTAAAAATAGACACTCCATTCCATCCATTATCTGCACCGCTTATCACAGAAACATTGAGTTCAGTCTGAAACAAGATACAGGGAAAATATATAGCCGAAGTAGCTCACCGAAGTCGTTGTGTTCAATAATAATGTGCAGCCATGGTCCTCTTATATCCGTGAGTTTAGTAAATCCAGAAGAATAAAATATTTACAAATACAGAATAATAAAAACATGCTTTCTGTATGCCGTCAACCATGTGCTGTAGGCATTCATCTTTTTCGGCCAATTGCAGGCTTTGTTTTGCCGCTTCAGCCAATGCCAGCCTGTAAATGATAAAAAGGATCCGCTTCTTGACCTCCGAATAACTTTAGCCAATAGAGATCGATTCAACTGATGATTGACACACCTTTTTCGGCCAATTGCAGGCTTTGTTTTACAGCTTAAGCCTATGCCAGCCTGTAAATGATAAAAAGGATCCACCCCTTGACCTCCGAATAACTTTAGTCAATAGTGATCGATTCAAATGATGATTGACACATTGGTTAGCCAATGAAACGCCGGAAAATAAATCCCAGCATACACCGCGGACTACTTGGCGTTCGGGGAAAATCTAGTCCGTGGCTGCAAGTTAGTTGGAAAACTTAATGTTGATCCATAAATAAGGCGCACTGTATTATAAGGCGCACGGTCAGCTTTTGAAAAAAAAAACAGACTTTTAGGTGCTCCTTATAGTGCAGAAAATACAGTACTTTTGAAATTTGAGCAAATTAATTTTGAGTGTTTTATCTTTAAAGGAAGTAAGTGACGCATTGGGAGGAAATGATTCAGGCCAGCGTTTGGCAAATCCGACAGCAGCTTAATGCCAAAGACAAAGTCTTTTCATGTACAGCAAAGGAAGTTTCTTGTCTTAGCAAGTAATAATGTGTAAGTTCAACGGTTTTTAAAAGACTATTTTTTTTTCATAATCCTGTGTCGCATTGTAAGGAAATTGCAATCCCGGTGGAGCATTTGGCCTTTTCAAATCCTTGCTGCAGTTGTGCAAAGAAAGGCACTTCTATGCTCTTTAAACGTTCCTCCTATGGTTTTACATTATAGACACAATTAGCAAGATTGGAACTGTGTGGGGTAGGTTTGGCCAGATCGGTCCAAATATCAATCTTATCGATACTGATTAAATACTTAGATCGGATCGAGAGTAAAGTCAAGTCTTGTTTATTTGCATAGCCCTCTATCACAAGGAGTCCCAAAGGGCTGCACAGGCCACATATAGAATAGAATAGAATATATCTTTATTGTCATTGTTACAACATGGGATCTATTGTGACAACGGAATTGGACGTGGCACTCCAGGTCCACATTTTACAAAGGATAAGGAAAAGGAACAAATAAGATGTTTGTACTGTCCCTGTTGTATAGGCTTCGTTTTCCTTCGGAGGGGGCGGGGGTGTTTGAGGGGGTGAGGGACAGACAGAGATGGCTGGATCCAACTAGGTGTTTGATCTTACTGTACACACGGTACACACACATATTATTGCAAAGCAAAGACTACTATTACACCATCCCTTGATCTAAAACTAACATGAGGGCAAAGAAAAACTCAAAACCTCAACATGAGGTAAACGAAGAAACCTTGAGAAATAACAAATAATACACAGATATTGTCAACGTGAAATATCGTCAATCAAGATCGCAGGTTTGATTCCCGGCCCCTCCGTGTTATAGGTCGAAGTGTCCTTGGGCAAGACACTGAATCCCTAATGCCCCCAATAAGCAGGTTGGCGCCTAGCATGGCTGCATGGCTGCAAGGCTGCTATTGGTGTGTGAGTGTGTGTGTGAATGGGTTAGTGTGAAGCACATTGTAAAGCACTTTGGGAGGTCTTCATTGACTTGAAAAGCGCTATATAAATGCAGACCATTTACATTGCTGCTTTTTATGCGACTCTCTTGGCTTTTGTTCTGAAACTATTGTAATATAAATGTTTGGAATTATTTTTTATACTGTTAAAGTTTCATCCATCCAGAATCTGCACCGCTTATCCTCAGTAGCGTCGCGGGGCTGCTGGAGCCCATCCCAGCCATCTTAGGGCAGTGGGCAGGGGACACCCTATATTGGTTGCCTGCCAGTCGCAGGGCACACAGGGACAGACAATTTGCTCGCTCATTTCCACCGAGGGACAATTTGGACCGGCCAATATGCATGTTTTTGGAATATGTGAGGAAACCAAAGTGCCTGAAGGAAACCCACGCAAGCCCGGGGAGAACATGCAAACTCCACACAGGAGGTTCGATCTCATGACCTCAGAACTGTGCCGCACATGCGCTAACCACTGCGCTGCCGTGCTGCCCCTGTTAAAGTTGGAATTGCAATTTTTAATACTGCCTCAATTTTTTTTCCGAGTTTATCTTAAATATATGACTAACTTTATTGGGTTTGGTTCAGTTATTCAATGAGCATGACATTTTTAAGCAAAAATTATTGTTACCTGGACTGTACAATGTATTATGATACTATATACTAAAATTCCCATTATCCAGCACCGCATGCACACCCTACCACCCTAGTACAGTGTTTTTAATGGATGACTATAGATCTAATAACCAGCCCTTCCCCCGTTCACACCCTCCTCGGATATGTGATGCAGTGTTCTCGTTTTGCCCGCGTCCCTGCGTCCTAGACGCATCATTTTTGCTGGGGACGCATTGGGTCAAATCAACGTGCGTCCCCGGGACGCAACTTTCTTGACAGAAAATTGTCATTATTACCTGATTCCTTTTTTTTTTTTTAACAAAGATTTACCGCACTCCAAACTTTTCGTCGGGCAGATCCGCCATTGTTGTTTTGGTCTCGCGCCGATCTCGGCAAACGAGATCTCGTTGCTTCGAGCTGACGTCATTGTTGTGGAAGAGAAGTATGCCTCCGAAAAAAACAGTTGGTATTAGGCGCAAATCAACAGAAAAATGGTAATTTCTTCAGTGTCGGTAATAAGTCGAAACTTAACACAGAAAGTGGTAACAACGGCAATAATCCCGACACGAAAAAAGGGCGGAGAAATTCTTCAGGAGACCGCAAAGGCAAGGAAATCACGTATTTTGAACGATTCGACGAAAGAAAATAAACAAAAGAATACTAGCAAGAAAAGGACTGTTCTGACAAAATGGACTCATTATATTCCTGGTGACGCTATGAGGAGGATGATAATGGATTGGACCTTAAGAAGGCATTACAACTATGGCGAGACAGCATTCAACGAAGAATATATGAACTGAAAAATCTGAAGTGATAACTGCTTTGTATTACCAATTAACTGTGATGATTAAAACTGCAAGAATATATAAATATTTCAGCAATATTATTTTGTATAGTGTACAATATTGTGAACTGAAAAATCTGAAGCGATAACTGCTTTCTATTACCAATAAACTGTGATGATTAAAACTGAATGAATATATAGACTTATATTATTAATTTGTCGCCGATTTACAATTTCAACCTCGGTTACACTCAATTTTGGGGAGCCATAGATCTCTGTTGGGACCCATAGATTTTTGAGCATGCGAGTCCCCGGGACCCATCTCTTTTCAGAGGTAAAATGAACACTATAACAAGTTAAAGCTAACTAGAATCTGAAGACCTTAAGCATCCAATGAGATTTATCCTGTACCTTACAAATGATCTTGTTGGTAAGGGGACAGAAATTAAAGTGGGAAATTGCCCTGTTAATGTCAGTTTAGTTAATTACCCTATTTGGCATGCAAATTAAACAACAGGTACTGTGAGATGTTAATGTAAGACCAATTAAATGGTAGTGGGGTCAAACGCCTCCCTGGAAACACAACATGTATTTTGATTAGCGAAAAAAAGAACCGCAAGATTGTAGACTCTTTAAGTTAGTGTTGGATGAGATAGTATGCTAGGTGTGAATGCATCACCGAAAATAGTGTAAAATGAAACACGGAGGGGAAACAAAAAGCACAATGTTGTGTGTGGTTTTTTTTGTACATACAAACAATGTTCCCTCTAATTTTCCAGGGGTCTGAGCGTTCACACAAAGTAGGTGAGCAGCGCTTGAAACAACAGTGAGCAACCATAATCCCAAGTGTGGCAAGATAATTAATGATCAAACATGTCCAAAACTTGACATCATGTTACATTTTGCTGAGTTTCCGGCAATGCAAAATCTTTTTTCTCTTTTGAATGAATTGACTCATGTACTATTGCAAAGGTTGTACGGCCTACAAACGTCGTTTGTTCTTACAATTCTTTCACAAAATATCCATTTGTTTTTATTTCCTGATATATTTTGTCGCATAATATTAACATTTTTGGGGGCTTATTGAGTCGGTTGTAAGATACACAACTGTACTTAATCACATTTATTAGTGGAAGTACAATGTTGGCAACAAGATTCACTTGATATCATTGGAAATTATTTGAATGCAACAAAAACTTTTTCTTCTTTTGTCCGTGTTTTTTTTTTCCTTTAAAAAAAATCTCATTGTGTTTATTTTTTCCGAGCTGTTACTTTTTTTCTTTTTGTTCTCTATTTACTTTTTTTCTGTCTTTTTTCTAAATTTTCTTTCTTTTTTCTCTTCCTTTTGTTCCTTTTTTTCTCAGCTTTTCACTAATTTTTCATTTGGGTATTTTTTTTTCCTTTTTTGTTCTATTCCCCCTACCTTTAAGTCATTTTGTGCATAATTTTACATAATATTTGGTCATGTTGGGATTAAAGAAGCAAAAACAACCTGAAGAGCTGTTTAGGACGCGAAAGAGCCGGTTTCTTTTAGTGAGCCGAGCCCAAGAAGCCGGTTCCCCGGCAAACTCTACTAAGTTTACTCAACTTCGTTCTCCTTCGACTCGACTTCAAAATACGCATTTAGGACACGTCAGGAGAACCAGTGAATTTTTACCTTCATGCACTGTAACTTTGACTTGAGTCGCTTCTTAATTCATAATTTTGAGCTCTCATTTTTGTGCGCTGGCTAGATTTCCTTGTGCGCTGAGACTGTGCGAGCAGTGTGCAATTGCGCACTTGCGCGGCTTAGAGGGAACACTGCATACAAAGAGTTACATACATGGACACGGCTCCTCCTATTGGCTCATGGATGCAAATGTGGTTCACAGTTGTGTCCTTCTGAATGTTTTAAAATGATGCTTTTCACTAGAGACATTTTGTGAAAATTTAACTGCAAGAATAAAACAGTTTTCTGATGATGTTGCAACTCAGTATCTCACAACAAAATGTTATCTCATTTAGGGATGAAAAAAGCAAAAACAAACCTGAAGAGCCATTTAGGACCCGAAAGAGCCGGTTCCTTTTAGTGAGCCGAGCCAAAGAAGCCGGTCCTCGAAAAACTCTACTGACTTTACTCAACTTCGTTCTACTTCGACCTTGACTTCCAAATACCGCATTCAGAACACAGCGTCAGGGCAACCTGTGTATTTTTACCTTCATGCACTGTAATTTTGACTTACTTCGCTTCTTAATTAGCAATTTTGAGCCCTGATTTTTGTGAGCTGGCTAGATTTTCTCGTGCGGGGAAAAGTTCTGGGCAGTGCGCAATTGCGCACACACGCAGCTTCGAGGGAACATTCCCAGGCAGTGCCTTCAGGAGTTTTTTATTCTTTTTATTTCTATGTTTTTGCAGGCCCTCATGGCCCACCACGGGTACAAGAGCCTTGGTTTTAATGTTTGTGTACGAGATTAATGTGCCATATAAAAGAAATTAAAGCGAAGCTTCCTAAATTTCCTTATCCCCAATCTTCTGTAAAATCCTCATCGCTGTTTTTCTATGCTCTGTTTATTTTTCCCTCCAGCTCAATAAAAAATCCACGCCTCAGTGCTCGTGTAAGGTAAAAGCTGAAACATTACGCTGCTGGGGCAGCATATAAACAAGCCCGGATTGGGAGCACAGCTTCCGGAGAAAGCAAAGCACAGTGGCGCTATTGTTATCACACAGGGGGAGATTAGCCTTGATGGCTGCATGTGAGTTAGCAAGCTTGGCTAGCGCTTCTGCGTCGCATGCCGACCCAGCCCACTCCTGCTGTCGCTGGTGCCATGTCACAATTAGCCAGAATAGCTTCGGGCACCGGTGTTGGCCCTGGTGGCAAATGCACTCGATCCTTCCCCAATCATGAAAATCACCACTCTGGAGATCAGTGCCAGAGTAATGAATACCGCCCTCATTGTCACCTTTCGGATTATATTCCGCGCCAGAATCTGCAGTTATAGTCAGCATTGTTCTTTGCTCTAATTATTGTCGCTAACAACTATATATATTACATCTTATATTGTACATGTGTTTGGTTATATCATATATATTGTTAATTAACATTTTGTTGTGAGATACTGAGTTGCTCGACATGAATGAGGTTTATTATAAAAAAAAGTTCAAAAATGAAGTAGCTTGGACGTTCACTGTAGAAGGAAAAAATACATCCAAATATACTTAAGTAGACTTTTCTTATTCAAATTATGAATTCATTTTCTGCATTCAATTATTGCTGGTAATATATTGATTAAAGGGTTAATCACAAACCTGTGTTTTTTCATTTTCTCCTTTTATGCTTCCTTTTTTTCTTAACTTCTTTACACAACATAATATTTCGTAATATAGTGCATCAAAGCAAGTGAGCCATTTGAGAGGCGGCTCTCTTTAATGAGTTGAGTCGAAAAAGCCGGTTCTCTAAAAAGAGACGGACTTCCTTTCACTACACAACTACCGCGGAATGATGCGTGATGGGAAATCCCCAGGCGGCAGACGCAGGCGTACGGTAGCATCAAACCGCTCGCTTCGTTTGCAACGAAAAAAAAACGATACTGAAATAGAGGATACCGCGGCGAACTCGTTTGACTTGATTGATTTGCTGTTTGGTGATAGTCGTGTATACCGGATGGTACCCATAATTGACAAATTTGCGTTTTTCCGGACATATTTTTTTTGTACGTCGTACACGTCTTAAAATGCATAATAAACGTACTTTGTACGGCAAAAACTTACAGGTGGACAGTTATGCATTTAGGGTTTGATACTGTCGACTTGTGTTTGAACTATTGCGATGCAAGGAATTGCTTTTTTGGTAACAAGTATGCGTTATTATTCAAATGTTGTAACTCGTTATCATCATTAAATTGTGTGTTATTGCGTTACAGTATTCCGCTATAGCAGGGGTTCAGAAACCATTTTGACCCAAAAAGCCATAAAAGCAAAACATGTTTTAAAAAGAAATTGAGAGAGCCACATCATAAATTTTCGGACAAAATTGAAAAAAACTGCCAAACACTAGACAAAAACTAATTCTTCAGCACATTTTATTTCTCTGTTTGTCATTTGATGATTTAATCAAATGTATGAAATGATAATAATGCCTAATCCCGTGTTCCAAATCAATGTAAATATGCCATTTCAGTTAAGAGTGTTGAGGCAATTTTTTTCCATGAAATTTGTCCTTAATGACGGTTTCAAAACAAAGTTGTTTTTGTAAAAATGTCACAAATGACTGCAAACTTTAAACATATGGTCATATTCACTTTTGGTGAGAGAGAAGGAAGTGCCTTGTGCTATGTGCAGGGATCCTTCCACCTGTACTGCTCACCCAATCAAAGTTGTTTGCCAGAGTTTTTATTTAAGGTTTCTTATCGAACTTCTGCATGAAGTTGCTTCGCCTTTATATGGACCAAAATCAGGATGAAATCACTTGACTTTGGAATGCCACAGATGTGCAATAGTTACATTTTATTTCGGCGCCATAGGTCCTCATGAAAAGAGCCATATATGTAAACATTCAGGCTGTTGGAACGGATTAAAACGATTTACATTATTTTTAATGGGAAAAATGATTTCGGTGATCGAACAAATGGGTTTTCGAACCGGGTTCTGGAACGGATTATGGCCGAGATCCGAGGTTCCACTGTAAAATGGGTATGCTGATTCCGGGTAATTTGTATGTGATTGGAAAAAAAACTGTCACTGGATCCAATGAAGACTGCAAGCATCCATAAAAATGTCCAGCCAAGGAGCATTAAGAGGCATCCTGGACTGATTACATATGCATGAATAATTAGCAGGGAGACTTCTAAATGGCACTGAACATGATTTGATGTGCAGAGATAGACAAGATTCTCCGTGGAACTCCAGAGTGTCCTCTTTGCCCTTCTCTCTCTTGTCCGCTTTCATCCTCTGCAATCTTCCTCTTTTTCTATATTAGGCTCTACTGGGTTAATCATTCCTAGAGGACGCCGGTGCTATAACATGGCACACATCTTTTGGACATCAGATCTAAGCAAAAGCTGCTCTGCATATTGATATGGTATTGGGTCTGTTACTAAAAACAGTCATTAGGTACAGTTATAAATCCATCCATTATCTGCACCGCTTATCCTCAGTAGGGTCGCGGGGGTGCTGGAGCCCATCCCAGCCATCAGTGGGCAGGGGACACCCTGAACTGGTTGCCAGCCAGTCGCAGGGCACACAGGGACGGACAACTTGCTCGCTCATTCACACCTAGGGACAATTTGGACCAGCCAATTAAACTGACATGCATGTTTTTGGAATGTGGGAGGAAAACAGAGTATGGTGGGCCTGATTAAATAATATAAGACGCAGAGTCTGTTCCGCAGGCCGTATGTTTGATATTGCTGCACTAGATCATTTTGCTGGAAACAAGGTGAGGGATGCAGGAGTAAACAACAAATAGAGGACACTGTAATTAATGATCTACATCTAACAAGAAGTGTAATAACGCAATAATTGCCTTCCTTTTTAAGTGTTAGTCCCACACAGCTGATAATAAACATGACCAGTGTTCCCTCTAAGCTGCGCGCATGCGCAATTGCGCACTGCTCGCACATTCTCAGCGCACAAGAAAATCTAGCCAGTGCACAAAAATCAGGGCTCAAAATAACTAATTAAGAAGTGACTTAAGTCAAATTTACAGTGCATGAAGGTAAAAATACACGGGTTCCCCTGACGTTGTGTCCTAAATGCAGTATTTTGAAGTCGCGTCGAAGTAGAACGAAGTTGAGTAAAGTTAGTCGAGTTTGACGAGAACCGGCTTCTTCGGCTCGGCTCACTAAACGGCTTTTCAGGTTGTTTTTGCTTCTTTCATCCCAACATGACCAAATGTTATGTAAAATTATGCACAAAATGACTTAAAGGAAGGGGGAATAGAACAAAAAAGAACAAAATGCCAAAATGAAAAAGTAGTGAAAAGCTGAGAAAAAAAGAAACAAAAGGAAGAGAAAAAAAGAAAGAAAATTTAGAAAAAAAAACAGAAAAAAAGAAAAGAAAGAAATGTTAGAAAAAAGTAAATAGAGAACAAAAAGAAAAAAGTAACAGCTCGGAAAAAATAAACACAATGGGATTTTTTTTTTCAAGGAATTTAAAAAATTGTAAAAAAAAAAGAAAAAAACACGGAAAAAAGAAGAAAAAGTTTGTGTTGCATTCAAATCATTTCCAATTATATCAAGTGAATCTTAATGACATTATTGTACTTCCACTAAAAAATGTAATTAAATACAGTTCTGTATCTTACAACCGACGAAATAAGCCCCCCAAAATATTAATATTATGCAACAAAATATATCAGGAAATAAAAAGAAATGGATATCTTGTGAAAGAATTGTAATAACAAACGACATTTGTAGGCCGTACAACATTTGCAATAGTACATGAGTCAATTCATTCAAAAGAAAAAAATAATTTTGCATTGCCGGAAACTCAGCAAATGTAACTAGATGTCCAGTTTTGGACATGTTTGATAATGACTTAGTTGCCACACTTGGGACTGCTGTTGCCCACTGTTGTTTCAAGCGTTGCTCACCGATTTTGTGTAAACGCTCAGACCCATGGAAAATTACAGGGAACATTGAACATGACTCCTCTGAATTGTGTCCGCTTGACCTTAGTCTCGGTCCTTCCATAATTTCACCTCCTTTATCTTTGTAGCAAATACACCCAGCTCTCCAACGTGCACATTATTACTTAACATTTCTTCACCTCTGCCAGCATCCTCGCTCTCCATTTTGCTCTATTGAGTCATGAGCCCTATGGGAGGCGGGCGCTCTAATTCATTTGTTTGCATACGGGGAAAATGTCCAGCTCTGATGGATGGCCTTGGCTGGTGCGCTCGCTCGCCCCGTAGCCTGAGGTTTACAATGGAATTTGCTTAGAGTCTCTCAAAGGACTGCATCCTCAAATAGAGGAGGATAAATAAAACTGCTCCCGACACAAACGCACACTTATAACGGCCTGACATGTCATTTCCCTTTCTAATCACATAAACCACAACACAATCGGCATCTAGATGAGAAAAATGTATGCAGAGTGGGCCTAAACATCGGGTCTTAAGTCATGTCCGGTAGGAAGGGCGTTTCGTCGCGTTATGATCAAATGTTCCCTGTGATTTTCCTTACGGGTCTGAGCGTGCACACAAAGTCGGTGAGCAACGCTTGAAACAGCAGTGAGCAACAGCAATCCCAAGTGTGGCAACTAAGTCATTATCAAACTATGTCCAAAACTTGACATCACGTTACATTTAGCTGAATTTCCGGCAATGCAACATTATTTTTCACTTTTGAATGAATTGACTCATGTACTATTGCAAAGGTTGTACGGCCTACAAACGTCATTTGTTTTTACAACAATTCTTTCACAAGATTTCCATTTATTTTTTTTCCTGGTATCTTTTGTCGCATGAGACTCACATTTTTGGAGGCTTATTTAGTCGGTTGTACGATACACAACTGTATTTAATTAGATTTTTTAGTGGAAGTACAATGTTGGCAACAAGATTGACTATAATTGGTAAAGTTGGAAATTATTTGAATACAACACAATCGTTTTCCTTTTTTTCCCTGTATTTTTTTCTGTTTTTTAAAATTCATTTAAAAAAATCTCATTGTGTTTATTTTTTCCTAGCTGTTACTTTTTTATTTTTGTTCTATATTTACTTTTTTTTCCCTTTTTTTCTGGCTTTTTTTCTGAATTATTCCTTCTTTTTTCTCTTTCTCTTGTTTCTTTTTTTATCAGCTTTTCACTACTTTTTCATTTTTGTATTTTTTTCTTTTTTGTTCTATCCCCCTTCCTTTAAGTAATTGTGTGCATAATTTTACATAATATTTGGTCATATAGGGATGAAAGAAGCAAAAACAACCTGAAGAGCCGTTTAAGTCCCAAAAGAGCCGGTTCCTTTTAGTGAGCTGAGCCGAAGAAGCCGGTTCTCGAAAAACTCTACTGACCTTACTCAACTTCGTTCTATTTCGACCTCGACTTCAAAATACTGCATTTAGAACACAGCGTCAGGGGAACCCGTGTATTTTTACCGTCATGCACTGTAACTTTGACTTAATTCGCTTCTTAATTAGCAATTTGAAGCCCTGATTTTTGTGAGCTGGCTAGATTTTGTTGTGCGCGGAAAAGCTCTGGGTAGTGCGCACACACGCAGCTTAGAGGGAACATTGGTTTTGACCATTCCAGTCTTCCGACGTCCTTGCACAAAGTCCCCTTATCGCCTATTTCATTTCATGTCCAAATTAGTCGGAATCGTGATCCTTTGAATAAAGGAGGATGTGAAGGGTGATGTGATGTGACTGCTAATGTCTATCTGCTCACCGACATTCACATGCACACAGTGGCGTGCCCTGGATCTGGACATTTGGGCTTTCACACCAGTCTGAATTGGTGATTTTTTGTTCACAAATTAACTGGCTCCATGAACCGGATTTGGATTTGAAATTCCCTATTTTATTTGTAAGGTGGAATAGGAGTTATTTGGCGACCACAGCGTGCCTGGTTCTCTCCGTGCAGGCCAAGTGTTGGATAAAAACATAAAATTGGGGCAGCACGGCAGTGAAGTGGTTAGTGCGTGCATGGTACAGTTCTGAGGTCATGGGTTCGAATGCAGCTACCAGCCTTCCTTTGCGGTGTTTGCATGTTCTCCCCGAGGGTTTCCTCTGGGCACTCAAGATTCCTCCCACAATCCAAAAAAGTGCATATGAGGTTAATCGGCCAGTTCAATTGTCCCTAGGTTGGGATGAGCGAGTGAAGGGCAGCACGGCGGGGCAGTGGTTAGCGCGTGTGCAGCACAGTTCTGAGGTTATGGGTTCAAATCCAGCTACCGGACTTCCTGTGCGGAGTTTGTATGTTCTCCCCGTGCTGGCGTGGGTTTCCTCTCACATCCCAAAAACATGCATGTCAGGTTAATTGGCCGGTCAAAATTGTCCCTAGGTGTGAATGTATGAGTGAGTTGTCTGTCCCTGTGTGCCCTGCGATTGGCCGGCAACCAGTTCAGGGTGTCATCTGCCCACTGCCCAAAGATAGATGGAATGGGCTCCGGCACCCCCGCAACCCTACTGAGGATAAGCGGCGCATATAATGGATGGATAGATGGAATACAATTGAGCTCAGGGTCGAAAATATTGCCCAAATTGTAATATAATTTAAAAGACTAAAATCTTGTAGTTTTGGTAAGTATCCCTCTCTGATTTTCAGGACAAATGAGTAAAACCTCTGTTTTGTCCTGGTTGAGGTGTAGGAAGTTTTCTGCCATCCATGACTTGATATCTGAAATGCAATCTAAAATGCTATCTAAAAGACTTGTGTCATCAGGGGACATGGCAATTTAGAGCTGCGTGTCATCAGCGTAACCACTGATGACATTAAAAAGTACTGGGCCTAAAATTGAACCTTGGGGAATCCCACAAGTAATTTCAGGGGTTCTGGAGGAACATGCATCCATACCTAAAAATAAATGTCGTTCTGTGAGATAGCAACAAAGCCAATTTAAAACAATACCAAATATGCCCACCAGGTTTCTAATGTAAATCTGTTAAATAAAAAAAATAAAAAACTACTGTGTAAAAGGCAGCACTGAGAATCAGTAGCACCAGAAATGGTGCCAGTAATTGTGTTTTAAACATTGGTATGTTATATTTTTAATAAAAAAAGGTTGGGAAACACTGTTATATAATACGTATTTCTATATTAAAACAAACCCAGCCTCCAGTCTCCGGAGGCAATCTGGAAAAAAAAGACACATGTACATTTGTACGGATATGTGATTTATGCGTAGGCCTTTTGAGACTTTTCTGCATCTGTAATGCTGACAAGGCCAAGACATCTGTGACTCTGCGGGGTGAACGGCAGGCATGTGGCAAGGGACATGTACTTTCGTGCTTGATTTCACCCTGGCCCCATTCGTCCCTCCCTTCTCTCCCTCTGCGGTCCCGATTCATCCCCACACATAAAGGAAAAGGCCTTCCGCCAGACCTGGCAACCCTTCCGATTACACATTGACACACTGCAGTTTGATATAGATCAGGGTTCGGGAAGTGTTTTTACCCAAAAAGCCAGGAAAGCAATATACAGTGGAACCTCGGTTCTCGGCCATAATCCGTTCCAGAACCCTGTTCGAAAACCGATTTGTTCGATCACCGAAATCGATTTTCCCATTAAAAATAATATAAATCGTCTTAATCCGTTCCAACACCCTGAATGTTTACCTTGAATGTTTAACGTAAACATAAAGCTAACCCAGGCTAATCGTACGTTCGCGTTATCGTAATCTTCCGTACGCTAACATGAACGTCGCTCATCTCATCTCATTAGCTGTGCTGCTTATCCTTATTAGGGTCGCGGGGGGGGCAGGAGCCCATCCCAGCCATCTCCGGGCAGTGGGCAAGGGACACCCTGAACTGGTTGCCAGCCAATCGCAGGGCACACGGGGACAGACAACTCACTTGCTCAGTCACACCTAGGGACAATTTGGACCGGCCAATCCACCTGAAATGCATGTCTTTGGAATGTGGGAGGAAACCCACGCAAGCACGGGGAGAACATACAAACTCCGCACAGTAGGGCCGGTAGCTGGATTTGAACCCACGCAGGAGGTTCCCACGACCTCAGAACTGTGCCGCACACGCGCTAACCACAGCGTCGCCGTGCTACGTATGAAAATAAAAAAAAAAGGATAAAGAAAATAATTATGAATAGGATTTCTTACCTGTGTGGTGGTCAGCAGAAGACGCAGGTGGACGGTAGGTAGAGGGATGGAGGAGGAAGGAAAATTATTGTTTGGAAGGATGTTCTTTTCTCTTAAAATACCGATACCAGCTCAGTAGCCTAGACGGTAGTGTGCCCGCTTTGAGACTGGGAGGTCGCTGGTTCGCGCCTCGGCCGAGACATACCTAATTGGTATAATGGCGGCGCCCTCTGTTGGCTGCGGCTGCATCGACTCGCTACAACGGGTCAGGTGTATCGACATTTCGTTCTGTGTACATTGTTACAAAGAATGACAATACAAAGAAAATTATTATTATTATTATTATTATCTAATGACACTTGCTGCTTGCACTGACTTTCTTCTGAGGCATAATAAGGGGCTAAAACACCCGTACGCCGCTCAGCATCGCACCCTGGCGCACGCACTCACGCATTACCGGCGTTCGAACTCCGATTTTTTGACCGAACAGGAAAGCAAGCATTTCTCGAAATTTTTGGTCGGACACCGATTTGCTCCAACTGACAGGGGTTCGAAAACCGAGGTTCCACTGTACACATATATATATTTTTACTTTGAGAGAGGGAGCCATACCTTATATTTAAAGACAAAATTCAAACCCCATCTCCACACAAGCACTACTTACAGTATGTAGTGCTTTTTATTTCTCTGTGTGACATTTGATGGTTTGATTAAATGCATGAAAGGATAATAATGCCGAAGCCTGTGTCCCATATCACTATAAATATTCAATTTAAAATATGTCTCCCTCCCGCAGTTAATTTAATATGTTTAAGGCTCATTATGACCGTCAATTGTATCCTAAATAATGGTTTGAAAATAAGTTGCAAGCAAAGTTGTTAACTAAAAATGTAAAAAAAATACTGCAAACAGCAACACTGAAGTATTTATCGTTGGCAGAGAGAATTAACGCTCCAGCTGACGATTGGTGATTGTTCTCCTATGGAGAGATTCTCCCACCTCAACTGTAGACCTCTGCAGTTCAACCATAGTGATCATGGGCATCTTGGCTGCATCTCTGATCACTTCTCTCCTTGTATAAGCTGAAAGTTTAGAGGGACGTCCCGATCTTGGTCGATTTGCAGTGGTCTGATACTCCTTCCATTTCAACATTATTGCTTTCACAGTACTCATTGGGGTGTTTAAAGCTTGGGAAATCTTTTTGTATCCAAATCCAGCTTAAAACTTCTCCACAATAGTATCCTAGACTTGCCTGGTGTGTTCCTTGTTCTTTAAGTTGCTCTCTGCGCTTTAAACAGACCCCCGAGACTATCACAGTGCAGGTGCATTTATACAGAGACTTGATGACACACAGGTGAATTCCATTTATCATCGTTAGTCATTTAGATCAACATTAAATCATTCAGAGATCCTCACTGAACTTCTGGAGTTTGCTGCACTCAAAGTAAAGGGGCTGAATCATTTTGCACACCCACTTTTTCACTTTTTATTTCTTAAAAACGTTTAAAATATCCAATAAAGTGTGTTCCACTTCATGATTTTGTCACACTTATTGTTGATTCTTCACAAGAAGAAGAAAGTTTTAGATGAAATGAATTGATCTGCATTTACATAGCGTTTTTCAAGTCAAGACTTCCCAAAGCGCTTTACAGTGTGCTTCACATTTCTCAATAGCGGCCCTGCAGCCATGTAAGGCGCTAACCTGCTTATTCAGATTCAGATTCAGATATACTATATTGTCATTCGTGTACACGCGTATACAGAACGAAATGTCGATACATCTGACCCGCACAGTTTCCTTGAGCGTCAGCCGGGATAGATAAGTTTAACCATGTCTTCGTCAGAATTTGAGCGCAGCAGTTCGTCATCTCGCGGTTCGATGTTAGTTCCAGTTGTAAATGGTCCAGTTTATTGTCCAGAGAGCGAACGTTGGAGTGGAAAATGGATGGGAGAGGCGTTTTGAAGGGTTTAGCCTTTAGCCTAGCGGTCAGCCCGGCCTGACAACCTCGCTTTCTCCTCCGGTCACACCGCTCTCTTGCCACTCTGCTTCGCTGCTTTGTAGGCCGCTGGGTCTCGTTGACGTAGCAGTCCGTGGCTAAATAAACACTCCCGAGTGGTCGGAGCACCGAGCGCTTGATTTCCGGATGATCGCATATCCAGCAGAAAAACTGCGATCGTATAATAATCTGCGGTTTGAGTTGACTCTGCGCCGTCAAAACTGAGTCGAAGACTGGGTTTTATGACCGAAGCGTAAAAAACTGTAGCGAGCCGATGTAGCCGCAGCCGAACAGGGGCGCCGCCATCTTGGATTATTGGGGGCATTAGGGGTTCAGTGTCTTACCCAAGGACACTTCAACATGTAACACGGAGGAGCCGGGATTCCAACTGCGATCTCTTGATCCCGAGACGAGCGCTCTACCTCCTGAGCCACTGCCACCGCTGATGTTTGAAGTCTGAAATGTGGGAAAGTTAGAGGGGGCCAAATAGTTTTGCAAGCCACTGTTTTTATTGCATTTGATTGCAATAACGATTGGCAATTTTTTTTTTTTTAGAGTGCGTGGTGTCACCGGAATATGACAGCTGTGTTGGCTGCTGTTCGCTGAGACTTCAATGGGGTCAAGCATCCTATTCAGAAGAAGTGTTGTGTGACGTAAGCCTCACCACAGAGAAACTAAAAGCTTTTAAACTCGTAATTAAAATGTAAATGATTCATTTTTGGTCGAGTGCATTTACATTTTCAAGATGCTCGAAGGCATTCGCGTGTGTGTGTGTTTTTTTCTGTAGCAAAACATACCGTGTGCAGGAAACGCGAGTGTCGAATAAGAAGCGACTATACGTCAAAAGTGCTTCTTGGCGTTCTCTCTGCGGTAGTATTTTGCGGCAGCAGTCAAAATGTAATCTGCTGGTTTTGTAAAGAATGAATAGAAGTGTAACATTTTATTCATGCAAAATTTGAGCATGCCAAGAGGCCTGGCGGTGCTCCTTAAAAAGGAAAAAACAGGGCAATCGCAGCTGCTGTGTGGCGTTGCACATTCGGCTGAGCGATAAAATCCACGTTGGGGGGTTGGGGGAAGTTACAGTGTATTCTTAGATGTTGTGTTGAATTTGTTTCCTATTTGTCACCCGTGACTTCTCTTCTGTGTTAAGTTCTGTCGGCAAACCTATGGTAAGTTTCAGATGTGTTTAGACAAATGTTCCCTGTCATTTTCCACGGGTCTGAGCGTTCACACAAAGTCGGTGAACAACGCTTGAAACAACACTGAGCAACAGCAATCCCAAGTGTGGCAACTGAGTCAGGATCAAACACGTCCAAAACTTGACATCACGTTACATTTTGCTGAGTTTCCGGCAATGCAAAATTATTTTTTACTTTTGAATGAATTGACTAATGAACTATTGCAAAGGTTGTACAGCCTATTTAGTATTACTTACAAATATCGACATTTTTACAAGAGCGTTCGTCTTGGGATCAAGGGATCCCAGTTCGAATCCCGGCTTGTGTGGGTTTCCTCCGGGCACTCCGGTTTCCTCCCACATTCCAAAAACATTCATGTCAGGTTAATTGGCCAGTCCAAATTGTCCCTAGGTGTGAATGAGCGAGCTAATTGTCTGTCCCTGTGTGCCCTGCGACTGGCTGGCAGTTCAGGGTGTCCCCTGCCCACTGCCCGGAGACGGCTGGGATGGTCTCCAGCACCCCCGCAACCCTACTGAGAATAAGCGGTACGGATAATGGATGAATGGATGGAGGTGGAAAAGGAAGTGTCATGGTTTGGGGCATGAGTTTGGGGGCCTCTTGTACAGCGTTCGTCTTGGGATCAAGATATCGCAGTTCGAATCCCGGCTCCTCCGTGTTACATGTCGAAGTGTCCTTGGGTAAGACACTGAACCCCTAATACCCCCAATAAGCAGGTTAGCGCCTTACATGGCTGCAAGGCCGCTATTGGGAAATGTGGAGCACATTGTAAAGCGCTTTGGGAAGTCATTGACTTGAAAAGCGCTATATAAATGCAGATCGTTTCATTTCATTTCATTTTCCTGGTATCTTTTGTCGCATAATACTAAGATTTTGGGGGGCTTATTTAGTCGGTTGCACGATACACAACTGTATTTGATGACATTGTTTTAGGGGAAGATTGACTTGATATCATTGGAAATTATTTGAATGCTACACAAACCTTTTCTTATTTCCCTGTTTTTTTTTTCCTTTTTTTCCCTTTTTTTAAAATCTCATTGTGTTTATTTTTTCCTAGCTGTTACTTTTTTCTTTTGTTCTCTATTCACTTTTTACATGTGTTTCTTTCTTTTTTTTCTGTTTTTCTCTGAATTTTTCCATTTTTTTCTCTTCCTTTGTTTCTTTTTTTTCTCAGATTTTTTAATACTTTTTAATTTTGCTATTTTTTTCGTTTTTGTTCTATTCCCCCTTCCTTTAAGTCATTTTGTGCATAATTGTACATAATATTTGGTCATATAGTGCTGAAAGAAGCAAAAACAACCTGAAGAGCCGTTTGGGACCCAAAAGAGCCGGTCCTTTTTAGTGAGCCGAAGAAGCCGGTTCTCGAAAAACTCTGCTGACTTTACTCAACTTGGTTCTACTTCGACCTTGACTTCCAAATACCGCATTTAGAACACAATGTGAGGGGAACCCGTGTATTTTTACTTTAATGCACTGTAACTGACTTAATTTGCTTCTTAATTAGCAATTTCGAGCCCTGTTTTTTGTGAGCTGGCTCGATTTTCTTGTGCGCAGAAAAGCTCCGGGTAGTGCTCAATTGCACACACACGTAGCTTAATGGGAACATTGGTAGGGGACTAACGGAATGCATGTAACGTCGTTACATATTTAGGATGCCAAATAAGGTTATTGTAATCCACAACAGTTGCATTTAAAAATAATACTTGAATTCCAGGTACATTTAATTACAATAAGGATTACTTTGCAATTTCATGTAAAATGAATTTGGTGTGAGCTTCCAGTTTTGTGTGGGTAGCGCAGTTGCATGCTGTTGATGCCTTTATTGACATTTAGTAGATATTATTGATTATTTTCTTTTTGTATCATAAAGGTACATGGTGTTCGAAATCACAATCAATCAAGTCAAACGAGTTCGCCGCTGTAGCCTCTATCTCTGTATCGTTTATTTCATTGCAAACGAAGCAAGCGTTGCCATTGCAATCCCGGTTTCCATAGCTTTGTCATGTCTGCTGTTTTCCACTATCATTTCAAGTTTGCTTTTGATTGGATATTGTGTTATTTTGTGACCACTTGTTTGTTACTTTTTACCTCTTTTTTTATTGAATAAAGTCTCTCTTTTTGAGATCACCTGCCTTTTCGTCCGGCTTTCCTGCGTTTGGGTCCACCGACAGAGTGAGACAGCATATTCTGAGATCTGAAATCAACACAGTGCATGCAAAAAACTATCGTACTGTCAACTGGAGTGAATTATTTCAATCGGTAATTTAAATTAGGATGACTTTTCACGGTGCCAAATCATCTGGGATGGAGGTACAAAAATAAAGTATGCTTTGGAGTTGAATTGATGTTGGTCTTGCTGCAGTTCTGCATCCTCAGCAGCTCTACTCCTTAGCCGATGTGAAATGCCATGCAGGGGGAGATATATGTCAAGGTGAGGGAGGAAGACGAAGGAAGGCGGAGCAGGCAAAAGAAAATGTGACTTTCTGGCCTTCAGAAGGTGAAAAATGAGAAGGATTTTTTTTCTGTGACTATTTTATGGGAGACTAGACTGTGTATTTAACACTTTAAATATAAAATATATATACCACAGCCATATCCCCCTAGTGGGAGGTGGCTAGACTCATTTCTGACTCTTTTTGTGAGATTGATTTAGAGGAGGGGATTCCCAGCCCCCTCGCTCAACCCAACTGAGGTGTTGTGAGTCATTAGGTGACCAAACCCCCCAATTCCAACCCCTAATGCTGAACGCCAAGCAGGGAGGCAACAGGTACCAATGTTTAAGTCTTAGGTATGACTCGGGCGAGGCTCGAACCACAACCTCCCAGTCTCGGGGCGGGCGCCATACCCCCAAGGCCACCGAGCTGGACTATTTAAATAATTCACCGTAATATATTATAGTGAGGGGCAGCACGGCGGTGGTTAGCGCGTGTGCGGCAAAGTTCTGAATTCATGGGTTCAAATCCAGCTACCAACCTTCCTGTGGGGAGTTTGCATGTTCTCCCTGTGCTTGGATGGGTTTCTTCCGGTTTCCTCCCACATTCCAAAAAAAACATGCATGTCAGGTTAATTTGCCGGTCCAAATTGTCCCTAGGTGTGAATGAGCGAGTGAGTTGTCTGTCCCTGTGTGCCCAGCGACTGGTAACCAGTTCAGGGTGTCCCCTGCCCACTGCCCGAAGATGGCTGGGATAGGCCCCAGCACCCCCGCGACCCTACTGAGGATAAGCGGTGCAGATAATGGATAGATGGATGCATATTATATTGATTAATACCACTACATACATTTTACGCTTTTCAACGCAACTAATGTTGTAGATCAGGTATGAGCAAACTAAGGCCCGTGGGCCACACACTTATTAATCTTTTTGATCGGGGCCCACTAAGCAAAAAAAGTACAATTCGAATAAAATTGTCTTTATTGTCATTGATAACAATACAATTAACATTGTTTGAAACCGGATTAGACATGGCACTGCAGGATAAACACATAATGAAGATGTAAGACAGAAAAAAATAAAATAAAAAGGATTTTCCTCATGTTGAGGTTTTTGAGTTTTTCCCTTGCCCTCATGTTGGTTACAGATCAGGGGATGGTGTAATAATAGTCTGAAATAATAGTCTGTGCAATAACCTGTGCAGCCCTTTGAGACTCTTTGCGATTAAGGGCGTCACAAATAAAAATGACTTGACTTGAATTGATGTCAGGTTAAATGGGCAAAAAACAACTTGTAGATTTTGAAATAATAGATACTTCACTGTTCCACGGTTACAGTAAATGGCTTTTCATTTTGTCCACATGATGGTACTATGAAATGAAATGAAACGATCTGCATTTATATAGCGCTTTTCAAGTCAATGGAGACTTCCCAAAGCGCTTTACAGTGTGCTTCACATTTCCCAATAGCCGCCGTGCAGCCATGTAAGGTGCTAACCTGCATATTGGGGGTATTAGGGGTTCAGTGTCTTACCCAAGGACACTTCGACATGTAACACGGAGGATCCGGGATTCGAACTGCGATATCTTGATCCCAAGACGAGCGCTGTACAAGAGGCCCCCAAATTCATGCCCCAAACCATGACACTTCCTTTTCCACCTCCATCCATTCATCCATTATCCGTACCGCTTATTCTCAGTAGGGTTGCGGGGGTGCTGGAGCCCATCCCAGCCGTCTCCGGGCAGTGGGCAGGGGACACCCTGAACTGCCAGCCAGTCGCAGGGCACACGGGGACAGACAATCCGCTCGCTCATTCACACCTAGGGACAATTTGGACCGGCCAATTAACCTGACATGCATGTTTTTGGAATGTGGGAGGAAACCGGAGTGCCCGGAGGAAACCCACACAAGCACGGGGAGAACATGCAAACTCCGCACAGGAAGGTTGGTAGCTGGATTCGAATCCATGACCTCAGAACTGTGCCGCACATGCACTAACCACTGCACCGCCGTGCTGCCCCCTTTTCCACCTTTCACTGACTATTTCACACACTTTAGGCTAAGTCTTTTTCCAATGTTTTGCCGAACATAATTCATACTATCAGACCCAAATAGGTTACATTTGTTTTCATCACTGAAGTGAAATCTGGACAATTTATCCTCTGTTCAAGCTCAGTTTAGCTTGTTTTTTTCTTTTTTTTTGTTAATTAGATGTTTGGCCACTGCAGAGTTGGCCTTCAGTCCAAATACTCTTAAATGACAAGACACTGTCAGGCGAGACAGATACTTAGCATGTTGAGCACTGAACTGGCAAGCAATCTAAGTTGCAGTGTGGAAACGATTTCCCATTGACATTGTTCGCAGTAACCTGACTCGCCTTCTCTGAGCCGGTTTTCCCAGAGGGCAACAGGTCAAAGTGGTGGAAGCTGGGCTGTAAAGAGTTTTGTATAATGTCGATGGCTCTGCGAAGGTATCATGAATTGGCATTGACCTCCAGACTGGTCAAAGAGCAGCCGATGACCTGTGGATTGTGTTGATTACTCTCTGTTTTTTGCTTTCCTTTCCCTGCTGTGTTTTTAGCATAAACATCATCAAAAAAATAAAAAATCTAGCCTCCGTTCCAGGTCAATGATTTCCTAGCAACTTTTGGCATTATTAACAAAGCACGCATTTAGAGGAGAAAGTTATAAAAAACAAACAAAAGGGTAATGGATATAAACAATGTTCCCTCTAAACTGCGCGCGTGCGCAATCGCGCACTGCCTGCACATTTTGAGCGCACAAGAAAATCTATCCAGCGCAATGTTCACTCTAAACTGCGTGTGTGCGCAATTGCGCACTACCCAGAGCTTTTCCACGCACAAGAAAATCTAGCCAGCTCACAAAAATCAGGGCTCGAAATTGCTAAATAAGAAGCGAATTAAGTCAAAGTTACAGTGCATGAAGGTAAAAATACACGGGTTCCCCTGACGCTGTGTTCTAAATGCGGTATTTAGAATTCAATGTCGAAGTCGAACGAAGTTGAGTAAAGTTAGTAGAGTTTGTCAAGAACCTGCTTCTTTGGCTCGGCTCACTAAAAGGAACCGTCTCTTTCGGGTCCTAAACAGCTCTTTAGGTTGTTTTTGCTTCTTTAATCCCAACATGACCAAATATTAAGTAAAATTATGCATAAAATGACTTAAATGAATGGGGGAATAGAACAAAAAAGAAAAAAATACCAAAATGAAAAAGTAGTGAAAAGCTGAGAAAAAAAAGAAACAAAAGGAAGAGAAAAACAAGGAAAAATTCAGAAAAAAAGCCAGAAAAAAGAAAAGAAAGAAACAAAGGTAGAAAAGTAAATAGTGAACACAAAGAACAAAGTAACATCTAGGAAAAAACACAATGAGATTTTTTTAAAGGAATTAAAAAAAAAAGGGAAAAAGACAAAAAAAACTTTGTGTTGCATTCAAATAATTTCCAATTATACCAAGTCAATCTTGTTGCCAACATTGTACTTCCACTAAAAATGTAATTAAATACAGTTCTGTATCTTGCAATCGACTCAATAAGCCCCCAGTAATGTTATTATTATACGACAAAAGATACCAGGAAAAAAAAAAAAAATGAAAATCCTGTGAAAGAATTGTGAAAACAAATGCTGTTCTAGGCCCTGCAACATTTCCAATCGTACATTAGTCAATTCATTCAAAAATGAATTTTTTTTTTGCATTGCCGGAAACTCAAATTTTGGACATGTTCGATCATGACTTAGTTGCCACACTTGGGATTACCGTTGCTCACTGTTGTTTCAAGGGTCGCTCTCCGACTTTGTGTGAACGCTCAGACCCATGGAACATTACAGGGAACATTGGAAATAAACCATATCTGCCGCACCTGTGCGCGCCGCCATCTTGACACCATTAACTTATATCTGAGGCAAAAACAATGATTAAATCTTGGACCAAAAACTGGAACAAGGTACAAATTGCACAAGAGAAAAGTTGTCGCTTCAGAGTGCCTTAGCGCCGCAACGCTGTCAGCTTAATTGCAGTCTTGCTGAAATGGTGGACCAAAATGAGGCTTAGATGGCTCAAAAATCTGCTTCAGGCAGCGAAGGCTTCCCCGCCCAACCAGCGCACCGAGCCGACGTTTCATACTTTCTGCAACACTCTTTATTTTTAGTATCGTGACTTTTTGCAGCTCGGGGGAACCTCCCAAATGACCTAAATGAAAGGATGCAGTTGACACTCGCGTTCATTAGGAGAAATTGGGAGTGGGAAGGTACGTTTTCACCATCTCCCATGACGACACCAGTACCCCTGGAAAGGCGAAGAAGATGTAGCCGTGCAAAGCTTATGTAGCATGGTTTTCATCCGCCCAATAATTCACTCCAGTCCTGGTGGAGTAAAGGTGTCAGACAAGACGTTACACATCTGGTTCATCCCTAACACGAAACACGGAATGATGAAAAGAAAACCCCGGACGGAGAGGGGTGAATGATAAGTGACGCTGCGTGTAGTGGGCAGGGTTGGGTAGGCTTATTTTAACTTGATTACTTTCATTTACTTTTGGATTACTCCGATACCAAATATATTTTCTTCCTCATGCCATGAGGCTCTTTAACTCCACCCGGCGGAGTAAAGGCCCACATTAAACCACACCCCCTACATTGCATATTACCGTACTTTTATTGCAGTGTGTATTTTATGTAGCACTATTTAGATACGCTACAGTGGGTATTACCACGTCATATTGGGTCTTTGTATATTGTATTCCTTTTGCTTTATTATTGTATTGTTCTCAGCGAAGGGATGCTGCTGGAACTGTGCGGAGGCAAGGAAAACATGTACGTTGAAGCGAACGATTCGACGAAAGAAAATAAACAAAAGAATACTCCGAGCAAGAAAAGGACTTTTCTGCCAAAATGGACTCAATTATATTCCTGGTGACGCTATGAGGAGGATGATAATGGATTGAACCTTGAGAAGGCATTACAACTGTGGCAGGACAGCATTCAACGAAGATTATATGAACTGAAAAATCTGAAGTGATAACTGCTTTTTTATTACCAATTAACTGTGATGATTAAAACTAAATTAAAATATAAATTCATTTTTCAGCAATATTATTTTGCATAAAGTACAATATTGTGAACTGAAAAATCTGAAGTGATAACCGCTTTGTATTACCAATTAACGTTGATGATTAAAACTGAATGAAAATATGGATTCATATAATTAGTTCAGAGGCAGCACGGCGGCGCAGTGGTTAGCGCTTGTGCGGCACAGTTCATGTCATGGGAACCTGTCGTGAGTTCAAATCCAGCTCCAGACTTTCTGTGCGGAGTTTGTATGTTCTCCCCGTGCTTGCGTGGGTTTCCTCCGGGTACTCTGGTTTCCTCCCACGTTCCAAAAACATGCATTTCAGGTGAATTGGCCCGTCCAAATTGTCCCTAGGTGTGAATGAGCGAATGAGATGTCTGTCCCTGTGTGCCCTGCGACTGGCTGGCAACCAGTTCAGGGTGTCCCCTGCCCACTGCCTGGAGATGGCTGGGATGGGCTCCAGCCTCCCCGCGACCCTAATGAGGATACGCGGCACGGCTGAGATGAGATAAGATAATAAGTTCAGCAATATTATTTTGTATAAAGCACAATATTGTTAAAATCTTGAAGTGATAACTGATTTGTATTACCAATTAACTGTGATGATTAAAACTGAATGAAGATATAGATTTATATTATATATTTGTCACCGATTTACAATTTCAACCTCGATAACACAAAATTTTGGGGACCCATAGATCTCTGTCGGGACCCATAGATTTTTGAGCATGCGAGTCCCCGGGACCCATCACTTTTCACAGCTCAAATGAACACTGTAGTTGTAAAAAATGTCAACTTTCAGTCATTTACGACCACTTCACCCTCAGTTCAAGCACTTTTCGATCCTTCAAAACCCACCATTTAAAAATCGAGCGTTCACAAGATTTCAAGCAACCGTACGGAGCCTGTAAAATGAAGGCCGAGACGGCATGGGGAATGAGAAGCTCTCACTTTCTTCTCCTCTTCTCCCACATAGGCAGTGGCAGCACTCTGGTGAAGATCAGAAAGATGTGAGATGGAAATTGAGGGGAGAGGGAGTAGCCTCAGGAGAATGAATCTCCAGTCATGAATTCCACTGGGACTCCCTCTATCAGTGCTCACTTTCCATCAAATGTTAAAAAAATAAATAACCTCTCCAGTCAACTTCCTTTGAGAAGTCATCTTTTCCCAGGAGCAGGGTTCACTTTCCATGTAGTTATCGCTCTGCTGTTTCTCAAGTATGTCTTTTTCACTCGGTCTGACACATGCGAGAGTCATAAATTCCGTGGATATACATTTCATCTATATTTGTGCGCTTTTAAGTGTTTAGTTTCGACCGTTAGGGAAAAAAACTATATTACAAACTTAGCGTTAACAAAATTGTTCGAATTACCGTAAATTCCGGACTATAGAGCGCACCTGATTATAAGCCGCACCCACCACATTTTAAGAGGATAACCGCTTTTGTACTTACACAAGCCGCACCTGCATATAAGCCGCATGCGCCTACATTAAAACATGTAACACAATCACGAAATCAACCCAAACCCGACATTGAGTCCCGCAATTGTAACTGAATATGAAGTACACTGTCCAAAAACAACACCCGGCAAATTGAACGTGAAATGATACCGGTACTTAAGATATGACGCAGACCTGCAGAGTTCAGGTCCCGTTGAAAATAATCCAAGGAAAAAAATGTATATTTCCAAAGGTAAGGGTGGGAAAAATATACATCCACTATTGTCCGCTGCGTCCACAAACACGTCTCACCTTTACTCCACTTCCCATCAGCCCCCGTTGTATTCACTCCTTCTTTTTGATTCACCCGTGGAAAACATATCAGAATGAGTCTCTAAAATAAATACATTACAAAAATATACAGTTGCAAATACATATTAAACATGGTTACACATATTTAAAAAGAAAGATGGTACACCGAGAGAGTTTTTAAAGCTTTAATAATAACATAACTTTCATCCCAAACCGTGTCTGTGAAGGGTAGCAAAACGCTACTAGGAACACGCTCGCAACACAAGGAAACAGGTCTGTAAAAAAAAAAAAAAACTGTATTTGTAAATATCATGGTAAACCGTGCATCTTCCTCCTTATCACTGACGTCATTAAAGTCGTCTTCCCCAGTATGGGAAAGAGACGTCGTCCTACGCTCCTTTATTCAAAAACACGCTTGCAGCACACTCGCATATATTCCACCTAAAATCTTACTCTCTGTAAATTGGCCGCATCACTGAATAAGCCGCAGGGTTGAACATTTGGGAAAAAAGTAGCGGCTTGTAGTCCGGAATTTACGGTAGTTATCTGACTCCATTAACCAAACACAAACTTTATCCTCTTAACAATGCGTGCTTTTTTCTTGATTTTTGGGAAACATATTGACAAGAGACAGGCTTTTTCAAATGGGGGGAGATTTATTTTCCTAAATTATTTATTAAGTGAATTCCATAGAATTTTGCCGAATTATTGTCGAATTAGTTTAATTAGTTTTCGTCGAGCCTTGCTCCCGTCTGTCTGTCTTGACTCTTCCGTGTTCCGTCCTTTTGACACGTCGGGGCATCGGCCCCTCCCCCTTGGGCGGGCTGACTCCTCTCCTGGGCGTGCCAGGAACTCCTCCCCTGGGCGACTCCTCACGTGGCTTCCACACAGTCGCCACCTCCTCCTTGCCGGAAGACGCCGCCATGTCTGAAGTTCTCACAACAAGAAAGCTTATCAGCTCATAGCAATGCCAAGCGTTGATCAAAACAAGGCCTAATTCCCTCGTCAGCGCCCCGCTAGCAAAATTCCCCAGCCAAAACACTACACTTCGACCTTCAGCCTCCTGTGAAAAATCCCCACTCCATTCAACAAAATTTAATTTGTATTACATTAAATCCCTTATAGTCCATTAAATAAAATAAAAAATCCTTCATGACCATGGTCAAAAGATTAAAAAGCCCAGTTTTCACATGTTTTTTTTTCTGCTTGTCTCTTGGAAAAGAAATACCGAGACAATATGGAGCATAAGTTAACAGGGGTAAGGGACATTTGTGTTTCTAAAATAGAAATAATACATTTTGTCTGATCTTCAAACCACTCGATGATCTCCTTTTACAATTCTGGGTACTGTCCAAGACATTTTTTTTTCCTGGCAAGGTGTATTGCAAAAACACTTAAAAAAAAAAGTTGAATGAAAATAGTTGTAAAATCGGCTTGGATTAGATTAAACTCAGTGGGGACAATATCTCCATGAAGAAAAATTCAGCGGCCTCGTACACTGTGCTTGATGCGGCGCCACCATGTATTCATCATGCCTTCCCATTAAAGGACCAACATCTTAAGAGTGTATCAACTTGACTAAATTGACTGCAATGGCAGATAAATTGCACTTGAGTTATTTTTCAAAGGGTTATGTGACGTTTCCCGAAGCCAGGCATGTCATGATTGCCGATTGAGAGCACCTGCGACGACTTAATTGGCGCCATCAGCCCGGACAGCTGATTGGCTGACACTCACTTTTTAAACCCCCAGCTTCCAAAAGGAAGCCATCAGATCGTTATGGGAACTCTTGCCTTCAGCTCAGTAAGCCTTGCTTTTTTCTGCCTGATCTTTGTTGCCGACCTGTTTCCGGACCTGACTACGCCCCGTTCTGCCTGCTTGTTTCCTGACCCGTTTTGCCCCGTTACCTGCCTGCCTCCTGCTACCGACCTCGCTTACAAACTCGACACCGTCTTTGATCTCCAGTCCCGACCAACGACTTGCTATCCCCGCCTCTCTCCGATCCTCCTCGCTCGACACGGAAGTGCTACTTCTGCTTTCCCGCCACCTGCTACCTGTGTTCCTCGTGGAAGCAAGCTTTCTCTCCCTCTTATCAATAAAAACTGAGAATACGAGCGCTAATGGGTCCCGTCTCCGTTCCTGGTCTATGACAAGGCATTCCAGTGCCTGCATTAAAAAATCAAAAGGGTTCAAATTGTTGCGAAATAAATAAAACATACGTTACGTAAACATGTAGGCAATAATCCGATTGGAAGTGGAATATTGCCAGTGTTCTGATTATGTAAAACTTGCACTGTAATCTGATTCAGGTTTTTGTTCGACTGCTCGCTTTCTAATTGCAATGGTTGGGTTAGTCTTTTCATTTTTTGATCGCTCGCGGATGCCTCGGTTTTCTCGGTTAATGGGGACCAGAAGCACCTTCCAAAAAGAAAAAATCTGCAAGGTAGTGCAGTGTTCATTTTACCTGTGAAAAGTGATGGGTCCCGGGGACTCGCATGCTCAAAAATCTATGGGTCCCTACAGAGATATATGGGTCCCCAAAATCTAGTGTTATTGAGAGTTATCGGCGACAAATATATAATATAAATCTATATATTCATTCAGTTTTAATCATCAAATTATTAATTCATTTTCTGCATCAAATTATTGTTCGTAATATACCGATTAAAGGGATAACCACAAACCTGTCTTTTTTTTATTTTTTTATACTTCCTTTTTTTCTTAACTTCTTTATACAACATCATTCGTAATATCAATCATCAAAGCAAGTGAGCCGTTTGAGAGCCGGCTCGTTTTAATGAGTTGAGCCAAAAAAGCCGGTTCCCCAAAAAAAGACAGACTTCCTTTCACTACACAACGAGATTTCGTTGGCCGAGATGCAAACGAAAACTCGAACCACGAGACCAAAACAACAATGGCGGATCTGCCTGAAGCAAAGTTTGGAGTGCAGTAAATCTTTGTTTAAAAAAAGTAATCGGGTAATAATGACAATTTTGTGGCAAAAAGGTTGCGTCCCGGGGACGCGGGTTGATTTGAGACTATTTGTCCCCAGCAAAAATGATGCGTCTAGGACGCGGGGACGCGGGCAAACGAGAACACTGGTAGTGTTACTGTCGTGATTATTGATTGGCTCTTTGCCATTTTTTAAACTCCCTGGTCCCTGTTACCGGCGTCTGATCGTTGCGGACCTTAAGCTCCCCCTAAGGCAAGCCTTCCGATCCTGACTCCCTGTTTTTTGTCTCTCATACGTTTCCCGGCTCCGACCTGTTTCTGTTTGATCACGTCTCTGCTCCTGCGCCCCGACAACCCGACCTGTTTTCCCGCCTTCGACACAGCTATTGCTCGCCAGAGAAGTGCCACTTCCGCATCCCGAGCGACCTGCTCCCCACAACCAACGATCACTGGATCATGGATGCCAGCTTTCCTCTCTTTCTCAATAAAACTAAGAAACTAATGCAATTGGGTTCTGTCTCCGTTCCTGGTGCCTGACAGTTACACCTTCGTAATATCCCAGAAAGGGTTAAATTTATCTTAAGAGTACGTCTTTACAGATTCACAGCATACGAATGTCACAAAATTACAATCAGGGTTGGGTAGGGTTACTTTAACTGGATTACTTTCAATTATTTTTGGATTACTCCAATACCAAATATGCTAATAAAAGACAAAATAAACTAAATATGAATAAAATGACAACATTTTGTGCAGGCTTGGGGAGTAACAGAATACATGGAACGTCAAAAAATGATGTTGGCAAGCTCATCTCATCTCATCAGCTGCACCGTTTATCCTCAGTAGGGTCGCGGGGGTGCTGGAGCCAATTCCAGCAAACAAATCAAATCTCTCTCATATCTCTCTCATTCGCTGCACCGCTTATCCTCAGTAGGGTCGCGGGGGTGCTGGAGCCCATCCCAGCAATCATCAGGCAGTGGGCAGGGGACATCCTGAACTGGTTGCCAGCCAATCGCAGGGCACACACTCATTCACACCTAGGGACAATTTGGACCGGCCAATCCACCTGAAATGCATGTCTTTGGAATGTGGGAGGAAACCGGAGTGCCCGGAGGAAACCCACGCAAGCACAGGGAGAACATACAAACTCCGCACAGGAAGTCCCGTAGCTGGATTTGAACCCACACAGGAGGTTCCCAGGACCTTAGAACTGTGCCGCACATGCGCTAACCACTGCGCCGACGTGCTGATGTTGGCAAGCTCTTTGGATTTGTTTTCATTTTGTTTCTGTCGCATTTGATGTTAGTTTTGCCGGAGATCAAAGAGATCAAAGCCAGGAGAGAAAGCTTACCACGTGTTGTGAGTCATCATTTTATTCATATTTAGTTTCTTTTGTCCTTTATTAGCATGTTTGGTATGGGAGTAATCCAAAAGTAATTGAAAGTAATCCAGTTAAAGTAACCCTACCCAACCATGATTACAATGTGCGCTCCTCTGACTTACCTAAGTGTCCAATTCAATCGATGAAGTCATTTTCAATGTAACGAGACGCTAAAAGCATTGAAAAGCCTTTCTTGTTTTTTTACAGAGGCAGCGTCCGCCCACTGTTTGACCGACAGTTTACACCAGCCTGAGATTCACAAACACTATTGCACACACCCAAACAGAGGACCCCCCCTAACCAGTTCATGCTGTCTGCAGAACACAATATGTTGATATTGATAACAACAAAGACAAAACAAATCCAATTAAAAATCCACAAAGGAGTGAATAATAACTGAGGCGCAGAGTAGGGGTCTCCATATACACGTCCGGGTAAAGCACTGTGTGTCATGGTTGCCATGGCGCCCAATTGGTCCCAGCCATGTGGCGGCAGGTTCTGTCACGGTTACCCAATTGGTCCCGCCCATGGACACCAGCTGAAACGCGTTGACAGATTGCTCCCTGGAAGTACTTAAACGCTGTCCTTCGAGCCGTTTGTTGTCAGAGCGTCTGCAAGACTCCTGTTAAACTCTGTGTGAAATGTCTAGTTCTGTGAATTTGCCTGTCTTTGATCCTGTTTTATTTTTGGCCTGGTCTTTTCTTACTAATATAATTAAGTAGAATTTTCTTATTCAAATTATTAATTCATTTTGTGCATTAAATCATTGTTGGTAATATACTGATTCAAGGGATAACCACACCTTTTTTCTTAACTTCTTTATACAACATCATAATTCGTAATTTAATTTATCAAAGCGATTGAGCCGTTTGAGAGCCGGCTCTCTTTAATGAGTTGAGCCGAAAAAGCAGGTTCTCTAAAAAGAGACGGACTTCCTTTCACTACACAACTACCATGGAATGATGCATGATGGGAAATCCCCAGGCGGCAGACACATGCGCACAGTAGCATCAAACCACTCGCTTCGTTAAGAAAAAAAAACGATACCGAGATAGAGGCTACCGCGGCGAACTCGTTTGACTAGATTGATTTGCCGTTTCATGATAGTATGTGTATACCGGGTGGTACCCATCATTGACAAATTTGCGTTTTTCCGTACAGATTTCTTGTACGTCGTACGTTTCTTAAAATGCATAAAAAACGTACAGCTTGACATGTATGGAGATGAATGAAAGAAAACATTTTTATCCTATCTACTCTTTATATTTTCCATGTTTTTTTCCTTTTAAATGCATCAGTCAGTTTCCATGCGGCATTTACCTGCACCCTCAGCTCGTGTTATGATAGACTCGAGGCCAATTATCCATGACAAGCGAGCCTTTCCGTGTAATATATCATGCAAAAAAATGAGCAGAGGAAAAAACATCTTGATCATGTGTCTGGTTCTAGTTCTCTTTTGTAAATCTAATCGGTAAGGCGCCACCTTTGCAGATGAAACATGCAGTGTTCATTTTACCTGTGAAAAGTGATGGGTTTCTGGGGACTCGCATGCTCAAAAATCTATTGGTCCCAACAGAGATCTATGGGTCCCCAAAATTTAGTTTGCTCCATGCCCTTACAAAATACAAAAAAAATATTTTTTTTTTCAAACATGTTTATTTATGTAGTTTAACATGTTATATTGTACATGTGTTTCCTTATATCATATATATTGTTAATGGAAATTTTGTTGTGAGATACTGAGTTGCTCGACATGAAAGAGGTTTTTTATAAAAAAAAAAAAAAAAAAAATGAAGTCGCTTGGACGTTCACTGTAGAAGGAAAAAAATGCTAATATAATTAAGTAGAATAATAAATTTTCTTATTCAAATTATGAATTCATTTTCTGCATTAAATTATTGTTGGTAATATACTGATTAAAAGGGATCACCAAAAACCTGTCTTTTTTATTTTTTATATTTCCTTTTTTTCTTAACTTATTTGTAATTCGTAACATAATTCGTAATATCAATCATCAAAGTAAGTGAGCCGTTTGAGAGCCGTCTCTTTTTAATGAGTTGAGCCAAAAAAGCCGGTTCTCTAAAAAAAGACGGACTTCCTTCACTACACAACGAGGTCTCGTTGGCCGAGATCGGCGTGTAGACGAAAACTCGAACCGCGAGACCAAAACCACAATGGCGGATCTGCCTGGAGAAAAGTTTGGGGTGCGGTAAATGTTTGTATAAAAAAAGTAATTGGGTGATAATGACAATTTTGTGGCAAGAAGGTTGCGTCCCGGGGACGCACGTTGATTTGAGACTATGCGTCCCCAACAAAAATGATACGTCTAGGACGCGGGGACGCGGGCAAACCAGAACACAGGTTGTGTTACTGTCGTGATTATTGATTGGCCTTGCCACTTTTTAAACCCCCCGGCTCATTTTATACTTCCTTTTTTTCTTAACTTCTTTATACAACATAATCATTCGTAATATAATGCATCAAAGAAGTGAGCCGTTTGAGAGCCGGCTCTCTTTAATGAGTTCAGCCGAAAGAGCCGGTTCTCTAAAAGAGATGGACTACACAACTTGAACTCGAGATCGGCGTGCAGACGAAAACTCGAACCGCGAGACCAAAACAATAATGGCGGATCTGCCTGACGAAAAAGTTGGAGTGCGGTAAATCTTTGTTAAAAAATGATAATGACAATTTCATGTCAAAAATGTTGCGTCCCAGGGACGCACGTTGATTTGACACAATGCGTCCCCAGCAAAAATATTGCGTCTTGGACGCAGGGACGCGGGCAAACGAGAACACTGAACATATAAATTAGGATTTAAGTTTATTGGAATGACACAACCACATGCACAGTCCTCCTCGTCTCAAGAATGAGTAAAAGACAGACTTTCACTCTGTCATTACTCTTTGCATCAATCTGTTGAGGCTCGTCTAAGGGTCTTTTCTGGAACAACGTCAGCATTTACTGTATTTATGTGACTGTTATTGTTTAACTGGGAGTATTAAGGGGAATAGGGTTGTTTTTATTGGGCATACTGGGGGTTACACTTTCACAATGCTAACAGGGGTTTGGTAAGTAGGTGACTGTCTTTGTTGCAACTGCCTTGTAGTGTGATTAATGCTGCAAAAGCTGTGTTATCATCAGGGTTGGGTAGGGTTACTTTAACTGGATTACTTTCAATTACTTTTGGATTACTCCGATACCAAATATGCTAATAAAAGACAAAATAAACTAAATAGGAATAAAATGACTAAATTTTGTGCAGGCCTGGGGAGTAACGGAATACATGGAAAGGCAAAGATGATGTTGGCAAGCTGTTCGGATTTATTTTCATTTTGTTTCTGTCACATTTTATTTTAGTTTTGCCGGAGATCAAAGCCAGGAGAGAAAGCTTACCACGTGTTGTGAGTCATACTTTTATTCATATTTAGTTTCTTTTGTCTTTTATTAGCATATTTGGTATTGGAGTAATCCAAAAGGAATTGAAAGTAATCCAGTAAAAGTAACCCTACCCAACCCTGGTTATCATTAAGAACTGATACGTTCAAAGTTTAGTGGACTCTCCAAATAAGAAGAGAAGACATCAATGGACTGAACTTGCAAGGAGAACAGGGAGAGAAGCCAAACTTCAGATAAAAAATTCCAACGTGTTCTTAAGATCCCCCCACCACCATCTGAGGTCTTTCTTTTTTATTACATAAGCAGATCCACATTAAAGTTTGTGGAAGTTAAAGAACAGCAATGGAAATTGATTTAGGTTACAGTGGAACCTCGGTTCTCGACCATAATCCGTTCCAGAACCCTGTTCGAAAACCGATTTGGTCGATCACCGAAAACCGTTTTTGCCAATAAAAGTAATGTAAAAGCATTTTAATCCGTTCCAAATCCTTGAAGGCTTACCATGAACGTAAACATGAAGCTAACCCAGGCTAATCAGGTCGTTTACACGTCATTTAGCACCGGGATCTCCACAACAAGTGGTGAGCGGTTAAAGCATAAAGAAAAGATTTATGCATTGGATTTCTTACCTTTGTGGTGGTCTGCAAAAGGCCATGCTCTATTCCCTCGAAAGAAGGGAAACTCCCACATCTTCTTCATATTTTGCTATTATCTATTTCTTAAATGCAATAGTTGTACGCACTACTCTTCTTTTTTAACCTGTAGCAACTTTGCTGCTTGCACCGACCTTCTTCCGAGGCATAATTAGGGGTTAAAACACTCTGTTCACCGATATTAAAAACGAGGGCAAAAATAAGTGCGCGGTCACGTGACAACAGTTCTTCACGAGGGGTGGGGGCAATCTACACCCGTACGCCGCTCAGCGTCGCCCCTAGTGTACCGGCGTTCGAACTCCGATTTTTTGAATGAAAAGCGAAGCAAGAATTTCTCGAAATTTTGGGTCGAGAACCGATTTGTTCGAACTGAGAGGCGTTCGAAAACCGAGGTTCCACTAGTATTATGTATAGTGCCAACTGCGTTCCTCAGACCTATTCTACGCTAGTCTTGTTATTTACATATTCTTTCTTTTTAAACTATTCTATATAATTACATTGTATTATACACTACAATATATTTTTTTACTCTATTCTTTTGATTCTTTTAAATCTATTATTTTATCATTATTGAGTGTTTGCGTGTCAAATGGTTTCTTGTATGTATCATGTTTATGGTTTATACTGGCTGAATAAATAAATACAATACAATACAATAGAACAGCATGATTGGCCAATAGTGACGATCCTTCCAGTTCATTAATATTCAAACTAAAGAACCGGCGTCCTATTGCAGGTGTCAAACAACACATCCCGAATTTATTATTTGTTTTTTTTACTGTATCAAACAATTAGTCATGCAACTGTTGTTATTTCTTACATATAAACATTTGAATTTATCTTTCTGACGATGAATATAACTACTCGACAGAAAATTTAGCACCTCCATTAACTCAGCATTGTATTATTCCAACGTTCTCATGAAAGTTTTCACTGTGACAGTTAAATCAATCCAAAAAGACATCTTATTTATTATTTTAATGATATAAATAATTTTCAAATTTTACTAAAAACACAGTTTTTCATAATATCCACATGATGTGGGTAAATCAGGTCCCCTAATTCATTAAGTTGTGCAATAAAAAAAGGAACATTTCTTTTTGCAATTATAATTTGACCGTATAGATTTGATTTGGGCAGCACGGCGGCGCAGTGGTTAGCGCGTGTGCGGCACAGTTCTGGGCTCGTGGGAACCTCCTGCGTGAGTTCGAATACAGCTCCAGGCCTTACTATGCGGAGTTTGTATGTTCTCCCCATGCTTGCGTGGGTTTCCTCCGGGCTCTCCGGTTTCCTCCCACATTCGAAAGACATGCATTTCAGGTGAATTGGCCGGTCCAAATTGTCCCTAGGTGTGACTGAGCGAGTGAGTTGTCTGTCCCTGTGTGCCCTGCGATTGGCTGGCAACCAGTTCAGGATGTCCCCTGCCCACTGCCCGATGATTGCTGGGATGGGCTCCAGCACCCCCGCGACCCTACTGAGGATAAGCGGTGCAGCGAACGAGAGAGAGATGAGAGAGAGATTTGATTTGTTTGCTGGACTAGGCTCCAGCACCCCCGCGACCCTACTGAGGATAAGCGGTGCAGCTGATGAGATGAGATTTGATTTGTGAAACAAAAAAACAAAAAAAACTCTTTAAGTACAGTACTTTTTTTTGTTAAGAAAATATTGAAACACGTACAAGTTTTTCAGAGGTCAGTATCAGTTAGGTTTACTCAGGGAACATTACTTTTTAAAATGTAAAAGGTTTATATTCCTCAATACTATTCAACACTGATCAACTCAAGTTTATTCATTGCTTCTTTTGATCAAAGATGTTGGGAGGGTTTGCATTTGTGGGGTAGGGCCTCAACATAATTATGCAAATTATTGTAAATGTATTCTGTACTTAATGGACTTAGCAGGGTGGGATGAGCATATTTAACTAATTTTTGAGCATGATCATTGGCGCACCATATTTTCTTTGCGCACAAAGTCCATCATTTCTTCTATTTTTTTCCCAGAGGAGTCAAAAAATGCTGCCCTCTGCTTGCCTGTTGCCATGGTGATGTGTCAAACCGTCACTCCGTTAATGCTCTTTTTTAAAGCCTCGGCCAACAGGGGTGAAACTACACTCACTTTGATTGAACTGACTCAAATTTCTGGTCTTAAATGCATTGATTTTTGTCACAAAGTGATACAGTTCGGTCTCTCCTTTTGAAAGTGGAAAAACATTTTAGCAGCATCTGATTTCATCTTGGCTTCCTAGCTCCAGAGTAACATGGAAACAACCAGCAAAACAGAGTGAGAGTCAGAAATATTTGACAAAACGTGACTTATATACTGCTTTTAGCGGAATACAGTAATCCCCCGGTTATCACAGTGAATCGGGACCAGAACCCCCCGCGGAAAGTGAAAAGCTGTAAAGGAGTGACGTCCAGGGTTGGGTAGGGTTACTTTAACTTGATTACTTTCAATGTCTTTTGGATGACTCCAATACCAAATATGCTAATAAAACACAAAAGAAACTCAATATGAATAAAATGATGACTCACAACACGTGGTAAGCTTTCTCTCCTGGCTTTGATCTCTTTGATCTCCGGCAAAACGAACATCAAATGCGACAGAAACAAAATGAAAATAAATCCAAGCAGCTTGCCAACATTATTTTTTGACGTTCCATGTGTTCCGTTACTCCCCAAGCCTACACAAAATTCAGTAATTTTATGGATGGATGGCTGGATAGATAGATAGATGTCTAGATAGATAGATAGATAGATAGATAGATGTCTAGATAGATAGATAGATGTCTAGATAGATAGATGTCTAGATAGATAGATAGATAGATAGATAGATAGATAGATAGATAGATAGATAGATAGATAGATAGATAGATAGATAGATAGATAGATAGATAGATAGATAGATAGATAGATAGATAGATAGATAGATAGATAGATAGATAGATAGATAGATAGATAGATAGATAGATAGATAGATAGATAGATAGATAGATAGATAGATAGATAGATAGATAGATAGATAGATGGATGGATGGATAGGTAGGTAGGTAGGTAGGTAGGTAGGTAGGTAGGTAGGTAGAACAAAATTGGAAAAAGAAAGCTTGAAGCGGTTGAGAAAATGGTTGGCATGCTTTTTTTTGCCCACTTTTTACCAAGGAGGACACATCTCCCAAAAGTAAATTAAACCTCACTTAATTTGATATAGAGAATCTAAACAGAGCTACTAAAATACACACTGGGGCAGCACGGCGGCGCAGTGGTTGCGCCACAGTTCTAAGGTCTCGGGAACCTCCTGTGTGGGTTCAAATCCAGCTACCGGACTTCCTGTGCGGAGTTTGTATGTTCTCCCCGTGCTTGCGTGGGTTTCCTCCGGGCAATCCGGTTTCCTCCCACATTCCAATTGGCCGGTCCTAATTGTCCCTATGTGTGAATGAGCGAGGGAGTTGTCTGTCCCTGTGTGCCCTCGATTGGCTGGCAACCAGTTAAGGGTGTCCCATGCCCACTGCCCGATGATTGCTGGGATGGGCTCCAGGACCCCCGCAACCCTACTGAGGATAAGCGGTGCAGCTATGATTTTTATATTTTTATAAAGGACTGCATTTCCTCACCGTCAGTTCACTTTTTTTTTTACATCATACCCCAACTCACGTTTCATTTTACCACTTTTTTCTCTGCGTTCTCCGTAGAACTGTTCCGACTTATCTGGTATTCGTATTACATATTCTTATCGGCTTAGCCTGCTAATCCTCCTGTATCTCAGTGGAAGTATGGCAAGCCTTCTGAGGCGTTTTTCAGAGGATTTTGCCAGTCTTTATTATGACTGACACTTCCTAAAATAAAGTGAATATTGTTTGTTTCTCTTTGACATGCTTACTATGCAAACAAATGCTTGACATTTAAACATTAAATTCTAGCCAGGGTTGGGTAGGGTTACTTTAACTGGATTACTTTCAATGACTTTTGGATTACTCCAATACCAAATATGCTAATAAAAGACAAAATAAACTAAATATGAATAAAATGATGACTCACAACACGTGGTAAGCTTTCTCTCCTGGCTTTGATCACTTTGATCTCCGGCAAAACTAACATAAAATGCAGGGTTGGGTAGGGTTACTTTAACTTGATGACTTTCAATTACTTTTGGACTACTCCAATACCAAATATGCTAATAAAAGACAAAAGAAACAAAATATGAATAAAATGATGACTCACATCACGTGGTAAGCTTTCTCTCCTGGCTTTGATCTCTTTGATCTCCGGCAAAACTACCATAAAATGCAGGGTTGGGTAGGGTTACTTTAACTTGATTACTTTCAATTACTTTGGGATTACTTCAATACCAAATATGCTAAAAAAAGACAAAAGAAACGAAATATGTGGTGGTGAGGGTCAAACAGAGTTGAGGGTCAAACAGAGTTGCTGGATACAACCGGAATGTTTGATGTTTGATCTTACATTTCACATTACACATATCCCAGTGTTTTTCCGAATTGCTCAGTCCACAATTGAATGGATTTGGGAGTACAGTCCATGAACATGCCTGATTAAAGTCGCCGTCGACGATAAAGCTCCGTTGGGGTGTGCAAGCTGCTGTTTATTGATAGCAGCGGGCAGGAGATTTAGAACTATGCTAACGTTAGCATCCGGTGAAACGGTTAGCGGTGGAAAGTAAACAGCAAACACAAAGAACACAGTTAACTCTCCCGGTACATAGAAGGGTCTGCACGATACTGCTAGAAACTCCATATCGAGTGAGCAGTGTGTGTCAATGGTTCGGCTGTTATTGTAGCGCCTAGTCTCCAACCCCTGTTTTTACCGGAGTCTTCGTCTCGTTCGAGCCGGTGATGTAATGCGGCGTCGGGAAAGCCAACACTCCGTGATGACAAAAAAAATACTCCAATTCCGGACGTTGTTGGTGGCGATCCGCAGCTCAAATTCACTCATTGTGGACGATGGATCTGGCGTTGGTTGAACAAATGCGACAGAAACAGAATGAAAATACATCCAAACAGCATCATTTTTACCGTGCATGCGAGTCCCCGGGACCCATCACTTTTCAGAGGTAAAATGAACACCGATTAAGCAAAAAAAGTTTTGAGTTATGAGAAATCAGTTATGAGTACCGGTATCTGTTCATGTCTCCAAGGCAGGATTTTATCTGTTATCAGTACCAGGAGAGAGAAAAAAAAACGTATTGTGCATCCTTGTTATTAATGCTTTTGATATGGTATAGTTTTGTATTTCTGTCATTACAGTATATTTTTCAGTCAACATTGATCCATACCGTCTTTAGCCTTGGTCCCTCTTGACTCAATGAGTCAGCTTGTAGCAGAGACGGATGGATTTACCATTAGATTATGACAAATGGCAGGCGGCGCTGAGCTGATTTCAGCTCTCACGACTCCTTTGGGAGCTCACAGCACTAAAAGTCCGCGTAGACCACCTTGACCAAACATTGTAATTGAACGAGTTGCTCTGCAGCCAATTGATTCAGCCTGACTCTCTTCCCTGGTCATTTCCAGTAGGTGATGTAGTCGACCTGCTGGTAAAGTGTTCAGCTTGTAAGCGTAGTTATGGGACATTGACAACCTTGAATTGTTGTTGGACTTCTCTATCTATCTATCCACCTTGGTCATATCCCTCAAGGGGTGTGACCGACAGCAAGACAAACACATACAATAACAAAGAAAGTAAAAGGGGAAAAATAGCCAAAAAAACACACATAAAACATTTTTGGACTATGGCCAACCCAAATGCCCAAACACCCAAACACGTAAGGCACCTCGGCACCTAAGTCGGTCATGCTTTTGTCCCTCCAGATGAAACGGGACACCAGAAAGCGGCCATGTCACTCGGGTCAGGGTGACACAACACACTCTTTTGTTTAACAGCAGGGCCCGACAGCTTTCACTGGTTTACCCCTGCCGCATCATACGGGTGCCCAGCCCATCCATTAGAACGTGTCCACAATCCCACTATCCTTTCACAACACCTCTCCACTCCTTCCTGTCACCAACAAGAGCTCTAGCTTCCATTATATTTAGACCTCTTTCCTGCAGTGCACTCATAACACCATCCATCCACATCAATGGCTGCCTTCCTCTTGGTCTCCTTCCATTGACTTCTGCTCTGTAGATCCTCTTCAATATTCGCTCCTCATCCATCCTCTCCATGTGTCCTAACCAACCGAGTACTCCCTTATCCACACGCTAGCTCAGTTCCACGACTACTCCAGTTCTGTCTCTCACCATTTCATTTCTCAGTCTATCCAATCTTGTCACTCCTAACATACTCCTCAAACACTTCATCTCAAAAACATTGAATTTCCTTCTTAAATCTGCGTTCAGGTTCCAAGTCTCTGCACCATACAACACAGTCGGCACAATCACACTCTCATACAGTTCCTTCTTAACATCCATACTCATACTCTTGTTGTTCATTACTGTCCTCAGAGCACCCAAAACCTTGCTTCCTTGATTCACTCTGACTTTTCTAGCCCAAAGAAAAAAAGCATCAATTCTAAATTCATAGAAAATTAGAAGGGATATGAAGTCTTGGGATAGTATGTTGACTGCCTATTTCTTGCATAAAGTGCTAAGATTTGTAAATAAAATAATATCACGAGGATGCTGACATTAAACATAAAAAAAACTTGAATCGAATATAGGGCGGCGTTAGCTCATGAGGTAGAGCGCTAAATCAAACATTTTGTGAGTGATCTGCTCAAAAGGGTGATGTAGCGTGAAATCATTACTCAATTTCAACATTAAATAAAATATTTTTACTTTATGCCTCTGAGGTGAGGTGACCGCTGACATATTCTGAAAATAGCTCACTAATGCTGGATCATTGTGATTTTCTGGTAAATCTATTATTCAGTGGTTGACTGAGTCTATATTAGCCTTTTTCAAACAATTAACCTAGTAATAATATAGAAAAAACATACTAATAACATAATATGTTTCCACAACGTCTACCCTAAGGCAAAACTTCCCTTAATTATGTAAAACGCTAAGACTGGATTTTTTTTTTTTATTGTACAGTTGGACCTCGGTTCTCGACCATAATCCGTTCCAGAACCCTGTTCGAAAACCGATTTGGTCGATCACCGAAAATCGTTTTTCCCATTAAAAGTAATGTAAAATCGTTTTAACCAGTTACAACACCCTGAACGTTTACCATGAAAGTAAACATGAAGCTAACCCAGGTTAATCGTACGTTCGCGTTAGCGTAATCTTCCGTACGAAAGATTACGCTAACATGAACGTGTAAAAATACAAAAATCAGGTCGTTTACACGTCATTTAGCACCCCGGTCTCCACAACAAGTGGTAAGCGGTTAAAGGATAAAGAAAATATTTATGAATAGGATTTCTTACCTTTGTGGTGGTCTGCAGAAGCCATGCTCTATTCCCTCGAAAGAAGGGAAACTCGCACATCTTCTTCATATTTTGCAATTATTTCTTTCTTAAATGCAATAGTTGTACGCACTACTCTTCTTCTTTCACCTGTAGCAACTTTGCTGCTTGCACCGACCTTCTTCCGAGGCATAATTAGGGGTTAAAACACTTTGTTCACTGATATTGAAAACAAAAGAAAAAAGGAGTGCACCCTCACGTGACAACAGTTCTTCACGAGGGGTGGGGGCAATCTACACCCGTACGCCGCTCAGCATCGCCCCTAGCGCACCGGCGTTCGAACTCCGATTTTTTGAACGAAAAGCGAAGCAAGAATTTCTCGAAAATTTTGGTCGAGAACTGATTTGTTCGACCTGAGAGGCGTTCGAAAACCGAGGTTCCACTGTATTACCCTCAACCTACTTTCTCAACTGTGGTATTGTATCATGTATGTGTTTTAGCACCATCAGGTTGGCCTTTTTTTTTTTAAATTTTGGTGCGCATTTAACTCGTGGCAATGACACTACATTCAATTATTTTACATTCTATATTAGAAATGCATATTAAACTCGGTGTTTGTTATGTTAATAAATAACAAAGAGTAGTGGTTAGCGCTTGTGCGGATCAGTTCATGTCATGGGAACCTGTCGTGGGTTCAAATCCAGCTCCAGACTTCCTGTGCGGAGTTTGTATGTTCTCCCCGTGCTTTCGTGGGTTTCCTCCGGGCACTCCGGTTTCCTCCCACGTTCCAAAAACATACATTTCAGGTCAATTGGCCGCTCCAAAATTGTCCCTCGGTGTGAATGAGCGAATGAGTTGTCCGTCCCTGTGTGCCCTGTGATTGGCTGGCAACCTGTTCAGGGTGTCCCCTGCCCACTGCCCGGAGATGGCTGGGATGGGCTCCAGCCCCCCCGCGACCCTAATGAGGATAAGCGGTACGGCTAATGAGATGAGATGAGATGAGACACCTGTATTATGTTTGCTGTGGGGTCAGAAAATAAAATTAAAATGTACCAGATAAATCAATTAATGCACAAGAGGCTTTTTTATCAAGTAAGCTGAAGTTGGGTGTATAATTTGTATTACAAGTTCACAGGCATCAACGCAGAAAACAAATATCCAATAATGCATTTATGTTGGTGGAACAATGGAATGTGTATACCTGCAAGGGTAATCAAAAAATGGGTAGACTAACCCAACGGTTTTAAACTAGGAACCCTTCGGTCGGACTGGGACTTTAAAAATAATCCCATACCTGTCGCGCTCCAGGGCTCCATGCCCTTACAAACTGTCGTATTTTCCTTTACAAAATACAAAATAATCTTACACCATATTTTTTTTTCAAACGTGTTTATTTATGTAGTTTAACATGTTACATTGTAGATGTGTTTCGTTATATCATATTTATTGTTCATTAACATTTTGTTGTGAGATACTGAGTTGCTCGACATGAATTAGGTTTATTATAAAAAAGGTTCAAAAATGAAGTCGCTTGGAGGTTCACTGTAGAAGGAAAACATACATGCAAATATAACGAAGTAGAATAATGCATTTTCTTTTACAAATTATCAATTCATTTTCTGCATTTTGCAATCGCAATGTCTTATTCATTTGGCTCTGCAGAAAATAATAATTTGTGGACTGTGAACTAAATGTACTATACTTCCGAATTAACTTTTTTTTCGTTCATTTTTTCTAGGGATTTGGATCCAGAAGTTAAAAATAATGACCAGATCTCCTCTAAACTGCAACTGACTTGGCAGGTAAGAAGTCCACTCCCCAAAACTAAGAAGCAACACCCCACCTCATTAGTTGACCAATTGCAGTATTTCTTAACTGGTGGGTCCGTCACGAACCAGGACAGGACACAGGAATGAGAACCCAATCGCGTAACATTACTCACAATTTATTGTGGATAAGAGGAATGCGCGCACACTCGATCCGGGGATCGAAGGCCGCGGAGGTGAAATCAAACAGATCGGGCCAAAAATAAAACAGGATCAAAAGACAGGCAAAAACGGAGATTCACAGGACTAGGCATATCACACAGAGTCTGGTCCAAATTGTCCCTAGGTATGACTGAGCGAGTGAGTTGTCTGTCCCTGTGTGCCCTGCAATTGGCTGTCAACCAGTTCAGGGTGTCCCCTGCCCACTGCCCAATGATAGCTGGGATGGGCTCCAGCACCCCAGCAACCCTACTGAGGATAAGCGGTGCAGCTAATGAGATGAGATGAGATATATATTCCTGTATAGTTTCTAATTTTGCGGGAATTCACTAAATACATCTGGTTATTGAACAAATAAATCACATAAATCAAAGGGATACTGTATTTTAACGCCTTTTGCTGTATTTTCTTTTTGATTATCTATCAAGATAACGTTTGATAGCGACTGACAGGGTTGGGTAGGTTTACTTTAACTGGATTTCTTTCAACTACTTTTGCATTACTCCAATACCAAATATGCTAATGAAAGACAAAATTAACTAAATATGAATAAAATTAGCCCTGCAATTGGCTGGCAACCAGTTCAGGGTGTCCCCTGCCTACTGCCCAATGATAGCTAGGATGGGCTCCAGCACCCCCGCAACCCTACTGAGGATAAGCGGTGCAGCTGATGAGATGAGATGAGATCAGATGAATAAAATGACTAAATTTTGTGCAGGCTTGTGGAGTAACGGAATACATGGAACGGCAAAAATGATGTTGGCAAGCTGTTTGGATTTATTTTCATTTTGTTTTTGTCGCATTTTATGTTCGTTTTGCCGGAGATCAAAGAGATCAAAGCCAGGAGAGAAAGCTTACCACGTCTTGTGAGTCATAATTTTATTCATGATTAGTTTATTTTGTCTTTTATTAGCATATTTGGTATTGGAGTAATCCAAAAGTCATTGAAAGTAATCAAGTTAAAGTAACCCTACCCAACCTTTGCGACTGATAATAGTAGGGATTAGCGCAAAGGTCTCCTAACCATACACTGCGGGCAAATACGGCTTTACATCACACTTAGGCCAGCCCTTAGACAAAAGACACGTTTTATTTAAAAGTTGCACTAAAAAATTTAGTAACTTTGTTTCTTTCATTCGCTTGGCAAACGCAAAGTGATCAATTTGCAAGACCACTCTAAAAGCTGACCCAAATGGGAAATTGCTCGCCACACAGCGCCCAGGCAGTGTTATATTCACCAAAGAAGCTAACATTATGCGGAGTGTCTATTAGCTATTATCAAAATGGCTGTTAGCCAACTCAGGACTTTGTCGAGTTATGTCACTTGTCTCTACGCTGCGCAATTGCGCACTGCTCGCACATTCTCAGCGCACAAGAAAATCTAGCCTGCGCACAAAAATGAGGGCTCAAAATTACCAATTAGCGACTCAAGTCAAAGTTACAGTGCATGAAGGTAAAAATACACGGGTTTCCCTTACGCTGTGTCCTAAATGCGGTATTTTGAAGTCGAGTCGAAAGAAAACGAAGTTGAGTAAAGTTAGTATAGTTTGTCGAGGAACCGGCTTCTCCGGCTCGGCTCACTAAAAGGAACCGGCTCTTTCGGGTCCTAAACGGCTCTTTGGGTTGTTTTTGCTTCTTTAAAACCAACATGACCAAATATTATGTAAAATTATGCACAAAATGACTTAAAGGAAGGGGGGAATAGAACAAAAAAGAAACAAATACCAAAATGAAAAAGTAGTGAAAAGCTGAGAAAAAAAGAAACAAAAGAAAGAGAAAAAAAGAAGGAAACATTTAGAAAAAAGCCAGAAAAAAAGAAAATAAAGAAATGTAGGAAAAAAGTAAATAGAGAACAAAAAGAAAAAAGTAACAGCTCGGAAAAAATAAACACAATGAGATTTTTTTTAAATAAATTTAAAAACAAGTAGAAAAAAAAACACGGAAAAGGGAAGAAAAAGTTTGTGTTGCATTCAAATAATTTCCAATTATATCAAGTGAATCTTGTTGCCAACATTGTACTTCCACTAAAAAATGTGATTAAGTACAGTTTTGTATCTTGCAACCGACTCAATAAGCCCCCAAAAAGGTTAATATTATGTGACAAAATATATCAGGAAATAAAAAGAAATGGATATCTTGTGAAAGAATTGTAAGAACAAACAACGTTTTTAGGCCGTGCTGCCCTTTGCAATAGTACACGAGTGGATTCAGTCAAAAGAGAAAAATAATTTTGCATTGCCGGAAACTCAGCAAAATGTAACTCGATGTCAAGTTTTGGACATGTTTGATAATTGCTCAGACCCCTGGAAAATTACAGGGAACATTGCTTGAGAACAAGGGGAGGGTTACGTTTAAATAACATAGTTTATTAACAAATGTCTGCTAAAAGGATTTTGTCAATTACCGTTATAAAACATCTACCATATAAAAGCCACCTTCGCTGTTTTCATTTCACATGATGAATGCATGAAAAAAAAATCCTTACAATTGTAGTGCCAGCGCACCTATTCTTTGTTGAACAAAACTAGCTCCTTCTTCCTCTATGATAAAACAATAAATACTGGAAGTTTCAGTATTGATCCGATCCAAGTAAATACCGTGTATTGATTGATACTGTACCTATCTCAGACAATACAATATAATGACCTTTAACCGTTAAAGAAATATTTTTACTTTACTCCAACAACTGTTTCAAAACGAAAGTCAAGAAAGTCAAACCGAAAAATACAGCAATGTCAATAATTTACAAATATTGCATAGCATTGTCAACAAGCCAACTAAAATCTACAAACAACAAATCTAAAAAAGAAAAATACTACATAAATAAAGAAAAAGCCCTACATAAACCGATGTTTCAAAACAAAAGTCAAGAAAGTCAGATAAAAAAAAAAGCCATGTAACTAAAAGAATGTATTCTAATGTCAAAAAGACAACTAAAATACCTTCCTTGTCACAATATTTTGAAATAATAATAATAATAATAATAATTTCCTTGTATTGTCATTCTGTGTAACAATGTACACAGAACGAAATGTCGATTGCACCTGACCCGTTGTAGCGAGCCGATGCAGCCGCAGCCAACAGAGGGCGCCGCCGACCACTAGGTCAGTAAAGCAAATAAAGTGGAAACACAATTGGATTTAAATTAAAAGTGATGGTATGATTGTATATTATATATAATATAATAATATTATTATATTATAATATAATGCATAATATATATATATATATATATATATATATATATATATATATATATATATATATATATATAAATAATATATAATGTATAATGTATAATGGTATAATTATAATTGTAGGGCAGCACGGCGGCGCAGTGGGTAGCGCTTGTGCGGAGTTTGTATGTTCTCCCCGCGCTCGCGTGGGTTTCCTCCGGGCACTCCGGTTTCCTCCCACGTTCCAAAACATGCATTTTAGGTGAATTGGCCGGTCCAAATTGTCCCTAGGTGTGACTGAGCGAATGAGTTGTCTGTCCCTGTGTGCCCTGCGATTGGCTGGCAACCAGTTCAGGGTGTCCCCTGCCCACTGCCCGCTGATTGCTGGGATGGGCTCCAGCACCCCCGCGACCCTACTGAGGATAAGCGGTGCAGCTAATGAGATGAGATGAGATGAGGTATAATTGTAATCCACAAACAAAAATAGTAGGGTAATGGTTAAAATCGGAAGACAGTATCCATCCAACGAATAGTATTGATCCGTTCCAAGCATTTCTTCATTGTAGATAAAAAGTATATTTGCATCGATCTGCCCAACCTTCATTCAGGCTGCTAATAGTATAACCCAGTGTTTTCGTTTGCCGGCATCCCTACGTCCTAGACACATGATTTTTGCTGGGGACGCATAGTGTCAAATCAACATGCGTCCCGGGACGCAACATTTTCAACACAAAATTGTCATTATTACCCGATTACTTTTATTTTTAACAAATATTTACCGCACTCCAAACTTTTGGTCAGGCATCCGCCATTGTTGTTTTGGTCTCGCGGTTCGAGTTTTCGATTACTCCAATTTCAAATATGCTAATAAAAGACAAAAGAAACTAAACATGAATAAAATGATGACTCACAACACGTGGTAAGCTTTCTCTCCTGGCTTTGATCGCTTTGATCTGCGGCGAAACTAACATAAAATGCGACAGAAACAAAATGAAAATAAATCCAAACAGCTTGCCAACATCATTTTTGCTGTTCCATGTACAGTGGAACCTCGGTTCTCGACCATAATCCGTTCCATTTCTTTGTACAAATACCGATTTGTACGATCACGAAGCCGTTTTTTCCCATTAAAAGTAATGTAAAACTGTTTTAATCGGTTCCAACACCCCGAATGTTTACCATGAACGTAAACATGAAGCTAACCCAGGCTAATCGTACGTTTGCGTTAGCGTAATCTTCCGTACGAAAGATTACGCTAACATTAACGTGTAAAAATAAAAAAATCAGGTCGTTTACACGTCATTTAGCACCCGGGTCTCCAGAACAAGTGGTGAGCGGTTAAAGGATAAAGAAAATAATCATGAATAGGATTTCCTACCGATCGGCAAAAGCCATGCTGTATTCCTGAAAGAAGGAAAACTCGCACACCTTCTTCATATTTTGCTATTATTTCTTTCTTAAATGCAATAGTTGTACGCACTACTCCTCTATTTTCACCTGTAGCAACTTTGCTGCTTGCACCAACCTTCTTCCGAGGCATAATTAGGGGTTAAAACACTCTCTTCACCGCTTTTGAAAAAACGAAAACAGAAAAGGAGTGCGCGTTGCCGTGACAACAGTTCTTCACGAGGGGTGGGGGCAATCTACACCCGTACGCCGCTCAGCGTCGCCCCTAGCGTACCGTCGTTCGAACTCCGATTTTTTTAACGAAATGCGAAGCAAGAATTTCTCGAAATTTTTGGTCGAGAACCGATTTGTTCGAACCGAGAGGCGTTCGAAAAACGAGGTTCCACTGTATTCCGTTACTCCCCAAACCTGCACAAAATGGAGTCATTTTATTCATATTTAGTTTCTTTTGTCTTTTATTAGCATATTTTGTGTTGGAGTCATCCAAAAGTCATTGAAAGTAATCCAGTTAAAGTAACCCTACCCAACCCTGAGTTTTAGTATTATGAGTGAAAAAAAAATACGATATGACATTGCACAGCAAATCTTTAGTAAGTTAGACATTTGGAGACTTTTCCCAATTTTGCCTGTTTTGTAAGCCATTTCATACATTTTTAAAGTGGCACATAACAAAAAAATGGGCGCTTTTTAAACAAATGTATGCTTAAAACACAATCTGGTTATTGTTTCCAACACAGGGGAGCAAGTTGTATTCATATTAAACGGTGTGTTTGCTTTTTCTGCATTTTCAGGCTGCAAGAAGCCATTTACATCTGTTTTGACAACCAAGTCATACATTGTACACGAATCGTATACTTTTTTCATGGCCAAATTTAAGCGCTTTGTGTCCTATTTAGGTGTAGCAAACAGCAAAAAAATACAAAATAATAGTATTTTCCATGAATTACCTTTTGATATGACTGGAGAGAGGGCGGTACAGTGACTGAGTGGTTAGCACTTTTTTGGCACAGTTCTAAGAGATAGAATCCTCCTGTGCGGAGTTTGCATGTAATGGGTCTGGGGAACAAACTGTCTCTGAGTCAGTTTGTTTTTGTTTTGTGTGACCTGTAGCGCTTGCGGGAAGGCAGCAAGTCAAAGAGTTGGTGGCCGGGCTGTTTTATCCAATCAGTTTATTAAATATGCTATAATTAATAAACTAGGTACATTTTTTCATATAAAATTTGTAATACAGTGGAACCTCGGTTCTCGACCATAATCCGTTCCAGAATCCTGTTCGAAAACCGATTTGTTCGATCACCGAAATCATTTTTCGCATTAAAAATAATGTAAATCGTTTTAATCCGTTCCAACACCCTGAATGTTTACCTTGAATGTTCAACGTAAACATAAAGCTAACCCAGGGTAATCGTACCTTCGCGTTATCGTAATCTTCTGTACGAAAGATTACGCTAACATGAACGTGTAAAAATAAAAAAATCAGGTCGTTTACAAGTCATTTAGCACCCGGGTCTCCACAACAAGTGGGGAGCGGTTCATTGGAAAGGGGGCTCCGTTCCAACGCCCTCAATGTTGGGCTCTCTTCCAACACCCTGAATGTTTAACGTAAACTTAAAGCTAACCCAGGCTAATCGTACGTTTGCGTTATCGTAATCTTATGAATAGGATTTCTTACCTTTGTGGTGGTCAGCAGAAGGCGCTCGCAGACCTCCATCATGTTTGGCTATTATTTATTTCTTGAATGCAATAGTCGTACGCACTACTTTTCTTTTTTCACCTGTATTAACTTTGCTGCTTGCACTGACTTTCTTCGGAGGCATAATAAGGGGCTAGAACACCCGTACGCCACTCAGCATCGCACCCTAGCGTACGCACTCACGCATTACCGGCGTTCGAACTCCGATTTTTTGACCAAACAGCGAAGCAAGAATTTCTCCAAATTTTTGGTCGGACTCCGATTTGTTCGAACTGAGAGGCGTTCGAAAACCGAGGTTCCACTGTACATTCTTGCTAAATGATTATAATTTCTGCAACCACACCAGATAAATTAATTACATATGTGGGTGTTGACATAATACATAGAAGGGGATATTTTAGAAAGGTTCCTTTCGCATCTGAGTAAGTTGTGTGAGTAAGATATCTACTCCCACACTCCTTTTTGATTTTTTTTCAGTAATGATCAGTGACCAGTCCATGGTAAATGATACCCCCCCTCCAAACAGGATAAAAGGCAAACCGTGATAACAATAATTACTGTCACGGGACCGGACCAGATCAGAGGCAGGAGGCAGGAAGGGTGAACTCATTCACGTTAACGATCAGTTACTTTTATTAAGGAAATAAAAGTCGACCAACACTCAGGGACAAAAACAAAAAAACAGGCTTACAGGCAAACAGGAACTCAGACTAGGAATACTCACAAAACAGGCTTTTACTCAGAAAGGGCAAGTACAGGTTTCCTCAAGTCAAACAGAACAGAATAATGCAAACCCGGCCTTAAGAAGCACACACGCAAATTAGAAAATCTGCTACAGCCGGTGCCAAGGGGGCGGGGCCAGCCGGTCGCCACGGCGACCATGCTGGACATGACACTTACTGAGAGTTGAAATGAGTTCCAAGAGCAAAAAAGGAAGAAAAAAAACTGATTGTGGGATCTGGGGGTTGATGGAGTCAACGGGCTATTGTAAAACTCAATGCATACTCTAAAGCTTCAACAAACCTCCCAGGACACCACCTCCATCTTTTAAGTATGAGCTGGCCTCACTTTTCTTATGCATATTTAAATTTCTGACAAATACATTGAAAAACACTATAGTAAATGTCAAATGTGCGATGTGAGGTTTAACAAACCAGAAATAAGTGAGTCTTATAAATACCGATCCGTTTTTTTTTCCCCAGATGAAACCAATCCTATCCTTGCTCTCTCAATTATATACTGTAGCTCAAGTCATGAATAACGTAACAGCAGTTGGTAAAAATGAATAAATAAATACATCTATCTCTTGGTACATGTAACCATCAAGCTTGGGGAGTAAAAAAAAATGCATGTAACAGCGTTACATAATTAGAATAAAAATAAATAAATAATTTGATTCTGTTACAGAAAAAAAAACATGTTCTAAAAGGACAAGTACATTTAGTCAAAATGAGGATTATTTTGAGGGATAGCACCTTATAGTAAATTATATATATGTAACCGCGGTGTACCTGTCTCACCAAAGATCCACATTCACACTGGACTGGATGATGAGGTTTTTATTACAGTTTCTGCAGATGAAATGAGTCACAACATTAGCTTCTCTGCTGGCTTTGATCTCTTTGATCTCGTTGGTAGCTCTATCTGTAGACTGCCCAAAGCATATCAAATAGCTTACTTTTCAATTGATATAAAATACATTTTAGAATATCACAATACATTTTTACATCCATTTTAACAAGATACTTTTAACAAGAGATCGTATAGTGTTTTTTTAACATTAACAATGAATTCAACATATTTTTCTTTAGTCTGGATTTTAACCAACATCATCCTTTTTATATATATATGAGAAAATAGAAATAAGAACAATAATGAGTGTAAAAACGGATACAATTTACCTGCAGATTAAATGAGTCACAACATTAGCTTCTCTGCTGGCTTTGATCTCTTTGATCTCTATAAGGGGAATTAACATTTTAGCACAACAGAAACAAAACGAAAATGAATCCAAACAGCTTGACAACATCAATCACATTACTGTGCATGTTGAGAGATTTGTCAGCTGTGGTTATAATGTTTACATTTTTTTTGTGGCGCACCAAAAGATGTGTATTACCGTTGGCAGCTCTCTCTGTAGACTGCCAACAAACCCCGCCTCCCGGTCACATGTCAGAAGCCAAAACCAAACCCTACCCCATACCAGCAGGTGGCACTGTTGGACTCATCATTGCAGGACACTTACCAAAAAATTATACACATATTTTAGCAGGAATTTCAATAAAACAAAAGTTATTATTACACCCGTTGCATATACATATACATAATGTGCCCATTGATCAATTGTGTCTGTCACCTAGAGCAGTGCTTCTTAATTATTTTCTGTCATGCACCCGCTCAGAAGAATAAATTATCCAGCCCAGGTCCCTTTTTATTCTGGGTAAGTTAAAAAAATAAAATAAAAATAGAAGTCAAATGGAGGCTCCAGCCCAGTGTTCTCGTTTACCCGCGTCCCTGCGTCCCAGACGCATCATTTTTGCTGGGGACGCATCGTGTCAATTCTTCGGAAGATCGTGAAGGCAAGGAAAACATGTGTGTTGAAGCGAACGATTCGACGAAAGAAAACAAACAAAATAATATTCCTAGCAGGGACTTTTCTGCCAAAATGGAGTCAATTATATTCCTGGTGATGCTATGAGGAGGATGATAATGGATTGGACCTTGAGAAGGAATTACAACTGTGGCAGGACAGCAAACCACGAAGAATATATGAACTGAAAAATCTGAAGTGATAACTTGCTTTGTAATATCAATTAACTGTGATGATTAAAACTGCACGAATATATAAACTGATATTTCAGCAATATTATTTTGTACAATGTATTTTTGTGAAGTGAAAAATCTGAAGTGATAACTGCTTTGTATTATCAATTAACTGCGATGATTAAAACTGAATGAATATATAGATTTATATTATATATTTGTCGCCGATTTACAATGTCAACCTCGATAACACTAAATTTTGGGGACCATAGATCTCTGTTGGGACCCATAGATTTTTTGAGCATGCTATCTAGACATCGCTTTTCATGGGTAAAATGAACACTGCTCCAGCCTACTATTTGAGAATCACTGCACTACAGAAACAGAGAGATTACACATGACCTGTGTGCACCACAATCTATCCACTACTGCATGTTTGAAACACTGTGTTGCAGGTTTAAGCATTTTTTTGGTCTGTATTTTATTTATCCTTCGATGTAGCAATGGGCAGTGCAGTTGGGTGCTAGTAATGTAGTAAAGTAGTAATGTTCAAATCCAGCTAGTAAGTAATGTGTTCTGGGACTAGGACTAGTAATGTGTTCTGGGACAACACATCCCGCGTCATCTTCCTTTTGTGTTTTTGTAGTGAATGTTCCAACATATGTTGTCTCTATTAAAATGTTTTATTGGGTTAGTTAGTCAGTTTTCTATAACATATCTTAAATTAACTTCCTTTCACGTTTTTGTTCTGTTAGTTAGTGTCCTAATTTGTCCTTCCTTGTCTCACGTGTTTGTATGGTTAATATATGTTTAATCTTCCAACATATTGTTCAGTTAATGTTCTTGCATATTCAAAATGGTCCTTCTTTTCATGTTTGATTCAGTTAGCTTTCCAACATGCCCTGGTTTGCCTTTTCAGTTAGGTTACTAGTTGTGTGCTTGCACCTTCTTTCTTTCATGTTTGATTCATTTCAAATCGAATAAGTGTTTTAACATAATGTAGCGGGGATGCAAAAGATCCCCAGTGCAAGACCGGGTGGAAATATGTGATGGCCTGGAGAGGGATGGGTGCCACCAGGCTGTACTTGCATAAGAAACACCACAGAGCAGGGTGCCCCTACTACCCTAGTGCTTAAGGGATCCAACCAACCAATAACATGATATGTTGTTATTTAAGAAATTGTAACCAACCAACTTGCTGACATTTGAGAAATTCAGTTGATTGTCTACTTTTTGTATTTTGCAGTTCATTGTTCTGAAGGCATGGGTTCAAATCCAGCTACCAACCTTCCTGTGCGGAGTTTGCATGTTCTCCCCGTGCTTGCGTGGGTTTCCTCCGGGCACTCCGGTTTCCTACCACATTCCCAAAAAAACATGCATGTCAGGTTAATTGGCCGGTTCAAATTGTCCCTAGGTGTGAATGAGCGAGCAAATTGTGTGTCCCTGTGTGCCCTACGATTGACTGGCTGGCAACCGGTTCAGGGTGTCCCCTGCCCACTGCTCGAAGATGGCTGGGATGGGCTCCAGCGACCCCACGACCCTACTGAGGCTAAGCAGTGCAGATAATGGATGGATGGATTGATGATCACTGTATTGATATACTGTGAGAAAGTTTTACTTACCCTGGTAAATCTGATTATAGTCAAGACGCTTGGCTTCCGCACTTCAGACCAGTGAAACTTGAATTGGACACGACATCACAGTTTTTATAAAAAATTTAGAAAGTGAACTCTTGTTGCGTTTAAAACAATATTGGGTTCTTACTGCCCTATGATTGAAATCTAAAACGGAGCATACCATATCTGCCATGTGGAAGAACACTATACAACTTGATTGATATTTGAGCATTTTTGTAGGACTACAAGCAACTCACTGACCTTGGTTTCCTCCAATTCTTTTTCATGGTTACAGAGTTGATTTATCCATCCATTCATCCATCCATTATCTGCACTGCTTATCCTCAGTAGGGTCACGGGGGTGCTGGAGCCCATCCCAGCCATCTTCGGACAGTGGGCAGGGGACGCCCTGAACTGGTTGCCAGCCAGTCGCAGGCCACACAGGGACAGACAACTCGCTCGCTCATTCACACCTAGGGACAATTTGGACCAGCCAATTAACCTGACATGCATGTTTTTTGGAAACCCACCCAAGCACGTGGAGGACATGCAAACTTTGCACAGTAAGGTTGGTAGCTGGATTTGAACCCATGACCTCAGAACAGTGCCGCACACGCGCTAACCACCGCGCCGCCATGCTGCCTTGAGTTAATTTATCTTAAACAATATTTTGAAATATTGTTTATGTTATGTTTATGTTATGTTTATCCATCCATCAATTATCAGTACCGCTCGTCCTCAGTAGGGTCACAGGGGTGCTGTAGCCCATCCCAGCTATCTTCGGGCAGTGGGAAGGGGACACCCTGAACTGGTTGCCAGCCAGTCGCTGGACACACAGAGACAGACAACCATTCACTCGCTCATTTACACCTAGGGACAATTTGAAGCTTTTGTTTTTGGAATGTGGGAGGTGTGCAAACTCCACACAGGGAGGTTGTGGTAGCTGGACTTGAACCCCGGACCTCTGCACCGTGGGGCTGCGCGCTAACCACCCATCCGTCGTACCGCATAGTATGTTTATTTCGTCTTGCAATCGCTTATTTGGTACTGGAGTAATCCTAAAGTAATTGAAATAAAAAGTCAAGTCATTTTTATTTGTATAGCCCTTAATCACAAAGAGTCTCAACGGGCTGCACAGGTTATTGCACGGACTATTATTTCAGACTATTATTATGATTTTTTTTTATTTTTTATTGCCATTCTTTGTAACCATGCACACAGAACGAAATGTCGATACACCTGACCCTTACAATTAAACTGTAGCGAGCCGATGTAGCCGCAGCCGAACAGGGCGCCGCCATTTTAGACCCACCTGCTGTGTCGGGAGTCATTAGTTGACCAAACCCCCCAATTCCAACCCTTAATGCCGAGCGCCAAGCAGGGAGGCAACGAGTACCAATGTTGTGAGTCTTAGGTATGACTCGGCCAATCAGGGCGCAGCCATTTTAGACCCAACTGCTGTGTTGGGAGTCATTAGGTGACCAAACCCCCCAATTCAAACCCTTAATGCCGAGCGCCAAGCAGGGAGGCAATGCGTACCAAAGTTGTAAGTCTTAGGTATGACTCGGCTGAGGCTTGAACCAGCGACCTCCCAGTCTCGGAGCGGGAGCCCCCCTACCATGTAGGCTACCGAGCTGGTATTATCACACCACCCCCTGATCTGAAACCAACAGGAGGGCAAAGAAAAACTCAAAAACCTCGACATGAGGAAAATGAAGAAACCTTGAGAAGGGACCACACATGTGGTAATCTCCCTTTCAGGCTGCAATGGATGTTGCAATAACAAATAATACACAGATATTGTCAACAAAAAATATAGGTTATTCACATGCTATAGAGTACAAGTGAGTTTTTAGCTTAGAAAGTGATAAGGTTACCGTACTGCAATATTAGTATAGTATTCCGATTACATTACTTATTACATTTTTCAATAAGTAACCAGTGACTGTTTCTTATTACATTTTTAAATTAACCCCCCCTTACCAAGAAAACCAGACATGCACCATTATACACAAAAAATGAGGTAAGAATTTGTTGAATGTCGGAACCCATAAAGGACTTGTGTTTATATTTAGAGATGGTGCAAGAATGCGGTCGTGATCACCAAACGACCTGATTTGATTTATATCTCGATCATCTCTGCCTCTCCATCCTTGTTCTTTTTCCTTCGAGTGTAAAACCCGGGTTGACCTTCCTGTGTGATATAATATACGCTCCCCGTGCTATAATCTTCCATCATCGTTCCTCCTGGGTATCAAGCAGAATGAAGAAGCAAGTCACTCATATTGTAATAAGCATCATCGCTAGTCTGGAATCCCTGATTAAAATGCATTTTTCAAAAGTATTGAAACAGTCTTCTTCTTTTTCTTCCCTTTCTCTTAACCTTTCTATGTGTATTATTACTGTTATTGATACTACATTGAACTGAAATGAAATACAGTGGAACCTCGGTTCTCGACCATAATCGGTTCCGGAACCCTGTTCGAAAACCGATTTGTTCAATCACCGAAATCGTTTTCCCCGTTAAAAGTAATGTAACATCGTTTTAATCTGTTCCAACACCCTGAATTTTTACCATGAACGTAAACATGAAGCTAACCCAGGCTAATCGTACATTCCCGTTAGCTTAAACTTCCGTAAGATTACGCTAACATGAACGTGTAAAAATTAAAAAAAAGGATTATGAATAGGATTTCTTACCTTTGTGGTGGACGGTGGGGAGAGAAAAATCATCAAAAGTTTTTCAACCTCTTCCAAAACTTGCGGCAGTTGCTTGCTTATAGCGCTAACTTCCTTAGCCGCATCACTCGATTTCACAGCCTCCTTAATGAAATGAAATGCAATGCTTTGATGCTAGGTCCTTAGCTTGGCCTTTTATGCTAAGTCCTTAGCTTGGCCTTTTGATGCTAGGTCCTTAGCTTGGCCTGATGCTAGGTCCTTAGCTTGGCCTTAGCTTGGCCTTAGCTTGGCCTTAGCTTGGCCTTTTGATTTTTGCATTCCAGAGATGGAATAAGAGCTTGCTCTGTCCACTCCACGCATCGGCCCGGTATTGCAGTACCTCCGGGAACGGTGCATTCGCAATGATCGCAACAAGGCTTTAGGGCTAGGACCTTAGCTTAGCCTTTTGGCTGAGAGTAAGTGTCCCGGCTCCTAGGCTTTGTAGCGTATAATGAACTGACCGATAACGGATAATGGATAATGAATAACGAAGATAGAACAATAACCCTTAAAAACCCCAAAACCCCCCCGAAATGATCTGCATTTCTATAGCGCTTTTCAAGTCAATGACTTCCCTAAGCGCTTTACACTGTGCTTCACATTTCCCAATAGCGGCCGTGATCTGTGCAGCCATGCAAGGCGCTAACCAGCTTATTGGGGGTATTGGGGGTTCAGTGTCTTACCCAAGGACACTTCGACATGTAACACGGACAAGCCGGGATTCGAACTGGGATCCCTTAATCCTTATTCTTTACTATCGTACTGATAGTAGATTTAGCCGTGCTGTATTCACTAGCAAGATCGGAAATTCGTACACCTCTTTCATATTTAGCTATTATGTCTTTCTTAAAGGCAATAGTTTTACAAACAACTTGTCTTTTTTCACCTGTCCTGCTTGCACCGACCTTCTTCGGAGGCATAATTACGGGCTAAAACCCCTGTACGCCGCTCAGCATCGCACCCTAGCGTACCGGCGTTGTAACTTCGATTTTTTGACCGAACAGCGAAGCAAGAATTTCTCGAAATTTTTGGGTCGAACACCGATTCGTCCGAACTGAGAGGCGTTCAAAAACCGAGGTTCCACTGTACTTGAGCTAGACTCTTCATTTGCAACGGAACTTTAATATAGTATTATCTTAGTTATTGCGGATAGTGGGGTCCAGAACCCGCTCCGAGACGTAAAAATCTTCATACAAAAAGGCTCAAAGGGTCAAACTTCCAGATTATATCCTGACAGTAAAACACAATAAAAACTATAGAACAATGTTTTAATAAGAAAATTAGCTGAAGAGCTTTGCGCACCACCATCTTATACATATACAATCAACAAAAACACAGAGCACATGATTGCAGTTTAATTAATGGTCTTTATTGTCATTATACAAAAGAACAAGAGTGCCCCGTGATAGCATCGGCTGTGTGATGTCTGTTGCAGAACACAGTGGAAAATATTTTGATATCAATGGCAATAAAGACAATTCAATTTAAAAATATGCAAGCAGTGAACCAATGATAACCGGAGCACAAAGTAGCAAAGTGTGGACAGAATTGACTGGACACATTTTTTTATTTGTCAAGAACGATGATCTTCATTATCATTTAAGTAAACAGTGTGCACTGCTGACGGATTAAAATAAATTGGCATTGACAGTTGAGTTCCCCTCAAGTTAAATCATTCCGCAGTTTTCCTGAAGGGGAAGTTAAACCACCATAATGTATTTTCCCCACTAGTCTAAATGCAGTATTCTTATTTTGATTGCAGTCATGCGATAGTAATCAAGCTGTAAAATGCATTTTTGTTTCCATTTTTGCACATGTTGACTGCACTGTTTACTGCTCACCTTGCACAATGTGACTATTTTCTGCACCAAATTCATATGTTGACTATTTTTTGCACTATAATGACTATTTGTGCACCAAATGTATAATTGCACAAACCCTTACGATACCAAACTGTATTACGATACCAAACTATATGTTACATCCTACATGCCGACATTTCTTGTGTAAATATTGTGTAAATTATAATTATAACCTTATCCTCCTTGTTTAATAACCTTATCTTCTCTGTTCCTTTGTCTTCTTGGCTTTTTTACCTCACTGCGAATGTGTGAAACTGGAGTGTCATGCCCAATTTCGTTGTCACAATATGTTAACCCATTTTGTAACAATGACAATAAAGGTATATTCTATTCTATTCTATCTATTCTACCACAGAGCTGCCATTTTGTTACTTGTCTTATTAAGGAAGCTTGGAGAAAAGATAGTGAGCCCGGCTCTTCGGACTAGTGATATAACAAACTATTTAATGTTGGTTCTTCATCACAGCACAGATTAAAATAGGTTTTCCCCCAAAAAATGAAAATCAAATCAAATCCTTCAGATTGTCTAAGTAAACATGCACCGGAATTAATTAGTTCTAATGCAATCTCTGCTTGTGAATGAATTTGATTGCTATGATTTGTCGGTTTGAATAAGGCAAGGAAAACAAAGCCGTTGGCTTGTAAATTTAAGTAAGTGTGATCATTGTAAATAACGCCGTCGTTTTGTTTACCGTAAATTCCGGACTATAGAGCGCACCTGATTATAAGCCGCACCCACCACATTTTAAGAGGAAAACTGCTTTTATACTTACACAAGCCGCAATTGTATATAAGCCGCATGCGCCCACTTTAAAACATGTAACACGATCACAAAAGTAACCCAAACCCGACTTTATGTCAAGGGATTGTAAATGAATACAAAGTACACAGTCCAAAAAAACACATGAACGGAAAATGATACCGGTACTAAAGGTTTGATGCAGACCTGCAGAGTCCGGGTCCCGTTGAAAGTAATCCAAGGAAAAAAAGTCTATATTTCCAAAGGTAAGGGTGGGAAAAATATATATCCACTATTGTCCGCTGCGTCCACAAACACGCCTCACCTTTACTCCAATTCCCGTCAGCCCCCGTTATTTTTGCCCCTTCATTTTGATTCGCCTGTGGAAAACATATCAGAATAAGTCTCTAAAATAAATCCATTAAAAAATATACAGTTGCAAATACATATTTTACATGGTTACACATATTTACAAAGAAAGACGGCACACCGAGAGAGTTTTCAAAGCTTTAATAATAATAATATAACTTTCATCCCAAACCGTGACTGTGACAGGTAGCAACACGCTACTAGGAACACGTTCGCAAAACAGTAAACGGGTCTGTTAAAGAAATGTACCGTATTTTTAAAAATCATGGTAAACCGTCCTCATTTTCCTCCTTATAACTGACGCCATCAAAATCGTCTTCCTCAGTAAGAAACTTTGTCATATAGACGTCGTCCCACGCTCCCTTATTCCAAAACACCCTAGCAACATGATCACAAAGTAAAGTTTACGTGCAATAGCTCTGTTTCCTTCTTAATCTGATTGCTCGATTGCTTTTAGCTTGAAAGCTGCGTCATGTGCCTTTCTTATTGCAATTTGCATGATGAGGGTAAGTTTATGCTAATTTGATTATTGCACAAGCTAAGAAGTTGCAGTCTTCCTCTGCGCATATATTCCAGCGGTCTAAATCTTACCTTTTGTAGTCGAGCGCCCCTGGCGGCCGTTAGAAGAATGACATAAATTGGCCGCATCACTGAATAAGCCGCAGGGTTGAACGTTTGGGAAAAAAGTAGCGGCTTATAGTCCGGAATTTACGGTAATCCTGCATTTGACAAAGCTACAGTATCGTAAGAAGATATGACACGATTGCAGTCACACACAATCACTATTGCACATGTTCTCCACCCCCTCTATAAAATAATAAAAAAAAATAAAACAAATTAAAAAATAAAGAGCTTTCTTGGCTCCCATCTCAATTGGATGTGCAAGAGTCAATGTCATGGTGTTAAAAAACAAAGCAAAACGCCGTTATTTCAATGTGTTATTTATACCCGTTTCTGTGTGATTTTTTTCTTCCAGAAGTCACCGCTCATCTTTCCAGCTTGTGGAAGCCCAGTCAATGAATTATGAATGTTAAACAAGATGACCTCCTCTCAGCAGCAGCAGACGATGCGAGGTCCTAGGTGGAACCGGGCCTTTTCCGACCCTTTTTTTGTACTGCTCCTGGCCCTACAACTTTTGGTTGTGGCGGGTATGGTCCGTGCTCAGACGTGCCCTTCAGCCTGCTCCTGTAGTAATCAGTTCAGCAAAGTCATCTGCACACGGAGGGGGTTACGGGAGGTCCCTGATGGAATTTCGACCAATACGCGTTATCTGAATCTTCAAGAAAACCTCATCCAGATAATCAAAGTGGACAGCTTTAAGCACTTGAGACATTTGGAGATCTTGCAGCTGAGTAAAAACCACATACGTAAAATTGAGCTTGGGGCATTTAATGGACTAGCCAGCCTTAATACCCTGGAGCTTTTTGATAACCGCCTAACCACAATCCCAAATGGGGCGTTTGAGTACCTGTCCAAACTAAAGGAATTGTGGCTGAGGAACAATCCCATTGAGAGCATTCCCTCTTATGCCTTCAACAGGGTGCCCTCATTACGACGGCTGGACCTTGGGGAACTTAAAAGACTATCTTACGTATCAGAGGGGGCTTTTGAAGGGCTGAGCAACCTTCGCTACCTAAATCTGGGAATGTGCAATTTGAAAGAAATTCCCAACCTCATTCCCCTGGTGAAGCTTGACGAACTAGAGATGTCAGGAAACCAGCTGTCTGTCGTCCGGCCTGGTTCTTTTAAGGGGCTCATTCATCTCCAGAAGCTGTGGATGATGCATGCCCAGATACAGACAATTGAAAGAAATTCATTTGATGATCTCCAGTCACTAGTGGAGCTGAATTTAGCCCACAATAACCTTACTCTCCTGCCCCATGACCTGTTTACTCCTCTGCATCATCTGGAGAGGGTGCATTTGCACCACAACCCTTGGAATTGCGATTGCGACATCCTCTGGCTGAGCTGGTGGCTCAAGGAGATTGTGCCGGCCAACACCAGCTGCTGTGCCCGCTGCAGCTCACCAGCTCACCACAAAGGGCGCTACATTGGTGAGCTTGACCAAAACTACTTTCACTGTTATGCTCCCGTTATTGTAGAGCCGCCGGCTGACCTGAACGTGACAGAGGGAAGCGCTGCTGAGTTAAAATGTCGAGCCAGCTCTTTGACCTCCGTAAGCTGGATCACCCCAAACGGTTCCATCATGACACACGGGGCGTACAAGATCAGAATCTCCGTACTTAACGACGGCACTCTGAACTTCACCAACGTCACCATGCAGGACACGGGTACATATACGTGTATGGTGAGCAACTCGGCCGGTAACACGACGGCTTCTGCCACGCTCAACGTGTCCTCAACAGAGAACAGCAGTTTCAGCTACTTTACTACAGTGACCGTGGAGACGATAGAATCGCCGCATATCGAAGGCTTCACCACGATTGTGCAACCGAAAGTAGGCCCCACCCCCTCGGCCCACACGTGGAAGTTCGTTTCACCGACTCCCACTATGACTACTACAATGCAGACCCCGGTCTCATTTCGAGCCACAGAAAAGACCTTCACCATCCCTGTGACAGAATTTGGTGGGGAAGGCTCGCTGAACGGCCTGGATGAGGTCATGAAGACAACCAAGATTATAATTGGCTGTTTTGTTGCAATCACACTCATGGCAGCTGTCATGCTGATCATCTTCTACAAAATGCGCAAACAGCACCACCAGCAGAACCACCATGCTCCCACACGCACCATAGAGATCATCAATGTCGATGAGGATTGTGTCACGGGGGGACCTGGCATGGACGGACACCTGACATTACCTCCCCTTGAACATGAGCACCTCAACCATTTCAACGCCTATAAAACTGCATACAACCATGCCTCCACCATGAACTCCATACACAGCTCGGCGCATGAACCTTTATTAATCCGGGCTAGCTCAAAAGACAATGTGCAAGAGACCCAAATCTGAACATTGTTTTGTCAAATAACGGCCAGACTGAAACACACATCGACCGCAAGTCAGTGGTTGATGGTGTTCTTTAAAGACTTTGGTAATTAGGGTATGTCTGTTACAAAAAAAGTGTCTTTATTTATTTAAGAACAAAGACTATTGTTGTCAATTCAAATGGTAAAAAAAAAACACTCAGCAATTGTTTTTTTCACTAGTTTATTCTTGCTCTCCCTTTCCTCTACTTTCTAGAAACTGCTCAGAGACATTAGGTCAAAATGAAACTAAACTAGAAGGCTGTTTATATTTGGTCAACATTTAAAAAGGTCCCCAATGAATTGAGAGCACATTACATTTTAATCCAAGTCTGGAGTAAGATGATCCATATTTTCTGCCCGTTCCATAATGAGATGAAGTAAATATGATTCTCTGTTCTTTCAAGTTGTTCAACATAATTACTGTGTGATTAATTACAAGACGATTTGAAGATGAAACACATGTAACATATAAAATATTGTTTCCTTTCATCAATATTTTTGAGCGATTGTTTTCTCCATGTTGTATTTTCTATGATTGATCAAGTATCAGGCCTACAAAAGCAGTTTCAAAAGGGTTAACTGGAAACTATCCGAAATGTAATACAGTGGAACCTCGGTTTTCAAATCAGAGTCCGACCAAAAATTTCAAGAAATTCTTGCTTCGCTGTTCGGTCAAAAAATCGGAGTTCGAACGCCGGTATTGCGTGAGTGGGATGCTGAGCGGCGTACGGGTGTAGATCGCTCTTTTCCTGACCAACTGTTATCGCGTGCGGACGTGCTTCGTTTTGCTTTTGCTTTTAATATAGGTGTACGAAGTGTTTTAGCCCCTAATTATGCCTCCGAAGAAAGTCCGTGCAAGCAGCAAAGTTGCTACAGGTGAAAAAAGAAAAGTAGTGCGTACAACTATTGCTGATCTTGCCTGCGCCTTCTGCTGACCACCACAAAGGTAAGAAATGCTATTCATAATTCTTTTCTTTATCCTTCTTTTTTTTATTTTTACACGTTCATGTTAGCGTAATCTTTTGTACGGAAGATTACGATAATGTGAACGTACGATTAGCCTGGGTTAGCTTTAAGTTTACGTTAAACATTCAGTAAACATTCAGGGTGTTGGAACGGAGCCCACTATTCAGGGTGTTGGAACGGAGCCCTCTCACCACTTGTTGTGGAGACCCAGGTGCTAAATGACTTGTAAACGACCTGATTTTTTTATTTTTACACGTTCATGTAAGTGTAATCTTTCGTACGGAAGATTACGATAACGCGAACGTACGATTAGCCTGGGTTAGCTTTAAGTTTACGTTAAACATTCAGTAAACATTCAGGGTGTTGGAACGGAGCCCAACATTCAGGGTGTTGGAACGGAGCCCCCTTTCCAATGAACCGCTCACCACTTGTTGTGGAGACCCGGGTGCTAAATGACTTATAAACGACCTGATTTTTTTTATTTTTACACGTGCATGTTAGCGTAATTTTTCCTACGGAAGATTACGATAACGCGAACGTACGATTAGCCTGGGTTAGCTTTATGATTACGTTAAACATTAAAGGTAAACTTTCAGGGTGTTGGAACGGATTAAAACGATTTACATTATTTTTAATGGGAAAAAATATTTCGGTGATCGTACAAATCGGTTTTCGAACGGATTATGGTCGAGAACCGGGGTTCCACTATACTTGGTTTGGTGTTTTCATGCCTCCCTTTTCAAGTGTGTAATGCTTATCTCATATACATGCTCCCAGGTAGACCTGCGAGCTTAAACCCTTTATACGGCTGTCTCCGCACATTGCCTGTTATCCAATGTGGCACATTTTCACCTGGGCAGTGCCTGGCAGATCCACATACGTAACTTGGCCTCTTGCAGCAGGTTTGGTGGCTCCGTGTGGGAAACTATCAGCCAGATGTTTGTGTTACCTGCCTTACTCCCACAGACTCATTTACATATTAATTGTCATGCCCATGGGCAGAGCTAAACAAAGACCCTTTTGCACACAAGTCCCGAGAGCCCCTCATGAAAGACAATGCCAAGTACCACAACTTCAGGGGCTAAGTGGGCCATCAGTAAAGCCCAACACTAAAGTATAGTTTCCTTTCTGGTTGCTCACCTCTACCAGCAAACCGATGTCATCAATTTTCTACAGGTTTTTAAACAGTGACAAACGCAGAAAAATTAAACTAGATATAGTTCAGAGGAGTCCAGATTTTTTGCCTGCAAGAGAAGTATAAAAGTATGACCTTGGTTTATGTTGTTTTAACTATTGTTTTTTTAAGCACACCAAAATAAACCAAGCAAGTCAATGTCGATTTCAGCTTTTGTTGAACAACAGGTACTTGAACCACCTAATATGAGGAAAATCATACCTGTCAACCTGTGCGGTTTTGCCGTAAAAAATATGTTTTTTATGCGTTTTTTAAAACAAGTACGACGTACAAGGAAATCTGTACAAAAAAACGCAAATTTTTTAATGATAGTTACCATCCGGCAGGGTTGGGTAGGGTTACTTTAACTGGATTACTTTCAATTACTGTATTTTCCGCACTATAAGGCGCACCTAAAAGTCTTATATTTTTTTTCAAAAGCTGACCATGCGCCTTATAATACAGTGCGCCTTATATATGGCTCAAAATTAAATTCGCAAGGTCTCGCAACTTACGCAACAGCCGCCGACTCGATTTTCCCCCGAACGTGGAGTAGTACGAGGTGTATGCTGGGATTTATATACCGGCGTTTCATTGGCTAACCAATGTGTCAATCATCATTTGAATCGATCGCTATTGGCTAAAGTTATTCGGAGCCTCGGATTGGCTAGAGGGCCAAAACAAACCCTGCAATTGGCCGAAAAAGATGTGTCAATCATCCGTTAAATCGATCGCTATTGGCTGAAGTTATTCGGAGCCTCGGATACGCTAGAGGGCCAAAACAAACCCTGCAATTGGCCGAAAAAGATGTGTCAATCATCCGTTACATCGATCGCTATTGGCTGAAGTTATTCGGAGCTTCGGATACGCTAGAGGGCCAAAACAAACCCTGCAATTGGCCGAAAAAGATGACTGAATAGCAAGCTTGCTAAGCTACGCCATAAAGAAACATGTTTCATTAGTCTGTATTAGTAAACATTTTACTCTCCTGGATTTACTTCACTCACGGTTGTAAGAAGACCATGGTTGCGTATCATTATTGAACGTGAGAACTTAGGTGAGCTATGCGGCTTCATGTTTTCCCGGTATCTTGTTTTAGAACGATCTTGATGTTGCTGTGATGAGTTGAGTGAATTAAACTCAATTCCAAGTGTTTATTGTCATATGCACAGTAAAGTTGCGAGCGAAAAAGAAAATAGAAACTAAGGAATGGTTGGCATTTCTTGAATTCCAAGACTTTAACCTTCCGAATGATATTTGAAATGGCGCATTTAAGTGACATCGTACGGACACCGCATCCGCACGTGTCTACGACACGTATTTGCTTCTTTGCAAGCTTTGGTAATGTTAAGGGGGTAATCAGTTTGACTGAATTATCTGACTGTTTTGTCGACGTTCCCATTGTAGCGCCTTGTAATCCGGTGCGCCTTATCTATGGAAGATATAGGACCAAAAACAATTTTTGGGGGGCGCGCTCTATAACCCGGTGCGCCCTATAGTGCGGAAAATACGGTACTTTTGGATTACTCCAATACCAAATATGCTAATAAACGACAAAATAAACTAAATATGAATACAATTATGACTCACAACACGTGGTAAGCTTTCTCTCCTGGCCTTGATCTCTTTGATAACCGGCAAAATTAACATAAAATGAAAATGAATCCAAACAGCTTGCCAACATCATTTTTGCCGTTCCATGTATTCCGTGACTCCCCAAGCCTGCACAAAATTTAGTCATTTTATTCCTATTTAGTTCATTTTGTCTTTTATTAGCATATTTAGTATTGGAGTAATCCAAAAATAATTGAAAGTAATCCAGTTAAAGTAATCCTACCCAACCCTGCCATCCGGTATACACAGACTATCACCAAATGGCAAATCAATCAAGTCAAAGGAGTTCGCCGCGGAAGCCTCTATCTCAGTATCGTTTTTAAACGAAGCGAGCGATTTGACGCTACTGTGTGCATGCGTCTGCCGCCCGGGGATTTCCCATCAAGCATCATTCCAAAAAAAGAGTATGGTGTACGATTATTTTGTATTTTGTACGGCAAAATACGACAAAATTGTTTTGAAAATTACACAAAATTTGTCTGTTCTACTCAATGTAAATTCTTTGTCAGATACTCTAATGCCGTCTGCCATCTCTATTTGTAAAGAGGCAAGCAATTAGTCAAAAGACGACCATTTTTAAAGACCTTACTTGGGTATAATTATTCTGATAGTTACCAAATTTAAAACATGAAAAAGCAGTAAAAGTCAAAGAATCCTTTTTTTTTTTTTTTTTTTGCTGGGTTTTGGTCATCACCTTTTATATTGATCAAAATGATAATTTTCCATTATCAATATTAAATTTGTGCAACATTCTCCACTGTATAGGAACAGATGCTTCATGTTTTTTTAAGTTTGGCTGCTTTGAAGATATTGCAGAGTCACCAAAGTTTGGACAATACCATTCTAGTTGGAGAAAAACGGTGAACATGTATTGTTAACAGTGTATGTATTAAAGAGTAGTGCAGCGTTTTGTGTTGTGCTTTGAGATAAACCAATTTAAACAAAAAAAATGCATCAATCAAGGTTATAAAATCGAAAATAAACTGTTTTGCACATTGCCATCGTCTGGAAACAGGGAATGAAATATGCGGTACAGTGGACCCTTGCTGTTGCACCAAATAGCACATTCAAATGAAAAATGCTTTTAGCTCAGGAGGTAGAGCGCTCGTCTTGGGATCAAAGGATCGCAGGTTTGATTCCCGGCTCCTCTGTGTTATATGTCGAAGTGTCCTTGGGCAAGACACTGAATCCGTAATGCTCCCAATAAGCAGGTCAGCGCTTCACATGGATGCATGGCCGCTATTGGTGTGTGTGTGTGTGTGAATGGGTAAGTGTGAAGCACATTGTAAAGCGCTTTGGGAGGTCTTCATTGACTTGAAAAGTACTATCAAAATGCAAACCATTTACCATTTATCTTGAAATCATTGCAACATTTCATTATATATAAAAAAAAAAAAAACGATTCAAGAAATAACAATCCAAAGACACTCTCAGAGCATTCGAAGGCTGATCAACATGTTCGAGTTGGTAGTGGTTGAAGCATGCTTTCTCTAATCAAAATAAATCATTTGTTTTAAGATGATAATGACTATTTACAAATACAAAATGTGACTGTATAACATCAGCATGAGTTATTTTGCTGAAGTCAGATGCAAGTTGGGGCTGTTCTAACTGCAGGGATCATATTTTACTCTTTACTGACCCTAAACTGCATGATCCACTTTATGCAGATTTTCAACAGTACCAGTACATACCAATGTTCCTCAAAATTTTCCACGGGTCTGAGCGTTCACACAAAGTTGGTGAGCAACGCTTGAAACAACAGTGAGCAACCGTAATCCCAAGTGTGGCAAGAGAATTAATTATCAAACATGTCCAAAACTTGACATCACATTACATTTTGCTAAGTTTTCGGCAATGCAAAACATTTTTCCACTTTTGAATGAATTGACTCATGTATTATTGCAAAGGTTGTACGGCCTACAAACGTCATTTGTTTTTACAACAATTCTTTCACAACATATCCATTTCATTTTTTTTCTGGTATATTTTGTCGCGTAATATTAACATTTTTGGGGGCTTATTTATTCGGTTGCACGATACGCAACTGTATTTAATCGCATTTTTCATTGGAAGTACAATGTAGGCAACAAGATTGACTTGGTATAATTGGAAATTATCTGAATGCGACACACACGTTTTCTTCTTTATTCCTGTTTTTTTTTCTATTTCTTTTAAATCCTTTAAGAAAATCTAATTGTAATTATTTTTTTTCCTAGCTGTACTTTTTTTTGTTCTCTTTTTGCTTTTTTCCTTTGTTTCTTTCTTTTCTTTTTTTCTGGCTTATTTTGAATGTTTCCTTTGTTTTTCTCTTTCTTTTGTTTCTTTTTTTCTCAGCTTTTCACTCCTTTTTCATTTTGGTATATTTTTTCTTTCTTGCTCTATTCCCTACTTCCTTTAAGTCATTTTGTGCACAATTTTACATAATATTTGGTTGTGTAGCGATTAAAGAAGCAAAAAACACCTGAAGAGCCGTTTAGGACCCGAAAGAGCCAGTTCCTTTTAGTGAGCCGAGCCGAAGAAGCCAGTTCTCGAAAAACTCTACTAAGTTTACTCAACTTCGTTCTACTTCGACCTTGACTTCAAAATACCTCATTTAGAACACAACATCAGGGGAACCCGTGTATTTTTACCTTCATGCACTGTACTTTTGACTTAATTCGCTTCTTAATTAGCAATTTCGAGCCCTGATTTTTGTGAGCTGGCTAGATTTTCTTGTGCGCTGAGAATTCGCAGGCAGTGCGCGATTCCGCACGCGCACAGTTTGGAGGGTACATTGTACACACCACACATTATCACACCCACAAATAGCTGACAGGATGTGGGCTGGATCCTTTCTACTTTTATTTCAGTTTTCCAACACCCACATTAAGAAAATCCAAATAGCTACCTGTCAACATATACATTTTCCCAGTATTTTAAACTTGATCATTTCAAATTGTGTATGCCGTATAGCATTTTTTTGTATAGGAACTTATTTTATTTGAAAAAACGTATTTTTTTGTAAAACATGTCGTCTTGCCCATTTTTGGCTGTAATTAGGATCGTCTCGGTCACTGGTAGCGGACGATGTTGTCGTAAATTGTTAATATTTTCGCAGTACCCTGGACAATTTTCTACTCGATCAAGCATTTATTTGGTAAATACAAAAACTTAATATGCAAATGATCTATTTTCTTATTCTTCATAGTCTGTTTTACTGTGAGTATATAGGTGATGCGTTGTATTTGTAAGGTTTATTATTGCTATTATCCCCCTAGTGGGAGGTGGCTAGAGTCATTTCCGACTCTTTCTGGGAGATTGATTTAGAGGAGGGGATTCCCAGCCCCCTCGCTCAACCCAACTGAGGTGTTGGGAGTCATTAGGTGACCAAACCCCCCAATTCCACTGTACCAATGTTTAAGTCTTAGGTATGACTCGGCCGAGGCTTGAACCACAACCTCCCAGCCTCGGGGCGGGCGCCATACCCCCAAGGCCACCGAGCTGGTATTATATATATAATTATTGATTGAAATATAAAATGGAAATCACTAATAAAGGAAGCAATCAGCTGAAATTGACAGGTATGCAAACACGATCCATGATTAACACGTTTTAGTTACCAAATGGTAGTTTTGCTTGTTTGCATTACATAGTATTTCGATTACATTTGGTAATATTTGTTTATCTTTTCTATTTCCTTTCTGCTCTAAAATAATCGAACGGAAGAGAAAAGATCTGGGTCAAGAATGGGAAAACTGTTTTTTTAGAGAAACAACTTAATGACTGAGTGGTGGGTGGTACATAGACCCTCCAATATTTTTCAGGTGGTTGCAATGTCATGAATGAATGAATGAAAACTTGATTTCGAACATTAAAATAAAAACAGGACAAAAACAATGAGTCAACAACAAAATAATGTTACATAACATGTTCGAAAAGGGGTAGTCAGAAGCAGATGCTTATTTTCCCTACCCCTTTATCTTCCCTATTAAATACATTTTACAAATCCTCTTCTCCTCTTGAGTCTAATATAACACAATCTCATGGATATACTTATTACATAGGTCAGATATCAATAATTATAATAACTACCGTATTTTCCGCACTATAAGGCGCACCTAAAAGCCTTTATTTTTTTCAAAAGCTGACCATGCGCCTTATAATACAGTGCGCCTTATTTATGGAACAAAATTAATTCGCAAAGTCTTGCAACTAACTTGCAGCCGCCGACTAGATTTTCCCCCGAACGCCAAGTAGTCCGCGGTGTATGCTGGGATTTATATGCCGGCGTTTCATTGGCTAACCAATGTGTCAATCATCATTTGAATGGATCACTATTGGCTAAAGTTATTCGGAGGTCAAGAGGAGGATCCTTTTTATCATTTACAGGCTGGCATTGGCTTGAACGGCAAAACAAAGCCTGCAATTGGCCAAAAAAGACGTGTCAATCATCATTTGAATGGATCACTATTGGCTAAAGTTATTCGGAGGTCAAGAGGAGGATCCTTTTTATCATTTACAGGCTGGCATTGGCTTGAACGGCAAAACAAAGCCTGCAATTGGCCAAAAAAGACGTGTCAATCATCATTTGAATGGATCACTATTGGCTAAAGTTATTCGGAGGTCAAGAGGAGGATCCTTTTTATCATTTACAGGCTGGCATTGGCTTGAACGGCGAAACAAAGCCTGCAATTGGCCGAAAAAGATGAATGCGTATAGCACGTGGCTGACGGCATACAGAAAGCATTTTTTTACTATTTTGTATTTGTAAATATTTTATTCTCCTGGATTTACTAAACTCACGGATATAAGAAGACCACGGCTGCACATTATTATGAACACAACGACTTCGGTGAGCTACTCTGGCTATATATATTAACCCTGTATCTTGTTTCAGACTGAACTCGATGTTTCTGTGATAAGCGGTGCAGATAATGGATAGAAAGGAGTGTCTATTTTTAAATTAAACTCAATTCCAAGTGTTTATTCTCATATATACAGTAAAGTTGCGAGCGAAAAAGAAAATAGAAACTAAGATATGGTTGGCATTTCTTGAATCCCAAGACTTTAACCTTCCGAATGATGAATCGATGCATTTGAGTGACATCGTACGGACACCGCATCCGCACGTGTTCTCGACACGTATTTGCATCTTTGCAAGCTTTCGGAATGTTAAGGGGATAATCAGTTGGACTGAATCATCTGACTGTTTTGTCGACGTTCCCATTGTAGCGCCTTATAATCCGGTGCGTCTTATGTATGTCAAAAATAGGACCAAAAACTATTTTTTCGGGGTGCGCCCTATAACCCGGTGCGCCTTATAGTGCGGAAAATACGGTACAATAATCACATATTTTATACACTAATCTCATACCTCAACGTCATCATGCCACTAGTTACCAAACATCACTGAGGCACCAATGATAATAACAACAATAAAAATGAAAATAATATTTATAATAACAGTCACGATTTAATAATAGCAACAATAACAACAAAGTTACCCATAGTTATAAAAGCAGTATTTCCAATCTCACTCATAACCCATTTTCTTCTTCCCTGTATTTCGCCAGTAATGTTTTTTTGTATTTAAATTTGAACACATGAATAGTTGGACATTGTTTGATCTCATCTTGTAAATGATTCCAAAGTTTGACTCCACACACAGACACACACATACTTTTCCTGGTGGTTCTCACCTTTGGGATTTTGAATTTACTACAGCCCCTCAAGTTATAATTTCCCTCTTTCCAAATGATATTCACTCCGTAGCCCTTTAGACTGTTACCTCTACATAAGACCTTAATTCATTACAGGATTGTGCTTGCAGCTCAAATTGCTCTTGTAACAAGCGGATTTTCCTGACATAAAATAATTAAAAACTAGTTGGTCTCTTACTGACCTTCAATAAAAGTGTATGCTTAATAGCTATAAAACACATCCTGATTACTAAAAACACAATCAAATAGAATAGAATAGAATAGAATAAAATATACCTTTATTTTCATTGTTACAACATGGGTTGAATATATAGTGACAACGAAATTGGACGTGGCACTCCAGATCCACATTTTACATTGAGGACAAAGAAAACAAAGAGATAAAGGTACAAAGAAGATATTTGTACTGTCCTTGTTGCATAGGCTTTGTTTTCCTCCGGAGGAGGGTGTATGAGGGGGTGAGGGACAGACAGAGATGGCCGGATCCAACTAGATGTCTGATCTTACTGTACACACGGTCCAGTGTTTTTTTTTCCCTAATTGCTCAGTCCACAAACTGAATGCATTTGGGAAGTACAGTCCTTAAGTATGCCTGATTAAAGTCGCCGGCGAATAGTAATTTTACATAAAATATACAGTGATGGGGTAAATGGGAAGATATTACCGAGAAGTAGACAGTCTCACCACAGGAAGGTTTAAGTGTGGTGCATAGGAAAGGCAGCGGATGCATTTTGGGGAGGCTACTGCAAGAAAGAGTGTTAGTGATAGCATACTTTTTAAATTATAAATGTTTTTAATCATTTCAAATCGTGTACGCCGTCACAATTTTTGAGCAAGATTTTGTGTTTTTTCGTTATTGCTCCCTATGTTGTCTTGCCCATTTCAGCTCTAATCTAGATCGTGTCTGTCACTGGTACCATAAGACAATTTATCCACAGATTGCCAATATTGACACAGTAATCTACGTAATCTGTCTTGCTGGGAGTAGATGTCTCCTCGTGTTTGTAAGGTTTATGATCGCTTAATAAGGAGGATTTGCAATAATTGATAAGGGGATCATTTGGCGGAGGTATGACATCAAGAGACTGTTGATGTAAGCAATTTCTGTACACTTAAAATTAAAGTTACTGCAACTTTAAATGAAATTTCACACAAACATTTTTAAAGAACTTTTTGTGCATGTAATAGTTTGCATGCACAAACTGGAACTGATGCTAGCATTAAGTTGCCATGAGATGCATTTTTATAGCGCTTTTCAAGTCAATGAAGACCTCCCAAAACACTTTACAATGTGCTTCACACTTTTTCCCTTTTACATGAACTGGATTTTCCTTTTTTTAGCGAGGTAGAATTTTGTTTGAAAAAAACACTATAATGACATCCTCGTGTTAAGAGGCGATCGTATAAAGAGGTTCCGTATTTTCCGCACTATAATAGGGCGCACCCCCAAAAAATAGTGTTTTGTCCGATATTTTCCATACATAAGGCGCACCGGATTATAAGGTGCTACAATGGGAATGTCGACAAAACAGTCAGATAGTTCAATCAAACTTCTTACCCCCTTAACATTCCCAAAGCTTGCAAAGAAGCAAATACGTGTCTCAGACATGTATGGATGCGGCGTCCGTACGATGTCACCAAACAAACATTTCTTAGTTTCCATTGTATTTTTTGCTAGCAACTTTGTGGACAGCAAAGTAAGAATTTTATTGTGCAGGGAAACGGGTTTCTTTACTGTGCATATGACAATAAACACTTTGAATTGAATTTAGTTTAAAAATAGACTCATCCCAGAAACATCAAAATCGTTCTAAAACAAGATACCGGGAGTATATAAATCCGCATAGCTCACCTAAGTTCTCTTGCAGCCTTCACGTTCATTAATGATACGTAACCATAGTCTTCTTACAACCCTGAGTGTAGTAAATCCAGGAGAGTAAAATATTTACAAAAAAAGAATGGTAAATCATGTTTTCTCTATGCCGTAGTGCAACCCAACATGTGATTCACATTCTTCTTTTTCGGCCAATTGCAAAGGCTTTGTTTCGCCCCTTTAGCCTATGCGAGCCTGTAAATGATAAAAAGGATCCGCCCCCTTTACCTCCGAATAACTTTAGCCAATAGTGACTGATTCAAATGATGATTGACACATTGGTTAAGAAATGAAACGCCGGTATATAAATCCCAGCATACACCGCGGACGACTTTGCCTTCGGGGGAAAATCTAGTCGGCGGCTGCAAGTTTGTTGCAAGACTTTGAGATTTAATATTGATCCATATATAAGGCGCACTGTATTATAAGGCGCATGGTCAACTTTTGAAAAAAATAAAGGCTTTTAGGTGCGCCTTAAAATACGGTACCACTGTATACACAATCTTGTCCAGTCATTCGCATATGCTGGTACTAGATATTCGACAAGTTTTGTTGTATTTTGGTTTTGTCATGCAGAACAAAGTCTTTGGCATGATTTCAGACAAAATGAACTGTTCACTCAGCTTCAGCTACTATTTACTATTTGAACATGCAATTATTTTGGGGGGCATCTTAATGATGGGGAGCATTAAATATAGATCGCTTTGAAATATATTAATTCTTTTTAAGTACCGATATTTATCTGATAAACATTTATGTCAACAATAAAGTAAAACTGAGGAAGATGTAGAACAGCAGCTAGGTTCATATTTTAGAGACGAAAGTGCATTCTTATACGTAGTGTTCACAATTGTTTGAATCGTTTCTCCAAAATATTTCCAATTTTACAATGAGAGAATGGGTAGCAAAATATGCAGGGTCCACTGTATTGTTCATACTGTACAAGATACATGCAACCTGGATTATCTAATTCATTTTTTTTTAATTTGGTGCCCTGCGATTGGCTGGCAACCAGTTCAGGGTGTCCCCTGCCCACTGCCCGAAGATGGCTGGGATGGGCTCCGGCACACCCGCGACCCTACTGAGGATAAGCGGTGCAGATAATGGATGGATGGATAAACATAACATAAACATAACATTAACATAACATAAACAACATCTCAAAATATTGTTTAAGATAAATTAACTCAAATAAGCATGGCGGCGCGGTGTGCGGCACTGTTCTGAGGTCATGGGTTCAAATCCAGCTACCAACCTTCCTGTGCGGAGTTTGCATGTTCTCCCGTGTTGGCTGGTCCAAATTGTTCCTAGGTGTGAATGAGCGAGCAAATTGTCTGTCCCTGTGTGCCCTGCGACTGGCAGGCAACCAGTTCAGGGTGTCCCCTGCCCATTGCCCGAAGATGGCTGGGATGGGCTCCAGCACCCCCGTGACCCTACTGAGGATAAGCGGTGCAGATAATGGATGGATGGATGGATTGATGGATGGATTGATGGATTTAAAAAAAAAAAAATCATTTACTTTTTGATTTTATTTGTGCAAGACACTGAATCCCTAATGCCCCCAATAGGCAGGTAGGCACCTTGCATGGCTGACTCCCTATTGGTGTGTGGGTGTGTGTGTGAATGGGTAAGCGTGAAGCACATTGTAAAGCGCTTTGAGAGGTCTTCATTGACTCGAATAGCGCTATATAAAAGCAGACCATTTACCATTTGTATTTAATTTTTTGTATTGGTCAATTTCTTTGGTGCAAAATGCAAAAATTCAAAAAGCCAAGTTCACTTAAAGTCGGATAGAGAGCACCTTCTCAAGAGGCCAAGATGTACATGTTATACTTGAGTTTGCAATCATTCCAGATCACATTTTGCTCCTGTTTTTGAGGGTAACCGGGTTATTTTAACTAGCAATACACTCCAATTTTGTGTCATGCCTTTAGTCATATAGTCAAACCCCTTAAAAGAGTGGTGGGCAACATTTGTTATGTGCTTGAAAGTGATTAGGTATCAATAATCAATAATTATAATAATTACAATAATCACATATTTTATACACTAATCTTCGTATTACCCATTCTTCAACGTCATATTGCGCCTAGTTACCAAATGTCATAATAACAACAATAAAAATAAACATAATATATATGATAGCAGTTCTGATATAATAATAGCACCAATAACAACAAGTTAACCATAGTTTTAAACACAGTATTTCCAATCTCACTCATATCCCATTTTCTTCATCCCTGTAATTCACCAGTAATGTTTTTTTTGTATTTAAATTTGAACACATGAATAGTTGGACATTATCCAAAGTTTGACTCCACACACAGACACACACATACTTTTCCTGGTTGTTCTCATATATATATATATATATATATATATATATATATATATATATATATATATATATATATATATATATATATATATATCCAGCTCCAGACTTCCTGTGCGGAGTTTGTATGTTCTCCCCATGCTTGCGTGGGTTTCCTCCGGGCACTCCGGTTTCCTCCCACATTCCAAAAACATGCATCTCAGGTGAATTGGCCGGTCCAAATTGTCCGTAGGTGTGAATGAGCGAGTGAATTGTCTGTCCCTGTGTGCCCTGCGATTGGCTGGCAACCAGTTCAGGGTGTCCCCTGCCCACTGCCCGGAGATGGCTGGGATGGGCTCCAGCCCCCCCGCGACCCTAATGAGGATAAGCGGTACGGCTGATGAGATGAGATATACAAATCAATGAACTAGCTCCTATCCAACATTTTTGTCAGTCCTGGCAGCTAAAAATATCTCATTTGGGCTATACTATGTAGACATAGTTATAAATAAAATAATATAGTCTCTGTCATGTTTTATTACATATAACACAGCATACTCAGATCAATTGAAATCTCTAACGGATTCAGTTTTGGGAATGTCTGACAATAAATAGATGCATAAACATTTTGACCAAATCAACTGGGAAATATATCATGTACAGATGACAGACAGCCGCCTACCAACCCCTTTATTCAACCTGAACTTGGATTATGTGATGTCATTTCCTTCAAAAATTGGAAAAGTTTCCATGACCTCTCCGGGATTATGAAGCATCGATAAAGATTACGAGCGGTTGGGGTGCACAAGATAATGAGTCTACCCAGCATGCCCACTGTTTGTATCAATACTGTATAGAATATTAATGTTAGGTTGGCAATGTTTAGCAAATTTAAAGCGTTTGATTGTGCACATAAAACAACTAAATAATTCATAGAAGCTACAATGCTTATTTTGGAGAATTTCCCATCATGCTCTGTGATAGCCGAACAATATACATGACCAGGGTTGGGTAGGGTTACTTTAATTGGATTACTTTCAATGACTTTTGGATGACTCCAATACCAAATATGCTAATAAAATACAAATGAAACTAAATATGAATAAAATGACTACATTTTGTGCAGGCTTGGGGAGTAACGGAATACATGGAACGGCAAAAATGATGTTGGCAAGCTGTTTGGATTTATTTTCATTTTGTTTCTGTCGCATTTTATGTTCGTTTTGCCGGAGATCAAAGAGAACAAAGCCAGGAGAGAAAGCTTACCACGTGTTGTGAGTCATCATTTTATCCATATTTACCGTAAATTCGGGACTATAGAGCGCACCTGATTATAAGCCGCACCCTCCACATTTAAAGAAGAAAACTGCTTTTATACTTACACAAGCCGCACCTGTATATAAGCCGCATGCGCCCACATTAAAACATGTAACACAATCACAAAAGTAACCCAAACCCGACTTTATGTCCCGCGATTGTAACTGAATATAAAGTACACAGTCCAAAAATCCACAGCCGGCTAAATGAACGGAAAATGATACCGGTACTTAAGGTTTGATGCAGACCTGCAGAGTCCGGGTCCCGTTGAAAGTAATCCAAGGAAAAAAGTCTATATTTCCAACGGTAAGGGTGGGAAAAATATATATACACTATTGTCCGCTGCGTCCACAAACACGTCTCACCTTTACTCCACTTCCCGTCAGCCCCCGTTGTTTCCGCCCCTTCTTTTTGATTCGCCCGTGGAAAACATATCAGAATAAATCTCTAAAATAAACACATTACAAAAATATACAGTTGCAAATACATATTATACATGGTTACACATATTTACAAAGAAAGACGGAACACCGAGAAAGTTTTCAAAGCTATAATAATAATATAACTTTCATCCCAAACCGTGACTGTGACAGGTAGCAAAACGCTACTAGCAACACGCTCGCAAAACAGTAAACGGGTCTGTTAAAAATATATACCGTGCTTTTAAAAATCACGGTAAACCGTCCTCATCTTCTTCCTTATAACTGACACCATCAAAGTCGTCTTCCTCAGTATCGGAAAGAAACTTTGTCTTATAGACGTCGTCCCACGCTCCCTTATTCCAAAACATATTCCAAAACACGCTAGCAACACGCTCGCAAAGTAAAGTTTATGTGCAATAGCTCTGTTTCCTTCTTTATCGGATTGCTCGATTGCTTTTAGCTTGAAAGCTGCGTCATGTGCCTTTCTTTTTGCAATTTGCATGATGAGGGTAAGTTAACGGTAATTTAATTTGTGCACAAGCTAAGAAGTTGCAGTCTTCCTCGGCGCATATATTCCAGCGGTCTAAATCTTACCTTTTGTACTCGAGCGCCGCTGGCGGCCGTTAGAAGAATTACATAAATTGGCCGCATCACTGAATAAGCCGCAGGGTTGAACGTTTGGGAAAAAAGTAGCGGCTTATTTACGGTAGTTTCTTTTGTCTTTTATTAGCATATTTGGTATCGGAGTAATCCAAAAGTAATCAAAAGTAATCCAGTTAAAGTAACCCTACCCAACCCTGTTCATGACGTTTCACTTTTACTTCATCATTTTAGCCTCGTCGGCGTTCCAGTTGTCATCATCCGAGTCATTGTTAAACTTCTCTTTTTGTCTTTATTTGCTGGTTTGTAGTGTGGAAATGAAAATCGTAAATTGTTCACATATTAGTCAAGATTCCTAATGTGTGTAAGATGAATAAATATCTCTGTTTTACATAAGCATTTTTTATGTAAATGCAGTTGTAGTTGTAGATTTATACAAAAGTACATTTTTTCTGAGACTGCATCATTGAAAACACGCTTTGGTTGTTGGTGTTTTATGTTTTTTTTTTCTAAATTTGATTCGATTTAACTTGTACAAACCAGCCGTCGTGCTGTAGAAGCGATCGAAATCCATCTGGGGATGACTAAACAACTTTTAAGAGAATGAAGTGGAGATTGATTCTAGAGACCAGGATTTGTAGTAAACACATAAAATATGGTTTGAAAAAATAAACTCTTGTTGTTTGTCTGTACTTGTCTGCTTTTTGTCTCCTTTGCCCTGATCACAAATCAACAAATGATGTTTTCCAGAACTACAAAGCTTGTTCATTTCTATTTTTTCTCTTGCTAGAAGGTGGCTCGAAGATAATGTACTTTAAATCAGTGTTGGGCGTGTAACTGAAAAACAGTAATTACTCAGAGTTACGGGTTACTTCATTTAAAATATCTCTCAGTTGAATGAAATTGATTTCTGTCCCCGAGTGAAAATGTCGGCTTTCTTGTAAAAAAAACGTGGGCCGGGAGAAAGAAGTGAAAAGATCGAGAGACGAGGCTGGACAGAGGCTCGAGCGACACTAATTCGGCTAATTCAGCTAATTCGATGGAGTTCACTTAGTTAAATACTTTAAGAAATTAAATATGCCCCCGTGTGGAAATGCTGGTCTCTTGTCCATCGTTTCCAATCAAGAAACGAGCTCGCATAAATGGTTGGGTCAATGTAGGTTGTGTTTGGTTAACGGAGTCAGATAACTAATTCGAACAATTTGGTAAACGGTGCATTTTGTTATTAATTCCCAACAATAACCATTTAGTTGTACTTTTTAAGAAAATATAAAAACGCTCACCATCCAGTAGGTTTTGCTGGTGGATAGCAGATTTTATGTGAATATGGGTAATGAGAGAACTATTCAGCATTATGGGGAGCATTGCATCTGATTCTATGGATTTAGTAAGTAAGACAGTAATGCCACATCTAGTAACAATAGTATAATTACTACATTTTATCGACAACCCGTTAAAGTACTCATTACTGAAAACAGTAATTGTGTCCCATAACAGCTGAAAATGTGATAAAACTGCTGTACCAAATGCATGTTGTTAGCGTTAGGATTATTTTCTGATGCGAATTTGTCATGAAGAGGAAAGTCTTTTCTTCCTCTGCGTGTTTGTGAAGGGGAAATAAAGCGGGTATGCCGATTTTAATTAAACAGGAAAAAAAAATGTCGCGGGCGTGGCAACATACAGAAAAAGGCCGTAGGGTTATACAAATGTGCATACAAAAATGACTAACAATCACTTTTCACTTTTGTACCAGTGGGGTGGGCTATGATACAATCAAAATGTTAGGGGACTTAATACCAGTCCTCTGGACCGAGTCTGTCAAGTACCAAACAAAAGTAAATACCTTTTACAAACTGCAAACTACACTTCAATTGAAACTATTTAAAGACTGAATAACGAACTGAAACAATGGATATATCAATAAATCAATTTATTATATTAAGAAGTAATTGGTTGAACACAAATATGTGAATTATTATGAAGTGCATTGAGTAGAGAAATTGTAAAGGACTGAAGTGACAAAATGTTGTAATTAAAGAACCCTTACATGATTATCTATGCAGTGACACATTTCAATATCACGACAGTCAAAATAATAATAATAATAATTATTTACTATTCGGGGCAGCACGGCGGCACAGTGGTTAGCGCTTGTGCGGCACAGTTCATGTCATGGGAACCTGTCGTGGGTTCAAATCCGGCTCCAGACTTCCTGTGCGGAGTTTGTATGTTCTCCCCGTGCTTGCGTGGGTTGTTCTGCTGTTTGTTGTTTTTGTTGTTTAATTTTTTTATTGCTATTTAGTATGTATTATTATGAATGACCTCAAGAGGGGGCGGCACAGCAGCTGAGTGGTTAGCGCGTTTGTGGCACAGTTCTGAGGTCACAAGATCAAATTCATCTAACAGCCGTGCTGTGTGGAGTTTGCATGTTCTCCCCATGCTTGCGTGGGTTTCCTCCAGGCTCACAGGTTTCCTCCCACGTTCCAAAAAACATGCATTTCAGGTGAATTGGCCGGTCCAAATTGTCCCTAGGTGTGAATGAGCAAATTAGTTGTCTGTCCTTGTGTGCCCTGCGATTGGCTGGCACCCAGTTCAGGGTGTCCCCTGCCCACTGCACGGAGATGGCTGTGATGGGCTCCAGCCCCCCCGCGACCCTAATGTGGATAAGCGGTACGGCTAATGAGATGAGATGAGATTTACTATTCGGAGGATCCCAGCATAACCAGCCGTGGGGGCCTTTTACTGTCTGTTTATTTTTGTCTGTTTATTTCTCCGCCATGGCTGTGACTTTTTCAAAATAATTTAGCCGTCGGCCATCCCTATTAATTTGATTATGTGTTTTATATGATTAACACCAATGGGTTAGAATGGTCTTAGTTCTTTGTTACTTTTTATTAAATTTGTTTTTAAACTGTTAGAATTGAACCTGAATGACTTAGTGTGTGTCTAAAATATGATAACTTGGATTGAAAAACAGAAAACACAATAAGGGAGTGTTGTTTTGTTTTTCTTGATATATTACATTTTATCGTGATTTTTTGTTGCCTCAGGGTTTACTTTTTGCAGAATTGCATATTGTTCTGCTTTCTGATTATCTAAACGTTCGGCCTGCGGCTTTTCTGCCCCAGTCTGCCTGTGTGTCAATAACGGTGCTTTCTAACGTGTACACATACCTAAAACAGCTTGGCCTGTAAATAGGTTTTGTTTGTTTGTTTAAAGTACAATCGAGTATTTAATACATATTAAAATATGTTTTTCCACTTTGCGGATTTTAGCTATCACACGCCCTATTTTAAATATAAGCCTGCACAAAATGAGAGATTACTGTATACAATATTAATACAAATAGCAAATACAATAAAGACAATTTGAATGTTGTGTCATGATTGCCGATTGAGCGCATCTGCGGCGGCTTAATTGGCGCCATTAGCCTGAACAGCTGATTGGCTGTCACTCTCTTTTTAAACCCCCGGCTTGCAAGAGGAAGCCGTCTGATCGTTATGCAAACCATTGCCTTCAGCTCAGTGAGCCTTTTCACCCTGCTTTTTTTCTGCCTGATCTTTGTTGCTGACTTGTTTCCGGACCTGATTACGCCCCGTTCTTCCTGCCTGTTACCTGACTTGTTTTGCCCCGTTACCTGCCTGCCTCCTGCTACCTACCTTGCTTACGAACTCGACATCGCTTTTGATCTCCAGTCCCGGCCAACGACTTGCTATAGCCGCCTGTATCTCACCATTTCTGATCAATTACCCATAAAACAGATGACCTGGAGCTCCTGTCAAAGATCCAAGATGGCGGCGCGCGCGAGTGCAGCGGCTTCAGGCTCTCCAGTTCGTCTTTTGTTTTTACGTGTTCTTTTATCCCTCATATTTGCCCTTCGACTCCTTTCACAACTACAATAACATCCACAACATTCAAAGGGATATACAGAGACCACCGGATCTCCCTGGGTGATCTGCCTGCCGACAACGACGGAGGAGAAGTAAAAACCTGCCGGTCGGGCCTAGGCTGAGAAGGCGACCACACAGACCAGCGCTTCCAAGCATGTTCCTGACCAACGGCAGATCCATCGTCCAGAAAATTAGTGAATTTGAGCTGCGGATCGCCACCAACAGCTTCGTCCGAAATTGCAGTATTTTTGTCATCACGGAGTATGCTTAACCGGCACGACCGAGACTCCGGTAAAAACAGGGCTGGGTGGCTAAAACATCTTGATATATATATATATATATATATATATATATATATATATATATATATATATATATATATATGTGTGTGTCTTGGGAATCTCCTGTGTGGGTTCAAATCCAGCTACCGGACTTCCTGTTCGGAGTTTGTATGTTCTCCCCGTGCTTGCGTGGGTTTCCTCTGGGCACTCCGGTTTCCTCCCACATTCCAAAGACATGCATTTCAGGTCGATTGGCCGGTCCAAATTATCCCTAGGTGTGAATGAGCGAGTTGTCTGTCCCTGTGTGCCCTGCGATTGGTTGGCAACCAGTTCAGGGTGTCCCCTGCTGGGATGGGCTCCAAAATATATATATATACAGGGTTGGGTAGGGTTACTTTAACTGGATTACTTTCCATTACTTTTGGATAACTCCAATACCAAATATACTAACAAAAGACAATAGAAACTAAATATGAATAAAATGACTAAAATTTGTGCAGGCTTGGGGATTATCGGAATACATGGAACGGCAAAAATGATGTTGGCAAGCTGTTTGGATTTATTTTCATTTTGTTTCTGTGGCATTTTATGTTAGTTTTGCCGGAGATCAAATAGATCAAAGCCAGGAGAGAAAGCTTACCACGTGCTGTGAGTCATCATTTTATATATATATATATATATATATATATATATATATATATATATATATATATATATATATTTACAATAAAAAGCTTGTTGATTGGTACGCTTAACAATTGTTACATGATGCACAATTGAAATTACTGTGCATTATTCCTGATTCAAGGCTCAGTGCAACAATCATCTGCTGAAAATTGGTTGCACAGCATCACTTTTTGGTCCAAGTGTTTGTTGTCTAGCTGTTTAGCTGATTTCTTTTTTTCTTTATTTTTTTTCAAAATCACTTAATCACTTGAGAATCTTAATCACATTTCATCGGGCCAAGACAGAGTGGAACGGTTGCTCACGAAGGCGGATGATAAATCAAAGGGTAATCAATCCGAATTGTGTTGAAATCAGCCACAGGATGTTTTGCCATTGCTTAAATGACTTTTTAGAAGATATCAGAATGTAAATGAACTACAGTCTTACAGATTCCAAGTTTGATTGCAAGATATCAGCTTCTATATAAGGCACTGGTTTCAAAAAGGCGGCCCGCGGGCCAGATCAGGCCGGCTAAGGGATTGAATCCGGCCCTCGAGACAACACTCAGAGAAGCGTGAGAGAAAAACAAGCTGCAGGTTGAAATATGTCCGCTTGATGTTGCCAAAGGCAGGTGCCTCTCACAAAGACACTGTACTTGTATTTTTTTTCTCTCTCTCTCCCTCTCTCCTTCTCTCTCTCTCTTTTCCACCCCTTTTCTCCCACTCTCTGTCTCTGTCACTCTCTGTGTCTCTTTTTTCTCTTCCTTTTTTGCTCTTTATCTCTTTCTCTCTCTGTTTCTTTTTAACTTCTTTTGCTCTAACTTCCTTTTTTTCCTTTTCTCTCCTTTCTTTTTCTCTCTTCCTACGCTTAACTCCTTCTTTTCTCTTTTCTCTCCTTCTGTCTTTCTATTTCTCTTTGGATGTCTGTCTTCCTCTCACTTTCTTTTTTCCCCTCTCTCACGGCTTTTTATCTCTTTGGTTTTTCCCGCTCTCTCCCGCTCTCTCTTTTTCTTTTTTGTCCTGCCCTTTTTCATTTTCCCTCCCTCTTTCTCTTATTATTTTATCTCTCTTTTTCTTTCTTTTTAACCTACTAGTCCGGCCCCCGACAGGATGTTTGTTCTATCGTGTGGCCCCCGGGTTAAAATGAGTTGACACTCCTGATATAAGGTATCGGTAGGCATATGCAAAAGTATTGGACCTTGAAGAATTGTATAACGTATAGCTATATTAAGGGCTTTCAACTTATAGATAAAAATAAATAAATAAAAAAAAACCTAACTGCCCTGTCACAGGCACCGTTCGGGATGAAAGTTATATTATTATTATTAAAGCTTTGAAAACTCTCTTGGTGTACCGTCTTTCTTTGTAAATATGTGTAACCCATGTATAATATGTATTTGCAACTGTATATATTTGTAATTTTTTTTATTTGTATTTATTTTAGACACTTATTCTGATATGTTTTGCACGGGTGAACGAAAAATGAGGAGCGGAACAATCGCAGTGTGCCGAGTTTAAGTGGGGACCGCTAAAGGTGAGGGACGAACAAGGAAAGAAGAGGGGGTAAAAAGTTGGGTGAGTAAATGTGTTCATCTGATATATTTTTCCCAACCTTACCTTTGGAAATATACACTTTTTTCCTTGGATTACTTTCAACGGGACCCGGACTCTGCAGGTCTGCATCAAACCTTAAGTACCGGTATCATTTTCCTTTAATTTTGCGGGCTGTGATTTTTGGACTGTGGACTTTAATGAACGACATTAAGTTTCAATCGTGGGACTTGAAGTCGGGTTTGGGTTAATTTTGTGTTCGTCATACATGTTTAAATGTGGGCGCATGCGGCTTATATACAGGCGCGGCTTGTGTATGTACAAAATCGGTTTTCCTCTTAAAATGTGGTGGGTGCGGCTTATAATCAGGTGCGCTCTATAGTCCGGAATTTACGGTAGTTTTCCTCTCAAAACAGAACGTGTATTTAATCCTTAGATTAAATCCCACATTCATAGTGGAACAGTTTGTAATTGAAAGTGTCAGCTCCAATCAAATAAGAAAAACAAAATACGATGACTGGATAATTTATGTATTTTTCCTTACTACCTCAGCACCTTGCTATCCAAATGAGTTTATCTTACTTTGGGATGCATCCGACTAATGTGAATTGTCAGCATTGGGATTGCCAGCATCTTCTAAAGCCATTAGCTCGTGGATCGTTACCTGGTCTACCTACCTGGTTTCATGAACCGTCGACAGAACGCTTGACCTCGTCTTCGGCTCGCTCAGCAATGTTGATTCACTCGGGTATGTGGGATGCAAATTTTATGCATCGGTAGTCTGAGTTAACTCATTTGTGTCTTTAATTAGCAAACAGCAGAAGTAAAATGTTTGCTGATGCTGCTTGATCCTCATTGCAACACGTGTTGTAAGTCATTACAACAACTAATGATGTCAATGAATATTACAGCTCGGATCGTGTCTGATTTAATGTTCCCTGTCATTTTCCAGGGGTCTGAGCGTTCACGCAAAGTCGGTGAGCAACGCTTGAAACAACAGTGAGCAACAGCAATCCCAAGTGTGGCAAAATAATTAATTGTCAAACATGTCCAAAACTTGACATTTTGCTGAGTTTCCGGCAATGCAAAATTATTTTCTCTTTTGAATAAATTGACTCATGTACTATTGCAAAGGTTGTACGGCCTACAAACGTCGTTTGTTTTTACAATTCTTTCACAAGATATCCATTTCTTTTTATTTCCTGATATATTTTGTCGCATAATATTAACATTTTTGGGGGCTTATTGAGTCGGTTGTAAGATAAACAACTGTACTTAATCACATTTATTAGTGGAAGTACAATGTTGGGAACAAGATTGACTTGATATAATTGGTAATTATTTGAATGCAACACAAACTTTTTCTTTTTTTTCTGTGTTTTTTTTCTACTTTTTTTTTAATTCCTTTAAAAAATCTCATTGTGTTTATTTGTTCCTAGCTGTTACTTTTGTCTTTTTGTTCTCTATTTACTTTTTTTCCTGCATTTCTTTCTTTTCTTTTTTTCTGGCTTTTTTTTTCAAGATTTTTCCTTTTTTTTTCCCTTCCTTTTGTTTCTTTTTTTCTCAGCTTTTCTTTACTTTTTTTATTTTGGTATTTTTTTCTTTTTTGTTCTATTCCCCCATTCCTTTAAGTCATGTTGGGGATGATTTTACATAATATTTGGTCATGTTGGGATGAAAGAAGCAAAAACAACCTGAAGAGCCGTTTAGGACCCGAAAGAGCCGGTTCCTTTCAGTGAGCCGAGCCGAAGAAGCCGGTTCTCGACAAACTCTACTAACTTTACTCAACTTCGTTCTACTTCGACTCGACTTCAAAATACCGCATATAGGACACAACGTCAGGGGAACCCGTGTATCTTTCCCTTCATGCACTGTAACTTTGACTTAAGTCGCTTCTTAATTAGTAATTTTGAGCCATCATTTTTGTGTGCTGGCTAGATTTTTTCCCCGGATCTAAAACCGACATGAGGGCAAGGAAAAATTCAAAAACCTCAACATGAGGAAAATGAAGAAACCTTGAGAAGGGACTTCACATGAAGTTGGAAAAAGGAAAAATAAATTGAGAAGGGGCTGCACAGGACACTTATTCAAAGTATTTACAGATGTACAAAAATAAGATCAAATTCAATTTAAACCTTTTGTACACTCAACAAATAAAATAGAATAGAAAATACCTATATTGTCATAGTTACAAAATGGGTCGAGCATATTGTGACAACGAAATTGGGCGTGGCACTCCAGTTCACATTTAACAGTGAGGATAAAAGAAAACAAAGAAGATAAAGGAACAAAGAAGATAAGGTTATAATTTACACAATATTTACACAAGAAATGTGGGCATTTAGGATGTTACATATCGTTTTGGGATCGTATTAGTGCAATATGCGGTAGTGCAAAAATAGTCAACATCGTGCAAAAAATAGTCAACATTGTGCAAAGTGAGCATAGGCATGAATACAATTTGACATCTGTATGAGGTAGTGTGTTTGCAAGAGTTTCAGTTTGTTGTGCGGTGTGTGTTAAGGGTGGTAATGGCTCTGGGGGAGAAACTGTCTCTGATTTGGTTTGTTTTTGTTTTGTGTGACCTTTAGCACTTGCCAGAAGGCAGCAGGTCAAAGAGGTAGTGGCCGGGGTGAGAAAAGTCCTTGATGATGTTTTCTGCTCTGCTGAGTTAGCGAGAGCAGGTAATGTCCTCCAGACTGGGTAGAGAGCAACCAACGATCCCCTGGGCTGTGTTGATGACCCTCTTAAGCGTTTTCCTGTCTGCTGCCGTGCAACCAGCATGCCACACCATAATGCAGTATGTTAGAATGCTCTCCACTGTGGCTTTGTAAAAGGACACCAGCAGCTGCAGTTTCAGATGATTTTTCTTGAGCACTCTCAGGAAATGGAGTCGCTGCTGGGCCCTCCCTACCACTGCTCGGGTGTTTGCAGACCAGGAGAGGTCATCGGAGATGTGCAAATCTAAAGTCAACAACACAGAATCATTGTTAAAAAGGACAAACATGTCCTGTTTACTTCCTCAGAAGGCTGGCCTTCTTCAAAATCTGCAAAAAGCTCCTGAAAATATTCTATGAGACAGTTGTGGCGAGCGCCCTCTTCTATGCGGCAGTGTGTTGGGGAGGCAGCTTCATGAAGAAGGATGCCTCTCGTCTCAATAAACTGGCGAGGAAAGCGAGCTCTGTTGTGGGCACAGAGCTGGACAGCCTAACAACAGTAGCTGAGAGACGGGCACTGGAAAAGCTGCGGTCAATCATGGACAATCCATCCTATCCACTACACAGCATTATCTCCAGAAAGAAGAGCAGTTTCAGCGACAGACTGCTGTCATTGTCTTGTACTACGGACAGACTGAAAAGATATTTTCTTCCCCATGCCATGAGGCTCTTTAACTCTACCCGGCAGAGTAAAAGCCCACATTAAACCACACCCCCTACATTGCATATTACCGAATTTTATTGCAATATGTATTCTGTGTAGCACTATTTAGATATTCTATATAACACGCTACAGTGGGCATTTGCACGTCACATTGGGTATTTGTAAATTGTATTCTTTTTGCTTTATTATTGTATTGTTTTCAGCTCAGGGATGCTGCTGGAACTGTGAATTTTCCTGCGGGGATGAATAAAGTATCTATCTATCTATCTATCTATCTATCTATCTATCTATCTATCTGTCTTTCTATCTATGTATCTATCTATCTATCTATCTATCTCGAAAAATATTTGAGTAAAGGATACTCTTCTGTGGCATATTACACACAAATCAACAATCCAATAGTATTATGTATGTTGGCAATAGATATTTTCTTGAAATATACGCTAACGACCAGGAAGGCTTTGGAATTCCCAAGTCAGTGTAATCAACGACATATTAATCAATGACTTGAGGACGCACATCTTGAAGTGCTATGAGAATAAGCAGCTGTTCATTCCTTTTGACAAAAGAAATCAATGGCATGTTCCCAAGCAGTCAGTTTGTTATGTGCCACTAATTAGGTGATGGGGAATTTGTCCCTGATGATTACACACTCATCTGGCATACCACGATGATCTCAATTTAGAAAACAAGATGATTGTCAAAGTTGGGCTTTTTTGATGCTATTAGAAACAAGTCGGGGAGTCACTGTTAAGTTTTGGGTGTGAACCTTTATAGAGGAAGGTAGGAACAGAGGCAGGGGTGCTCAAAATGTGGATGGTATTGAGTAACAAAACCAAGAACAAAGTGACAAACAAACAAGGGTCACAAAACAAATGCCATGCCCTAACAAAATCATCCATTCATCCATCCATTCATTCATTATCAACACCGCTTATCCTCAGTTGGCTCGCGGGGGTGCTGGAGCCCATCCCAGCCATCTTCGGGAAGTGGGCAGGGGACACCCTGAACTGGTTGCCAGCCATTCGCAGGGCACACAGGGACAGACAATTTGCTCGCTCATTCGCACCTAGGGACAATTTGGACCGATTAACCTAACATGCATGTTTTTGGAATGTGGAAAGAAACCGGAGTGCCCGGAGGAAACCCACGCAAGCACGGGGAGAACATGCAAACTCCACACAGGAGGTTCGATCTCAGGACCTCAGAACTGTGTTGCACACGCGCTAACCACTGTGCCGCCGTGGTGCCCCGAACAAAATTAAACCTGATAAAATCCAAACTAAAACCAAAGACTGAAACGGGAAATGTAAATACAAGAAACAATGTGACAAACTCACAAGTGAGCACTAAATACCTAACAAAATGTTTTAACAAGAGACCAGGACCCAAAAAAAAAACAATCAGATGTAACTGTCACAGACCAGAAACGGACACAGGACCCAATAGCTCTCGTTTTCTCAGTGTTTATTCATAAAGAGGGAGAGCAGGACTTGCTTCCACAATCCGATGGTTGATGAACAAGAGGAACAGGAGATGCAGAAGTGGCACTTCCGTGTCTAGCGAGGAGGGTCGAAGACAGGCGGGAATTACAAGTCGCTAGCCAGGCGGGACTGGAGAGCAAGGGTGGTGTCAAGTTCGGAAACGAGGTCGGGAACAGGAGGCAGGCAGGAAACGGGGCAAAGCAGATCGGATAACAGGCAGGCAGAACGGGGCAGAGTCAGGTCTGGAAACAGGTTGGCAACGAAGATCAGGCAGAGAAAAGCAGGGCAGGAACAGAGTCTGACCTAAGAGCTTACTGAGCTGGGGGCAACAGTTCGCATAACGATCTGACGGTCAGGGGTTTAAAAAGAGTACATAAGCCAATCAGCTGTCCGGGCTGTTGGCGCCAATTAAGAAGTCGCTGGTGCTCTGAATCGGCAATCATGACGGTAACAATTAAAGAAAAAATTTAAATGACCAAAATAATTGTACGGTCCAAAATTTCATAATAAAGTGTGAGGATATTTGGGGACAGGTATGTGGCGATTGGACACATTACCTGTCACTTTGACATTTTGTACATCTGGGAGTATACTTTTTAATCTTACCCGAGTAGATTTTTAAAGAAAGATACTCTACTCTTACTCTGTTACATTAGGCTATATTAAACTTGTTACTTAAAATCCCCTTTACGTAGATGAATGCTTTTCTCCTTAGCTTGTCTTCTCTCTCCCTGTCCCCTGTGCGAGACCCCAGCTATGCGACCCAAGGCCTGCCCTTTTTCAAAAGAGCCGCATCGAAAGTAGCAAACCGGCGTACGTCTGTGTGTGATACGTAGGGTTGGGTAGGGTTACTTTAACTTGATTACTTTCAATGACTTTTGGATAACTCCAATACCAAATATGCTAATAAAAGACAAAAAAACAAAAGAAACTAAATCTGAATAAATATAATGAAAAATACAATACTATTTTTTCTCCACAAGTGCTATTTTCGGATAGCATCAGCTAGAAAAAGATTCCAGTAGATTGTGATGCGATGGGATTGTGTGCTGATAGCTGCTAGGAGAGTTTGTGGCATTGTCTCAGGAAAACTAATTAACTGATGCATTCCATTTCATCAGAGTCTGGGGAGCAATCCATCACACTCTCAGGCAAATACAAAATATAGTACTCATGTAAATTAAAGCCGCCCAGAGCTCCTGGCTCCAAATGGATCATTTTCAGTCACCCATTAACGTATAACTTCCCAATTTATTTCATGTGAGCCAGGGGCTTGACCATTGTGGCAATCGGGTGTTTGAATCTTTTTATTTTCTTAACTTTAGTCTCAAATCAAAAGGGGATTTGTTACGCTGCGATTTATACTGTAAAATATAGTAGTTTAAGCGTGAGAGCTAGATATGTGGTGGTATTTACAAACTGTCGTATTTTCCCTTACAAAATGCAAAATAATCCTACACCATATTTTTTTTTTCGGAATGATGCATGATGGGAAATCCTCAGGCGGCAGACTCGTGCGCACAGTAACATCAAAATGCTCGCTTCGTTTGCAACCCAAAAAACGATCCTGAGATAGAGGCTACCGCGGCAATCTCGTTTGGCTTGTTTGATTTTTTTATTGTATACCGGATGGTACTCATAATTAAAAAAAATGGCATAACCTGTATGTTTTTGCCGTACAAAGTACGTTTATTATGCATTTTAAGACTTGTACGACGTACAAGAAAATCTGCACGGATAAACGCAAATTTGTCAATGTATACACCGACTATCACAAAACAGCAAATAAATCAAGTCAAACGAGTTCGCCGCGGTAGCCTCTATCTCAGTATTGAGTTTTTTTTCGTTGCAAACGCAGCGAGTGGTTTGATGCTACTGTGCACATACGTCTGTCGTCTCGGATTTCATCTGGTAGTTGTGTAGTTAAAGGAAGTCCGTCTCTTTTTAGAGAACCGGCTTTTTCGGCTCAACTCCTTAAAGAAAGCCGGCTCTGAAACGGCTCACTTGCTTTGATGCATTATAATACGAATGTTTTACAAAGAAGTTAAGAAAAAAAGGAAGTATAAAAGGAGAAAAGGAAAAAGACAGGTTTGTGGTTATCCCTTTAATCAGTATATTCCCAACAATAATTAAATGCAGAAAATGAATTCATAATTTTAATTAGAAAATTCTACTTAATTCTATTTGCATGTATTTTTTCTTCCACAGTGAACATCCAAGCGACTTCATTTTTTAACTTTTTTTATAATAAACTTCATTCATGTCGAGCAACTCAGTGTCTCACAACATAACGTTAAACAACAATATATGTGATATCACGAAACACATGTACAATATAACATGTTCAACTACACAAATAAACACGTTTGAAAAAAAATATGGTGTAAGATTATTTTGTATTTTGTAAGGGAAAATACGACAGTTTGTAAGGGCATGGAGCCCTGGAGCGCGACAGGTATGAGTATTAGGCGAAAATCAACACAAAATTAGTAATTTCTTCAGTGTCAGTAATACGTCGAAACATAATGGAGAAAGTGATAACAACGGCAATAATTCCGGCACGAAAAAACGGCGGAGAAATTCTTCGGAAGATCGCGGAGGCAAGGAAAACACATGTGTTGAAGCGAACGATTCGACGAAAGAAAATGAACAAAAGAATACTCTGAGCAAGAAAAGGATGTTTCTGCCAAAATGGACTCAATTATATTCCTGGTGACGCTATGAGGAGGATGATAATGGATTGAACCTTGAGAAGGCATTACAACTGTGGCGGGACAGCAAACCACAAAGAATATATGAACTGAAAAATCTGAAGTGATAACTGCTTTGTATTACCAATTAACTGTGATGATTAAAACTGAATGAAAATATAGATTTATATTATATTTTCTTCGCCAATTTGCAATTTCAACCTCGATAACACTAAATTTTAGGGACCCATAGATCTCTTTTGGGACCCATTGATTTTTGAGCATGCGAGTCCCCGGGACCCATCACTTTTCACAGGTCAAATGAACACTGATGACAGTATCCATCTTAAGGCAATAGTATCAATATAATCCAAGTACAGTACTGAATTACTAGCCTACTATCGACAAAATCGATATTTGGATCGCTCCGCCCCCCTTACCGATCAGTCGCCCCATGTTAATCCGGGCAACATGGCATGAGCCTCCAATTTTAGTTGTATTTATTTAGTTGTTTGTTCCTTTGAGTTGATAAGATGTAACAGATGTTACCAAACGAAAGCCAACCATCTACAGACTGTCCACACAAACACCAACTGGTGAAGATCACAGCAGATGGTACGGTATACATGCGTTTTGATGGAAATGATAGGTTACATCATTCGCTCTGGTCTATATGATAGGCTTCATCTTGAAGATTATCATCTCTCATTTTATCACGCAGGGAAACAGGTTCTCGTAATCACCCATGAGAAAAGCAAAGGTGGTATTGTTTTTCGGGGGGTAACTAAGTAACATACCTGTCAAGACTTCCCAAAGCGCTTTACAGTGTGCTTCACATTTCCCAATAGCGGCCGTGCAGCCATGTAAGGCGCTAATTGCTTATTGGGGGTATTAGGGGTTCAGTGTCTTACCCAAGGACACTTCGACATGTAACACGGAGGACCCGGGATTCGAACTGGGATCTCTTGATCCCAAGACGAGCGCTCTATCTCCTGAGCCACTGCCGCCCCCGTATATATAATACAATGAAACCATATTTTTTTTCCAAATGTGTTTATTGATGTTTATTGAAGTCTCTCTTTCTCTATTTCGTTGTTTCTTTTTCATTTTTTTCTCTACTTATTTCATATTATTTTCACTTTTGTATCTTTTTCTCTCGATTATCCCAAATTTTCTCCTTTTCTCTCTCTTTCTTTTTGCTCTTTTTTAGTCTCTCTTTCTTTTTGCTCTTTTTTAGTCCCTCTTACTTTTGTATTTTAGCTAGATTTTCTATCATTTCATCTAATTTTCTCCCTCTCTTTCTTTCTCTTTAATCTACATACCTGTCAACCTCCATGCCCTTACAAACTGTCATATTTTCCCTTACAAAATACAAAATAATCTTACACCATATTTTTTTCAAACGTGTTTATTCATGTAGTTTAACATGTTATATTGTACATGTGTTTCGTTATATCATATGTATTGTTAATTAATATTTTGTTGTGAGATACTGAGTTGCTCGACATGAATGAGGTTTATTATGAAAAAAAAGTTCAAAAATGAAGTATGTAGCTTGAACGTTCACTGTAGAACAGGGGTGTCAAACTCATTTTAACTCGGGGGCCACACGATAGAACAAACATTCTGTCGGGGGCCGGACTAGGAGATTAAAGAGAAAGAAAAAGAGAGATAAAGAAATAAGAGAAAGAGGGAAGGAAAAGGAGAGAGGGTGTGACAAAGAAAGAAAAAGAGAGAGAGGGAGAGAGCGTAAGAAACAAAAGATAAAAAGTCGTGAGAGAGGGGGGAAAACAAAGGGAGAGGAAGAAAGAAATCCAAAGAGAAAGAGAAAGATGGAAGGAGAGAAAAGAGAAAAGAAAGCGCGAAGGGTAGGCAGAGAGAAAGAAAAAAGGAAAAAAGGAAGTTAGAGCAAAATAGGTTAAAATACACGGAGAGAGAAAGAGACAAAGAGCAACAAAGGAAGAGAAAAAGAGAGACACAGAGAGTGAAAGAGACAGAGTGGAAGAAAATGGGTGGAAAAGAGAGAGAGAGAGAGAGAGAGAGAGAGAGAGAGAGAGAGAGAGAGAGAGAGAGAGAGAGAGAGAAATAATTACAAGTACAGTGTCTTTGTGAGAGGCACCTGGCTTTGGCAACATCAAGTTGACATATTTCAACCTGAAGCTTGTTTTTCTCTTGCGCTTCTCTGAGTGTTGTCTCGCGGGCCGGATTCAATCCCTTAGCGGGCCTGATCTGGCCCGCGGGCCGCCCGTTTAACACCTGTGCTGTAGAAGGAAAAAATACATGCAAATATGATTAAGTAGAATTTTCTTATTGAAATTATGAATTCATTTTCTGCACTAAATTATTGTTGGTAATATACTGATTAAAAGGATAACAGACAAACCTGTCTTTTTTCATGATGTCCTTTTATACTTCCTTTTTTCCTTAACTTCTTTATACAACAATAATGATTCGTAATATAATGCATCAAAGCAAGTGAGCCGTTTGAGAGCCGTCTTTCTTTAATGAGTTAAGCCAAAAAAGCCGGTTCTCTAAGAAGAGACGGACTTCATTTCATTACATAACTACCACATGAAATCTGAGGCGGCAGACGCATGCGCACATTAGTGTAAAACCGCTCACTTCGTTAGCAACGAAAAAACTGATACTGAGATAGAAGCTACCGCGGCGAACTGGTTTGACTTGATTGATTTGCCGTTTGGTGATAGTCGGTGTATACCGGATGGTACACATCATTGATACATTTGCGTTTATCCGTACAAATTTTCTTGTTCGTTGCACACAAAGCGAGCGGTTTGATGCTACTGTGTGCATGCGTCTGCCGCCTGGGGATTTCCCATCATGCATCATTCCGTGGTAGTTATGTAGTGGAAGGAAGTCCGTCTCTTTTTAGAGAACCGGCTTTTTCGGCTCAACTCATTAAAGAGAGCCGGCTCTCAAACGGCTCACTCGCTTTGATGCATTATATTACGAATTATGATGTTGTGTAAAGAAGTTAAGAAAAAAAGGAGAAAATGAAAAAAGACAGGTTTGTGGTTATCACTTTAATCAGTATATTAGCAACAATAATTTAATGCAGAAAATTAATTCATAATTTCAATAAGAAAAGTATACATAATTAGATTTGCATTTATTTTTTCCTTCTACAGTGAACGTCCAAGCTACTTCATTTTTGAACTTTTTTTATAATAAACCTCATTCATGTCGAGCAACTCATCTTTGTCTTCTTTTACCCTCACTGTTAAATGTGTAACTGGAATGCCACGTCCAATTTCGTTGTCACAATATGTTCAACCCATTTTGTAACAATGACAATAAAAGTATATTCTATTATGTTCTATTCTGAAGCGGGTTTAGCTGAATTGTGACCTAAAATATTTTGCTTTCATAGATTTTAAATCGGGGCAGCACGGCAGCGCAGTGGTTAGCGCTTGTGCGGCACAGTTCATGTCATGGGATCCTGTTGTGGGTTCAAATCCAGCTCAAGACTTCCTGTGCGGAGTTTGTATGTTCTCCCCGTGCTTGCGTGGGTTTCCTCCGGGCACTCCGGTTTCCTCCCACGTTCCAAAAACATGCATTTCAGGTGAATTGGCCGGTCCAAATTGTCCCTAGGTGTGAATGAGCGAGTGAGTTGTCTGTCATGGTGTGCCCAGCGATTGGCTGGCAACCAGTTCAGGGTGTCCCTAATGAGGATAAGCGGTACGGCTGATGAGATGAGATGAGATGAGATTTTAAATCAAAAAGGTTCCAAACCCTTGCCCTATCATCCCATGTCTGTACTGTTTTAGGGAGACTGTATTGCAGTGCAGGACCAATGTTCCCTGTAATTTTGTCTGAGCGTTCACACAAAGTCGGTGAGCAACACTTGAAACAACAGTGAGCAACAGCAATCCCAAGTGTGGCAACTAAATCATTATCAAACATGTCCAAAACTTGACATCACATTCAATTTTGCTGAGTTTCCGGCAATGCAAAATGTTTTTGCATTATTAATGTATTATTACAAAAGGATGTATGGCCTACAAAGGTCATTTGTTTTTGCAAAAATTCTTGCATAAGATTTCAATTTTTTTTTTCCTGGAATCTTTTGTCGCATAATACTAACATTTTTGGGGGCTTATTGAGTCGGTTGCACGATACACAACTGTATTGAATCACATTTTATTAGTGGAAGTACAATGTTGGCAACAAGATTGACTTGGTATAATCGGAAATTATTTGTATGCAACACAAACATTTTCTTCTTTTTCTCTTTTTTTTCTATTTTTTTAATTCCTTTAAAAAAATCTCATTGTGTTTATTTTTTCCTAGCTGATGCTGCTTTTCTTTGTGTTCTTTACTTACTTTTTTTCCTTTATATCTTTCTTGCCTTTTTTCTGGCTTTTTTCTGAATGTTTCCTTCTTTTTTTCTCTTCCTTTTCTTTCTTTTTTTCTCAGCTTTTTACTACTTTTCCATTTTGGTACTTTTTTCTTTTTTGTTCTATTCCCCCTTCCTTTAAGTCATTTTGTGCATAATTTTACTTAATATTTGGTCATATAGGGATGAAAGAAGCAAAAAACAACCCGAAGGGCTGTTTAGGAACCGGGCCGAAGAAGCCGGTTCTCGAAAAACTCTACTGACTTTACTCAACTTCGTTCATCTTCGACCTTGACTTCAAATTACCGCATATTTAACACAACATCAGGGGAACCCGTGTATTTTGACCTTCATGCACTTTAACTTTGACTTAATTCGCTTTTTAATTAACAATATCAAGCCTTGATTTTTGTGAGCTGGCTAGATTTTCTTGTGCGCGGAAAAGCTCTGGGTAGTGCGCAATCGCGCGCACACACACAGTTTAGAGGGAACATTGCGCTGGCTAGATTTTCTTGTGCGCTGAGAATGTAGAGGGAACATTGTGCAGGATTGCTCAGAAATAAATCTTTTCAAAGCCAAGCATGTATTGACTTGAGGTCACGCTCTGTTGTAAAAATCGACCACACAGGTGGATCCCACCTCGATGCATAGTCCATCTGGGAGACTGCAACCGGATCACATTTTTCCCCTACAGTCGTCTTTTCCCTGTAATTCCACAGGCAGTAAATTCATGAACTCCAGCTGTTCATGAAAGTGAACATCATTTGCATTCATGCCAAGATGTGAAAATATGCATATTTGAAAAAAAAATGTAGGGCGAGCAGTCGTCGACTCCTAATGTCAATCTTTGGCGTGGGTAATTTGAGGTTGAGAAGCCTCCTAATTACCTCTTGCCACGTATTTCTGTTTCTATTCTGTTCTGTCATTGTCTTGATTGGTCCATCCCTTCTAATTACTGTCATCCTACACACAGAGATGTCAAGAATGTTACTGTGAGCAGTAATGGCTGGCTGAAAGGCAACATGGGCTACATCTACTTTTTTCCCGAGCCGTCATGGTTTACATGCACTTGACTGGATGACTATATAACAATTATAGTTAATGAACCCTCGAGTTGGACTTGAAAAATGGCTAACCTGAGTTAGTGTGCAAAGGGAGTACAATTGCTTGCTATTACATCGTTCTACACACAATTAGTGGATATCACAAGAACAAGGAATGAATTGGCAGTGTTCTCGTTTGCCCGCGTCATTTTTGCTGGGGAAGCATAGTGTCAAATCAACGTGCGTACCCGGGACGCAACTTTTTTGACACAAAATTGTCATTATTAACTGATTACTTGTTTTAAAACAAAGATTTACAGCACTCCAAACTTTTCGTCAGGCAGATCAGCCATTGTTGTTTTGGTCTCGCGGTTCGAGTTTTTGTCTGCACGCCGATCTCGGCCAACGAGATCTCGTTGCTTCGAGATGACGTCATTGTTGTGGTGGTCGTCAAGGGAAGGTGAAAATCATAACAAAATTGGTAATGTCTTCAGTGTCAGTAATAGGTCCAAACATAATGCAGAAAGTGGTAACAACGGCAATAATTCCGACAAGAAAAAACGGCTAAGAAATTCTTCGGAAGATCGCGGAGACAAGGAAAACGTGTGTCGAAGCGAACGGTTCGACGAAAGGAAATAAACTAAAGAATACTCCTAGCAAGAAAAGGACTTTTCTGCCAAAATGGACTCAATTATATTCCTGGTTATGCTATGAGGAGGATGATAATGGAATGGACCTTGAGAAGGCATTACAACTGTGGCGGGACAGCAAACCACAAAGAATATATGAACTGAAAAATCTGAAGTGATAAGTTGCTTTGTATTACCAATTAACTGTTATGATTAAAACTGCATGAATATATAGGCTACTATTTCAGCAATATTATTTTGTATCATGTACAATATTGTGAACTGAAAAATCTGAAGTGATAACTGCTTTGTATTACCAATGAACTGTGATAATTAAAACTGCATGAATATATAGACAAATATTTCAGCAATATTATTTTGTATAATGTACAATATTGTTGTGAACTGAAAAATCTTGAAGTGATAACTGATTTGTATTACCAATAAACTGTGATGATTAAAACTGAATGAATATATCGATTTATACTATATAAATGTCGCTGAATTACAATTTCAACCTCGATAACACTAAATTTTGGGGACCCATAGATCTCTGTTGGGACCCATAGAATTTTGAATATATACGGATTTGGTAGCAGCACGGCGGCGCGGTGGTTAGCGCGTGTGCGGCACAGTTCTGGGGTCATGGGTTCAAATCCAGCTACCAACCTCCCTGTGCGGAGTTTGCATGTTCTCCCCGTGCTTGCGTGGATTTTCCTCCGGGCTTCCGGTTTCCTCCTACATTCCAAAAAACGTGCATGTCAGGTTAAATGGCCAGTCCAAATTGTCCCTAGGTGTGAATGAGTGAGCGAATTGTCTGTCCCAGTGTGGCCTGCGATTGGCTGGCAACCACTTTAGTGGGTCCCCTGCCCACTTCCCAAAGATGGCTGGGATGTGCTCCAGCACCCCCGCGACCCTACTGAGTATAAGCGGTGCAGATAATGGATGGATGGATATATGGATTTATTGCAAACATCCTGCTATATTTTCTTACATTTTGCATGTTTTAAAACTTGGGAATACCTTTAAGCTTGCAGCTTTGAATCTATTGTGGCTCGTACAAAAACAAAATTGACTTCCGTTCTCAAATTTAAGTTTGCATTTCTTTAATCAGATGGTTGGGAAATTACGGTAGTTTGAATCCAAAAAGGATAAGGATCAAGCCCGCTACTTTTATCTAAATTTGCATTTCCGCTTTGCAAATATTCCTAACACTAAATGGCAAATTTATTTTGACGATAAAGTACAAAAAGTGCCGACAAAAAGTGTTTAAACAAAAAAAAATGAATTGCAGGTGATGCTTTACAAAAAGAAAATTGCAAGGTCAATCCGGTCTGCATTTTTCTTTAACAAAGGTAATGAGAACAAAGAGCCAAGTGTGTGGAGTGCGGATTAACTATTCAACAAAGCTCCGGAGCCGTCCAAATTCAAGCATTATTTAAAAAATGAGTTCAAATCACATTGTCAGGAGAAAATAAAGTGGGCTTCAGAAGAAGTCCGTCGAGACAATCACGGGCAGTTGTAAAAGTCTTTGAAAAGCCAGCTACCTCGCAGCCAGATTAATTTGGAAGGCGTCCTGGTTCAATGCAACTGTGGAGATGTGCTGTGAGGGAGTCATCAAGACCACTGAAAAATAATACAAATTTAAAAGTTATTTTTTTAAACTTGAATTGTCACGGGCAAGGGCAGGAAACATAATTTAGAACCCACTCGCGTAACGTACTCACAATTTATTGGAGGAGGATGAAGAGGGTGCACACACTCGATCCGGGAATCGATGGTTGCGGAGTGGATTAGAAATCCAAACAAAAGAAAAGTTGTCAAAACTAACTGATCAGGCCAAAAATAAAACAGAATCAAACACAGGCAGATTCACAGATCTGGGCATTTAAACAGAAGTCTTGCAGAAGTCTCACAGGAGTATCACAGGTGTTTCACAAACGCTCAGACAACCAACGGCTCAAAGGAGCACGTTTAAGTACTGCCAAGAAGCAATCAGTCAATGCGTCTCAGCCGGTGTCCATGGGCGGGGCCTGTTGTGGAAAATAGACTTGCATTTGTAGAATAGAGTTGCATACATTTAGAAATGTAGAAAGACTTGCTTACAGTAGTGAGGGAATGTTGACATAATTTCGAGAAGATCCTTGGCAAGACAGTTGAGTTTCCCTAAAAGGGCATGAGACCTGCAAGTTCCCTCTGTGCAAGTTCCCTCTGAGCAAACTGAGGCGAACAACATGTCCTAATAAGGGTACGACAACATCTTCCTTGTTGAGACGTCAGATCTCCTCCGCCTCTTGGGTTGTACTCAAATTGAAGCTATAAAAGCATTGTTATGTCTGGAGTTCTCTGAGGTCTTTGGGATGACGAAATAAAGAGCTCCCCCTCATGGCAAGCCTCGGTGTACTTTATTAAATCACGTAAGAAGACTTAAAAGATATCGAACCTGCATTTTCTCCTACAGGCCAATTGGGCGCCATGGCAACCGCGAAAGAAACCGGCGCCACCCGGCTGGGACCAACTGGGCGCCATGGCAACCGTGACATGAATGGTTATTACTTTGGACTTGGATCTGCAGTAGTGTGGCAGCCCCTGAGATGGAGCAGATCAATGGTGTCTTTAGGCAGTGGGCAGAAGATCTTCGTCTAGTGGCCAGGGAAATGATATTCCAAAAGGAAAAACAAATATATACAAGACAACATACAATTTTCATTACAGCTTATAACTTCTACGATATTTCTTTATGAATAATTGGTTGTTCGAATCAGCAATGTCTGTCATGATTACCGATTGAGAGCACCTGCGGCGGCTTAATTGTCGCCAACAGCCTGGACAGCTGATTGGCTGATGCTCTCTTTTTAAACCCCCGGCTTCCAAGAGGAAGCCGTCAGATCGTTATGCGAACTGTTGCCACCAGCTCAGTAAGCCTTTACATCTGACTCTGTTCCTGCCCTGCTTTTCTCTGCCTGATCTTCATTGCCAACCTGTTTCCAGACCTGACTTTTCCCCGTTCTGCCTGCCTGTTACCTGATCTGTTTTGCCCCGTTACCTGCCTGCCTGCTGTTGCCGACCGCCTTTGTTCTCCAGTCCCGGCCAGCGACTTGTAATTCCTGCCTGTCTTCGACCCTTCTCGCTAGGAACGTCTCCTGCTCTCCTTGGTCCGTCGATCCTCGGATCGTGGAAGCAAGCCCTTCTCTTCCTCTTATCAATAAAACCGAGTAAACGAATGCTACTGGGTCCTGTTGATGTGGAGTTACCGCTGGGATCGTCTCGTATGTATTCAACAGAGATGCGAGAATCTTTTACGTCAGAGGGAGATTCCATTTATTGAAGCAACCATCTTGCAGAAATCTCAAAGTATTTCCAGATATGAGTGGCTCTTTATAGTTTTGAACACAGCATGAGTAAACAGTATTCAGCTCAGAAAAAACCCCACACATTTTGACAAACAATCCCCAAGGTATCACCGCAAACATCACTATCAACCACAAAGAGCTAGAACTTGTCACCCAATTTAAATATCTTTGAGCAGTCATATCAGAAGAAGGGTCAGAACTAGATATCATGGGCAAGATAGCTCAAACCACATCTATACGATCTATTTGACTGAAATTGCTGAACAGGAAAACCAATTATTTATAAAATTGTCACAAGCCAGAAACGGAGACAGGACCCAATAGCGTTCCATTTTACTCCGTTTTATTGAGAAAAAGAGCAGTGCTTGCTTCCACGATCCGATGATCGTCGGACACGGGTAGCTGATGGCAGGAACGTGGAAGTGGCACTTCCCGTCATGATAACTTACTCAGATCACCTGGAGCAATCATGTGGCGCCTGGGTGGGCGCCTTCTGATTGGCTGACACTCCTCTCTTAAGCGCCCTGTGCCCCGATAGGACTGTCAGAGCGTACATTCTTGTAACTCTGTGTGTTTCTCCCGATATCCTGTTCGTTTAGAACTCTGCTTACCTGATTTTTGCCTGCCTCCGATCCGACCTGTTTTTGTCCCATGTTTTGATCTCTTCTCCAGCCCCGGTAAACACGACCTGCCTGATTTCCGCACTACGGTTGACGACTCATTCCGAAGTTATCTCCCCGGCGCCGCTGCTGACGTCTGATGGTCATCACGTCTCCAGCAAGCCCTGAACGCTTCCTCAATAAAAGACTAAAACAAATGCTCTGGGGTCCACTGGTATGTTCTGGTTTTCTGACGCTTCTTGTCGAGCGAGTATAGTCGTGGGCGGCAGATAAGCTGGTCGATAGCCAGGAAGGGAGAGCAGGGCAGAAACGGGTCCAGAAACAGGTCGGCAACAGGTATCAAGCAGGAGAAAATAGGGCAGGAGATTGTCGGAAGGTACAGAGCTTGCCTAGCTGAAAGCGTAGGTTTGCAGGGCGGTCTGACTCTGGTAACAGGGAGCCGGGGGGGTTTAAAAAGTGGCAGGGAGCCAATCAGCGACCAGGGCTGTTGGCGCCAACGGGGCAGCCGCAGGTTCCCCGAATCAGTAATAATGACATAAAATAAGATCTTGGCCAAGGGACTGAAGGATTTTATACATTTGACTATAAGGGATTTTGTACGATCAAATAAAATGAAATGTAATGATCTGCATTTCTATAGCGCTTTTCAAGTCAATGACTTCCCAAAGCGCTTTACAATTTGCTCCACATTTCCCAATAGCGGCCTTGCAGCCATGTAAGGCGCTAACCTGCTTATTGGGGGTATTAGGGGTTCAGTGTCTTACCCAAGGACACTTCGACATGTAACACGGACGAGCCGGGATTCAAACTGGGATCCCTTGATCCCAAGACGAGCGCTCTACCTCCTGAGCTACTGCCGCCCCAAATACAAATTACATTTATTGAATGCAATGAAGATTTTCACTGGGAAGGCTTAAGTTCAATGACAGGTCACGTCGTTCCGAATGCGAACGTTTCGTTTAGTTCTAAACAAAGCCGACTTAATTTGATAATTGTATTTTGTGAAATGAAATCGTTAAATTGTGGAGTGAAATTCCTTGGTTTGAAAACGACTGCCAGTCAGTGATAATGAGGCACTTTTACAAGTCCCTGCAATGCATGCTGGGAGAAAGTTAATAAGCATAACACACACAAATAACTTTTTTAGTTAACAGAGTTTAGGTTTTGATGTTGCAGTAACATTTCCACTGTCCAATATTCTGCAGCTGTCTCGCTACCCTAAATCTCATGTGAAATAAAATATGTCTCTCGAATCCGGCCAAAAGACCTTGAAAGGATGTATTTTCATAGGAAACAGTATTTTCTGCCCATTTTTTTCTTCAACAGCTTTTGAAGTTTGGGTATTTGAGCTGCTAAATTGATGGCTTCACTCACTTTTTGTCATCTCACATTTATTCGGTTGAGACAGTCTGCTGAGACCTGCAAACCCAATCGCATACTTTCCCATTAAGTCGCCAGCCTTTGTTTTGATTCACAGGTAGAGTGCTTTTCATGTGCACGCCTCCATTGTTCTGACTAAAGCACAAATGGAAATAAAAACAGTTGGGTTTTCTTAGCCTTTATTTATAGCTGGAGGTATCAGTGTTGGGCTCTTGTACCATTATTTTAATTTTTAAATATGTTTTTCTAGATTTATACGGGAAATCAACATCTATCCAAAATCTCAGTTACTTGAGTTACTTTATAATTACTATAAACAGCCTAAAAATGTTGTTTTGGAATAAATAAAGACAATGCATACTTTAAGTGTATAATAAATAAATATATATATATATATATATATATATATATATATATATATATATATATATATATATATATATATATATATATATATCAGTACAAAATAGAAAATACATCTACTAAACAACTGATTTAGAACCAGGGTTGGGTAGGGTTACTTTAACTTAATTACTTTCAATTACATTTGGATTACTCCAATACCAAATCTGCTAATAAAAGACAAAATAAACTAAAGATGAATAAAATGACTACATTTTGTGCAGGTTTGGGGAGTAACGGAATACATGAACGGCAAAAATGATGTTGGCGAGCTGTTTGGATTTATTTTCATTTTGTTTCTGTCGCATTTGATGTTCGTTTTTCCGGAGATCAAAGAGATCAAAGCCAGGAGAGAAAGCTTACCACGTCTTGTGAGTCATCATTGTATTCATATTTAGTTTATTTTGTCTTTTATGAGCATATTTGGTATTGGAGTCATCCAAAAGTAATTGAAAGAAATCCAGTTAAAGTAACCCTACCCAACCCTGTTTAGAACTTAAGTCAAAGGACTCAAACCCCCCAAAGAGCATCAATATAACGAAAATACAAATACTGTAAAACAATAAAAAAACAGCAGGAGAAAAACTGTAGTTTCCGGACAATTACGCCCATCCAAAAATCTCAAATTTGCCGGGGATTCAAAAATGTGCATTATAATCTAGCAGTGTTCATTTTACCTGTGAAAAGTGATGAGTCCCACTCTTGCATGCTCAAATATCTATGGGTCCCAGCAGAGATCTATGGGTCCCCAAAATTTAGTGTTATCCAGGTTGAAATTGTAAATCGGTGACAAATATAAAATAAAAATCGATATATTCATTCAGTTTTAATCATCAATTATGAATTCATTTTCTGCATCAAATTATTGTTGGTAATATACTGATTAAAGGGATAACCACAAACCTGTCTTTTTTTCATTTTCTCCTTTTATACTTCCTTTTTTTCTTAACTTCTTCATACAACATAATCATTCGTGATATAATGCATCAAAGAAAGTGAGCCGTTTGAGAGCCGGCTCTGTTGAATGAGTTGAGCCGAAAAAGACGGTTCTCTAAAAAGAGACGGACTTTTCATCACACAACTCGATATCGGCGTGCAGACGGAAACTCGAACCGCGAGACCAAAACAACATCTGCCGGATCTGCCTGACGAAAACTTTGGAGTGCGGTAAATCTTTGTTTAAAAAAAATGTAATTGGGTAATAATGACAATTTTGTGTAAAAAAGAGTCCCCAGCAAAAATGATGCGTCTAGGACGCGGGCAAATGAGAACACTGATCTAGTGTGCCTTTGTGAAGACGGACACAATATACTGTATATACATTCGGAAATGCATAACTACAACGAAATCCTTCTAAAATGTCACGAATGAATTGATACATTTTAGTTGTAAAAAAATATTCCCTTCTATGCATGCTCCATGAACTACATTTTATATTTTCTCTTTTAATCAGATCTGCCTTATAGTTCAATGTGCCTAATATATGTTAAACATCTTTCACAATGTGGTATTTTGTTTTTTGTTGCACTACACATTACAGTGATATTTAGAGGTCAAACAATACACACTCTCTCTTTAGGGACCTTAACCTTTTGTTTTTTTTTATTTTTGCTATAACGGTCACAGTTGCCCTCAATTGGCCCCGCCCGTTTGGCGCCAGCTGCGGCCCGTTGCCTGATTGGCTTCCCTCCTATTTAAGCTCAGTGCTCTCACTCATTGTCAGTCCGTCAACGAACCTCTGTACCTGCAAGACGTTGGTTTTGACTCTGTCCGGTATCCTGATTGTGTATCCAGTCTCTCTTGTCCAGTCAGATATCTGACTCCAGTCTCCAGTATTGGGTATCGATCCCGTCTATCTCGTCCAGTCTGATATCTTGCTACAATATCCAGTATCCGGTATCGATCCCGCCTGTCTCATCCTGTCCGATATCTAGCACCAGTCTCCAGTATCGATCCCGTCTGTCTCGTCCTGACTGATATCTAACTCCAGTCTCATGTATCTGGTATCGATCCTGTCTGTCCCGTCCTGTCCAGTATCGACCCCGTCCGTCCGGTACCTGCTCGTGTCTCTGGTATCGATCTCGTCGGCCTCCGGCTTCCTTTTTTTCCACGCTGGACGTCTGTCTTACTTCTTTCGCCCAGCGATCGCTGAATCACTGGTGTTAGTGTTAACGTGTATGACTGCCCATTCCGTGTGAAAACGTTACGCGTCTGGGTCCTCCTCCTATTCTATTTCTGACAATAACATGTTTTAAGTACCCGTCGCAGAATAATCCAAATCCATATTTTTCCTCTTTTCAAAAAATATCCCACATGAAATGATCAATGTATTTATTGTTCCCACTAACAATAATCAACAGTGAACTCACATCCTAATTGGGGCAAAGATTAAATCATTATTAGCATATCAATGGCGAGGAAAGTCTTTGTTTTCTTTCCACTAATCCTCTTCGACTCTTTTGCTCTTGCTCTAATCCGCTTTTATCACTTGGGTCAGTAAACAGAAAAAAAAGGCCTTCCAATTACTTCTCGTGTCATCTAAAGTAATTATATCATTATATTGCCTGTAATTGCCGTTAAAGGATCTGTCTTTCTACATATGGCATATTGGAATTACATCAAAGTATTAAACTATTATTTCCAGTAAACAATTTCGACATAAGAAAAAAATAAAAAATAAATAAATGTGCTTTTGTAATCGTTGAAAAGACTGCCACCATCACTGGGCATTTCATTCGCCTCAGACTTGATTGTTAACCTTACACTTACACCTTACCAACACAGATAAACATTTTAATGATATAATTAACCAATTTATCTTCCAAGTCAAGTCAAGTCAAGTCATTTTTATTTGTATAGCCCTTAATCACAAAGAGTCTCAAAAGGCTGCACAGGTTATTGCACAGACTATTATTTCAGACTATTATTACAACATCCCCTGATCTGGAAACAACATGAGGGCAAGGAAAATCTCAAAAACCTCAACATGAGGAAAGTGAAGAAACCTTGAGAAGGGATCAGGCTGCAATGGATGTTGCAAGTACAAATACTACAGAGATATTGTCCACAGCGACAATAAAGGCATATTCTATTCTATTCTATTCTATGCGTCCCCAGCAAACGTGGGCAAACGAGAATACTGCATTTATCGAATAGTCTCCTTTTTTTTTTTTTTCTCCATGTGGTCCCCAATCTATAAGTGTGACAACCCTACACAGGGTTGGGTAGGGTTACTTTAACTGGATTACTTTCAATTACTTTTGGATTACTCCAATACCAAATATGCTAATAAAAGACAAAAGAAACTAAATATGAATAAAATGACTAAATTGTGTGCAGGCTTGAGTAGTAATGGAAGACATGGAACGGCAAAAATGATGTTGGCAAGCTCATCTCATCTCATCTCATTAGCTGCACCGCTTATCCTCAGTAGGGTCGCGGGGGTGCTGGAGCCCATCCCAGCAATCATCGGGCAGTGGGCAGGGGACACGCTCGCTCATTCACACCTAGGGACAATTTGGAAGGGCCGATCCACCTGAAATGCATGTCTTTGGAATGTGGGTGACATTTGTGACAGGAATTGACCCACTTGGTAAATTGTAGAAGTCCTTCCGCTCGTTTCGTCCACATTTCCAGCTGATACTGCAGAACATGGATTTGCTCGGAGGACACCCACGCAAGCACGGGGAGAACATACAAACTCCGCACAGGTAGTCCGGTAGCTGGATTTGAACCCACACAGGAGGTTCCCGAGAACTTAGAACTGTGCCGCACACGCGCTAACCACTGCGCCACCGTACTCCAATACCAAATATGTTAATAAAAGACAAAATAAACTAAATATGATTAGATTGACTAAATTTTGTGCAGGCTTGGGGAGTAACGGATGTTAGCAAGTTAGCAAGCGGTTTGGATTTATTTTCATTTTTTTTCTGTCGCATTTGATGTTAGTTTTGCCGGAGATCAAAGCCAGGAGAGAAAGCTGACCACGTGTTGTGAGTCATCATTGTATTCCTATTTAGTTTCTTTTGTCTTTTATTAGCATATTTGGTATTGGAGTCATCCAAAAGTCATTGAAAGTAATCCAGTTAAAGTAACCCTACCCTACCCTGCCACTACAGTATGTTTCCATAGTTAAATATAATGCCTACCCATTGCAAGTGCCACCTTTTCATCAACTTTAAACAAGAACTCAAATATTCAATTTGCCACTCTTGATGATGAAATGTGTGGGAAGTTTCGATGTCAAGCTATGAAAAAAAAAGAAATGTATTGCTTTGCTCCTGAGTCAAGTGCTTGTGGAATGCAGTAAGCAGTGGGGAAAGACACATCAGGCCCGAGGCTGACCTCGGGGTGGCCATAAAATATCTATCTTGGGGAACCGGAGACCTAAGTGTTGCAAACTGTGATGACCCAGTCTCATTGTCAGAGTGAGACACTGCCTCTTTTTTTTAACACAGCAACCTTCCTCGAAGGTGAAAGCCAGATTTAGGTTTTGTTAACATTAAAAGTGAATTGCATACCGTTTTGGCCGTACAAAGTACATGTATTATACGTTTTAAGACGTGTACAGTGTACAAGAAAATCTGTACGGAAAAACGCAAATTTGTCAATGATGGGTACCATCCGGTATACACCGACTATGACCAAACGGCAAATTAATCAAGTCAAGTTGTGTAGTGAAAGGAAGTCCGTCTCTTTTCAGAGAACCGGCTTTTTCGGCTCAACTCATTCAACAGAGCCGGCTCTCAAACGGCTCACTTGCTTTGATGCATTATATTACGAATTATGATGTTGTAGAAAGAAGTTAAGAAAAAAAGGAAGTATAAAAGAAGAAAATGAAAAAAGACAGGTTTGTGGTTATCCCTTTAATCAGTATATTACCAACAATAATTGAATGCAGAAAATGAATTCATAATTTGAATAAGAAAATGTATTTTTCTACTTGATTATATTTGCATGTATTTTTTCTTTTTACAGTGAACGTCCAAGCTACTTAATTGTTTAACTTTTTTTCTAATAAACGTCATTCATGTCGAGCAACTCAGTATCTCACAACACAATGTTAATTAACAATGTATACGATATAACGAAACACATGTACAATATAACATGTTAAACTACATAAATAAACACATCTGAAAAAAAATATGGCGTAAGATTATTTTATTTTACGACAGTTTGTAAGGGCATGGAGCCCTGGAGCGCGACAGGTATGGAATTGCCTGGGAGTGGATTCTGTAATTAAACATCAATCATCAATCACAATAATAACCTACTCCTAACCGATTTTTTAAAAGAAGTGACACTACTCTGACATATATATTTTTTTCCACTGGAAAGTTGAGAATGTCTTGCAAACCGTGTTTTCTGGACTGTAAGACGCACCCCAAAAAAACTGGCCAGAAATGTCAAAGTATGTCTTATAATCAAAGTGCCTTATAAAGCAGAGATAATGGTGAATACAATTGGATATGCGTAGTGTTAGGGAAAAAAAAAAAAAAACTACATTACAAATTATTCAAATTAGTTATCTGACTCCATTAACCAATCACAAACTTCATTCACCCAACAATGCAAGCTATTTTCTTAATCTATGGAACATATTGACAAGAGACCGGCATTTTCCACACATGGCAGATTTTCTTAGTATTTAACTAAGTGAATTCCATCAAATTAGCCGAACTATTGTCGCTCGGGGAAGAAAACTAAATATGAATAAAATGACTACATTTTGTGCAGGCTTGGGGAGTAACGGAATACATGGAACGGCAAAAATGATGTTGGCAAGCTGTTTGGATTTATTTTCATTTCGTTTCCGTCTCATTTCATGTTCGTTTTGCCGGAGATCAAAGAAATCAAAGCCAGGAGAGAGAGCTTACCACGTGTTGTGAGTCATCATTTTATTCATATTTAGTTTATTTTGTCTTTTATTAGCATATTTGGTATTGGAGTCATCCAAAAATAATTGAAAGTAATCCAGTTAAAGTAACCCTACCCAATCCTGCTAAAGAAGTGTGGATGAGGTAGGAGTATTTTTGGTAAAGAAAGATGTCTGCATACTATTTTAAACCATTATTCCCTTTTTATCACACAAATATATACATTCACACAAAGATGTGTCTCTTGTTTCGGTGGCTAGGACAGTGGGAGTGCCAGGTCGGAGGGGAGATTTGTGGAACATTAGTGAAACAAAGACATTCAGCATGGCAATTTCTGGCACCAGCGCTATCACTTCTACTCTAAATTGCAGCTAAATGGAACATAAAGAAGAAGAATAGAATAAAATGTACTTTTATTGTCATTCTTTGTAACCATGCACACAGTTAAACTGCAACGAGCCGATGCAGCCGCAGCCAAACAGGGCGCAGCCATTTTAGTCTTTAGGTGACCAAACCCTTAATGCCGAGCGCCAAGCAATGAGTACCAATGTAGTCTCGGAGCAGGCGTCCTGCCATCTAGGCTACCGAGCTGGTAAGCGGACTCAGTATGTTTCCTCCTGGTTTCGAACCAGGGACCTATCACGTGTGAGGCGAGTGTGATAACCACTACACAATGGAAACAGCTAAAAAAATGAAAGGATCTGCATTTATATAGCGCTTTTCAAGTCAATGACTCCCCAAAGCGCTTTACAGTGTGCTTCACATTTGCCAACATCGGGCGTGCAGCCATGTAAGGCGCTAACCTGCTTATTGGGGGCATTAGGGTTCAGTGTCTTACCAAAGGACACTTCGACATGTAACACGGAGGGATTTGAACCGCGATCACTTGATCCCAAGACAAGCGCTCTACCTGCTGGGCCACTGCCGCCCCAGCAGAACATATTGTTCGAAAAATTGAGCAAAATCATGACAAACAAAGTAAAAAGTTTTTAGCTTGGTTAAACTGAAGCACACTTTTTAGAGGCGTAGTTCATGTTTGCCCACATAGAACACGTCAAAAAACTGGCGTACACAACTTAGTCAATTTCTTGCTTCAAACACAACATGTCTTGTTACCTGACTTGGTATTGTTAATGTTTACCTGACTTGTTTACCTGACTGCCCATTTTGCGCATCTGGTTAGCTGCTCCTCTTGCACTCTTTGCACTACTGTAAAATACTATACATAGCCATAATTATTTAGTATATTATTAGTACTTCAATACTCCAACTCAATACACCATTGTATTTATATCTGTACATTCAAGGAAACTGTGCGGGTCAGATGTATCGACATTTCGTTCTGTATACACGTGTACTAGGATGACAAAAAAGTATATCTGAATTTGAATCTGAACATATTGGCAAAAACATACAATGCCTAGCGAAAGTATTGCAACCCCCAGCCCCCCAAATAACCTTTTATCCAAATTCATCATTTCATGCTTCAGACATAAAGCTACAAAACTGATAATATTGTTGTGGAATCAAGAACATGAGACACAATAATGAAGTGAAAACAAATTATTTTAATATTCTATTTTATATTTACAACAAAAATGAATATTGCCCTCAGCTTAGTTTCCTGGCGAACTTCCGAATGATCCAATGGTGACCTAGTTTCGCAAAACGTACACATTTTTTACACCAACGTGCAAGCAAAACTATCAAAATAGAGAGTGTAAGAAAAAAAACACTGAAAACCCCTGCTGAGTCTGCCTTTGATGCCATTGATTCTGATACATTACCATTAAAAGGCCCATTTGGTGTTTGATGAGGCTGGGGCAAGTGATGGGCCTGGGGGTGGCTGGTTGTCCAGCCGGCGTTGCTCTGGGGCCGGTTCACCGGCGAGTGCAGCTGCTGGTGGTGAGATTGGCATGCTACTGGGGCCTCGGGGAATTGGTTAGGTGAAGGAATGGTAGGGGATTTTGTCCTCTCAGGTACTGCACCTTTTTTGATTATGATTTAGGGTTTTTTTTTTGGTCGTTCAGCTCTACCACCCCACCAGTACCTACCATGATTCGAGAGAACAATCCCCTTTAAGATGATTCAGATGACAGATATTGGTGCTTGTGGCTAAAGATCTGTCTATGCTAATTTGATACTCATTTTTCCTTTGGTTTTCTTTGTAAGCTAGGAACTGGCCTCTGCGAAACTACATCTGGGGAGGGAAATCATGGGAAGACCATGTGCTGGTCAGAACCACCACCTCAGCCCCAACCAGTGCATCCGCTCAATGCCCTAACAGCTATTTACCGTAAATTCCAGACTATAAGCCCAAACCTTCAACCCCGCGGCTTATTCAGTCATGCGGCCAATTTATGTAATTTTTCTAACAGCCGCCAGCGGCGCTGGAGTACAAAAGATTTAGACCGGTAGAATATATGCGCCAAGGAAGACTGCAGCTTCTTAGCTTGTGCACAAATTAAATTAGCGTCGACATATCCTCATCATGGAAATTGCAAAAAGAAAGGCACATGACCTAGCTTTCAAGCTAAAATCAGACGAGCAGTCCGATAAAGAAGGGAACAGAGCTACTGCACGTAGACTTCACTCTGCGAGCGTGTTGCTAGTGTCTTTTTGAATAAGGGAGCGTGGGACGACGTCTATATGACAAAGTCTCTTTCCCATACTGCGGAAGACGACTTTGATGACGTCAGTTATAAGGAGGAAGATGAGGACGGTTTACCGTGGTTTCTACAAGTACGGTATTTTTTTTTTAACAGAGCCGTTTATTGTGTTGCAAGCATGTTGCTTGTGGCGTTTTGCTACCCTTCACAGGCACGGTTTGGGATGAAAGTTATAATAGTATTATTAAAGCTTTGAAAACTCTCTCGGTGTACCGTCTTTTTGTAAATAACCGATGTATTATATGTATTTGCACCTGTATATTTTTGTAATGTATTTATTTGAGACAATTATTCTGATTTGTTTCGCAAATTAAAAAAGAGGGGCGGAGCAAACGCGGGCTGACGGAAAGTGGGGTAAAGGTGAGTGAGACCTGTTGTCGCGGCGGACAATAGTGGATATATATTTTTCCCACCCTTACATTTGGAAATATAGACTTTTTTTCCTTGGGTTAGTTTAAACGGGTCCCAAATGAGAAGTCAATGAAGACGTCCCAAAGTCAAGTCATTTTTAATTGTATAGCCCTAAATCACGAAGAGTCTCAAAGGGCTTCGCAGATTATTACACTATATTACACAAACTATTTTTCAGAATATTATTATACATTCCCCTGCTCTGGAGCAGACGCGAAGAGTAGGTTATTCATATGCTATAGAGTAGAAGTGAGTTTTAAGCTTAGATTTAAACATTTCCACTGAGGTTGCAGATCAGATCTCAGGGGGAAGAGCATTCCACAGCACCGGTGCCCGGATGGAGAACGCTCTCGAACCAGCAGAACACTTCTTTGCTCTTGGGATCACCAGAAGACCGGCGCTCTCAGAACGTAGGCTTCGGACCGGTACATAGGGGGACATCAGATCTGAAAGATAAGAGGGAGCAAGTCCATGTATGATTTTGTATAATACTAAGAGAACCTTGAAATCACATCTAAGGCTAACTGGGAGCCAATGCAGGTTAGCCAAAATCGGTGTGATGTGATCGGACTTTTTTGTCCTAGTTAAAAGCCTCGCTGCGGCATTTTGTACCAGCTGAAGAGACTTGATTCTAGACTTCGGGAGACCAGAGAGTAGTGCATTACAGTAATTGAGACGGGAGGTAACAAACGCGTGAATTATAATTTCCGCATCCGACTGAGACAGTATAGAACGAATTTTGGCAATGTTACGAAGATGGAAGAAAGCGGTTCTAGTCAGAATTGTCAACCGATTCTGAGACACAGTGATATAATATCGTCTGGATATAACGACGAAAGATTAAGGACATATCAACGTCAAATTACATTAGGGTTGATGTATTTCTACGATTGCATCACTAGTACCAAAATATTGCCCAAAGTTACGCCTTTTAAGTTCGCTTCTGGCACTTTAAACATGATTTTTTTTATTTCCCTCCTACTTGTGTGCAACATCTCCTTTCATGTTATATCCTCAAATAGAATCAATACTGGAATTGGAAGGAATGCCTAGGGCATAGTCATCAATCGGAATTGTGTTTCATGGTGTCACTCGTATTGAACAAAAAAATACTGTCATCAGTGAACAGACTTACAATTGCAGTTTTTTTCTCTCTAGGGACCGGACCAGGGCATATGGTTTAAGGCACTTGCTCTGTCAATTCCTGAAGGAATTTTTATCTTTTAAATGGGCCATCGCTGACTCCCTGAGGCTCTCACACCACTGACTATTATTTGTATCGAACAGAACGCCAATGTTCTCATACTCCCGATTGAAAATGAAGGTTTTCGCGAGAGGAACTTTCTACATACACAAAAAATGCAAACAAAAACAAAGTATGTGTGCTACGTATCAGTGGTGGGCCTTCAGGGTCTGCAAGGACTTCTTTGCTGGCCTAAAAATAATTTTTACACCGTATCCCCTGCATGACCTAAGATGCGTCTAAGAGAGGCGGAGCAAGAAGAATGGGAATCTCCTCCTCTGGATCAATCTCCGAGAAGGAGTCAAGATCATGCAGAGTGTGAAGGAGGAGTGCCCTCAGACACCTGAAGACTTGAAGTTCTGAATGTGTGTGGTTGAAGTATTATTGAGAGCAGGGTTGGGTAGGGTAACTTTAACTGGATTACTTTCAATTGCTTTTGGATGACTCCAATACCAAATATGCTAATAAAAGACAAAATAAACTAAATAGTAATAAAATGATGACTCACAACACGTGGTAAGCTTTCTCTCCTGCCTTTGATCTCTTTGATCTCCGGCAAAACTAACAAAAAATGCGACCGAAACAAAATGAAAATAAATCCAAACAGCTTGCCAACATCATTTTTGTCGTTCCATGTAATCCGTTACTCCCCAAACCTGCACAAAATGTAGTCATTTTATTCATATTTAGTTTATTTTGTCTTTTTTTAGCATATTTGGTATTGGAGTCATCCAAAAGTAACTGGAAGTAATCCAGTTAAAGTAACCCTACCCAACCCTGGTTTTGGCGATGTGGTAGGCAGAGTATCATGTGTGAGTACAGGGAGAGCTAGGGAAGTTGTAGCTTTGTTGGTGAGTAAGAGAGTGATGGAGAGAGTGAATTGAGAAAACGAGATCCTTGTGTTTCAGAGTGTATGTGATCCGCGGGAAGAGATGTGAGGAACAGCATTCTGGAGTGATGCATTCCGGAATGATTTGTCAATGTATATATATATATATATATATATATATATATATATACGGCGCAGTGGTTAGCGCGTGTGCAGCCCAGTTCTAAGGTCTTGGGAACCTCCTGTGTGGGTTCGAATCCAGCCACCAGCCGACCTGTGCAGAGTTTGTATGTTCTCCCCGTGCTTGCGTGGGTTGTCTGTCCCTGTGTGCCCTGCAATTGGCTGGCAACCAGTTGAGGGTTTCCCCTGTCCACTGCCCAATGATTGCTTGGATGGGCTCCAGCACCCCGCGGCCCTACTGAGGATATATATATATGGCCTGAAAAGAGTGTATACAGGGCAGCCAGGTAGGTTCAATGCCCAAAAATACATCTGACTCAGCACTGTGTTTTTTGTTTCCCAGGAAAAAAAAATCCACTTTCCCAAGCCAGATACATATTTAATAACAATGCCATATTTTATAGTTCTTAAGGTATGTTACCCTAGATGTGAAACAAATGTCAAAAAAGCTGTGTCTTTTCCACGTAAATGGTGTGCATTTATATAGCGTCTCTCAAGTCAATGAAGACATCCCAAAGCACTTTTCCGTTTTACACACTAACTAACCCAGGGGTCGGGAACCTTTTTGACTCAAAGACCCATAAAAGCAAAAAATATTAATTTTATTTTGGGAAAGAGCCACACCATATATTATGAGACAAATTTACTAAATTGCTAAACCCGCGCCCCAGACAAAAGCGTAGTCTTCAGCACATTTATTTTTGATGATTTGATAAAAATTATGAAAAGAGAATAATGCCAGAGCCCGTGTCCCAAAATCAACAAACATACCACTTTAAACTTGTCTCTTTCTTGCAATTACTCAAGATCGGTTAAACTCCTTTTGACCCTTTTTTTCATACATATTGGTTTCAAAACCAGATGCAAGCAGTTATTGTGTAAAAACGTCACAACATTCTGCAAATAGGGAGCCTGATGAGCTCACTTTTGGCGCAGACGGCTTAGGGCGAGAGATGGGAGGGAGTGATTGCACATTTTGCATAGCTCCACCCATCCCTCCCACTCACCCAATTAAATGACTAAGTTCTCTTCCGGTGTTTTGGCGTATTTACAGTTCTGTGGATTCATCATAAGGTATCTGAACACTGAACACAGATTATATAGTGAACTTTTATATAAAGGATTCTTTAGCGTTGTACAGCCAAAACGAGTTTTTTTTCCCCCCTTTTTTTGTGTGACACCTTGACTGTAAATTGTAGTGAAAATGTGCCCTATATATACTGCGAAGAAATCTCATGATGATTAGCTTTGGTTTGGCCTTACGTGGACCTGAATTGGAAAAAAGGTTCAAATTTTGAACAAGATGGAGAAATTTTCCATGCAATCAAATTTGTCTCTGAGCCACAGATACTCATAGAAAGAGCCATATATGGCTCGCGAGCCATAGGTTCCCGATCCCTGAACTAACCAATAGTAGCATCAGCTACCTGCATTAGGGATTCAGTGTCTTTCCCAAGGACACTGAGTTAATGCCGCCTCAAGAACAATATTACCTTCTTCCAGGTCAGAACAACATTTAACGACCAACCAATGTTTTACAGATAGGTAAAAAAATGTCGACTCACCACTTTTGTTTTGTCTGAGTTTGCTTTTTTTTTTCAGAAAGAGATTCCAGTCACCCAGGAAGCACAACATTGAATATCAACACCATCTTGTAATCAGGGTTCGGCAGGGTTACTTTAACTGGATTACTTTAAATTACTTTTGGATTACTCCAATACCAAATATGCTAATAAAAGACAAAAGAAACTAAATATGAATACAATTACTACATTTTGTGCAGGCTTGGGGAGTAACGGAATACATGGATTGGCAAAAATGATGTTTGGATTTATTTTCATTTTGTTTCTGTCGCATTTGATGTTAGTTTTGCCGGAGATCAAAGAGATCAAAGCCAGGAGAGAAAGCTTACCACGTGTTGTGAGTCATCCTTTTATTCATATTTAGTTTCCTTTGTCTTGTATTAGCCTATTTGGTATTGGAGTAATCCAAAAGTAATTGAAAGTAATCCAGTTAAAGTAACCATACCCAACCCTGCTTATAATGACAGTCATGGTTTTGCTGACTCGTGAAATAGCTTTCCCAGAAAGACAGTCTACTCTTTAAGGCCAGAACAAGTTTTGCCAGGGTTATAATCTATCACAAGCAATCAGGTAGGTCACTCTACGACCCTGCCAAAAAGAGCAATGACACCCAAAAAATGTTTTTATGTTTCAAAACAGCCATTTTGGTGTTCTTTTTTTTCATCTGACAAAAGAAGATACCTTAGACCAGGGGTGTCAAACTCATTTTAACTCGGGGGGCCACACGATAGAACAAACATTCTGTCGGGGGCCGGACTAGTAGGTTAAAGAGAAAGAAAAAGAGAGATAAATAAGAGAAAGAGGGAGCGAAATGGAGAGAGGGCAGGACAAAGAAAGAAAAAGAGAGAGAGGGAAATAGCGTGAGAAACAAAAGATAAAAAGTCGTGAGAGACGGGGAAAAGAAAGGGAGAGGAAGAGAGAAATTCAAAGAGAAAAAGAAAGACAGAAGGAGATAAAAGAGAAAGGTATGAAGAGAGAAAGAGAAAACGAGAGACACAGAGAGTGAAAGAGACAGAGTGGGAGAAAATGGGTGAGAGAGAGAGAGAGAGAGAGAGAGAGAGAGAGAGAGAGAGAGAGAGAGAGAGAGAGAGAGAGAGAGAGAGAGAGAGAGAGAGAAATACAAGTACAGTGTCTTTGTTCGAGGCACCTGGCTTTGGCAACATCAAGTTGACATATTTCAACCTGCAGCTCGTTTTTCTCTTGCGCTTCTCTGAGTGTTGTCTCGCGGGCCGGATTCAATCCCTTAGCAGGCCTGATCTGGCCCACGGGCCGCCTTTTTGACTCCTGTGCCTTAGACAGTGCAAATAAAAGTCAAACACAGGCCATCCATTCATCCTACCTTTTTGTCCTGAAGATAGATTTTTCAAAGGCTTCTATTTATCACTGGATTGGAAGTGAAATTATGAGGACAAGGGTGCTCTAAAAATACTTCTTTTGGCTTCTTGAATGTATCCATCTCTTTCCTTAAGTGCTTACTAACAAGTATCAACACACGCGTGTTGATACTTTTTAGTAAGCACTTAACTCGTTAACAGTGTTCCCTCTAAACACTGCTCGCACATTCTGAGCGCAAAGAAAATCTAGCGAGCGCACAAAAATGAGGGCTCAAAATTACTAATTAAGAAGCGACTTAAGTCAAAGTTACAGTGCATGAAGGTAAAAATACACGGGTTCCCCTGACGTTGTGTCCTAAATGCGGTATGTTGAGTCGAGTCGAAGTAGAACGAAGTTGAGTAAAGTTAGTAGAGTTTTTCGAGAACCGGCTTCTTCGGCTCGGCTCAATAAAAGGGACCGGCCCTTCCGGGTCCTAAACGGCTCTTCAGGTTGTTTTTGCTTCTTTAATCCCAACATGACCAAATATTAAGTAAAATTATGCACAAATTGACTTAAAGGAAGGGGGAATAGAACAAAAAAGAAAAAAATACCAAAATGTAAAAGTAGTGAAAAGCTGAGCAAAAAAGAAACAAAAGGAAGAGAAAAAAAGAAGGAAAAATTTAGAAAAAAAAGCCAGAAAAAGGAAAAGAAAGAAACAAAGTAAAAAAAAATAAATAGAGAACAAAAAGAAAAAAAGTAACAGCTAGGAAAAAATAAACACAATGAGATTTGTTTTAAAGGAATTAAAAATAGAACAAAAAACAGAGAAAAAGAAGAAAAAGTTTGTGTTGCATTCAAATAATTTCCAATTATACCAAGTCAATCTTGTTGCTAACATTGTACTTCCACTAAAAAATGTAATTAAATACAGTTGTGTATCGTGCAACCGACTCAATAAGTCCCCAAAAATGTTAGTATAATGCGACAAAAGATACCAGAAAAAAAAATTGAAATCTTGTGCAAGAATTTTTGTAAAAACAAATGACGTTTGTAAGCCATACAACCTTTGCAATAAAACATTAAAAATGCAAATTTGTTTTGCATTGCCGGAAACTCAGCAAAATGTAACGTGATGTCAAGTTTTGGACATGTTTGATAATGACTTAGTTGCCACACTTGGGATTGCCGTTGCTCACTGTTGTTTCAAGCGTTGCTCACTGACTTTGTGTGAACGCTCGGACCCGTAAGGAAAATGACAAGGGACATTGCCCGTAACATTGCAGAGCTGGGTGGAAGGGGGGTCAGAAATGTTTACCTCAGTGTGTGCAAGTAATTTATAAACCCGATGAAAGGCCCAGTCAAGTGACGATTTGAGAGATCGGAGTTTGAATACAATTTATTTGCCATGTGATTTAGATATAGCCCGGCGTGTGTGAGTAAAAACAAAGAATATAGGTAGCTCTGGCCAAATGTCTTCATCATTGACTATAACTCAGTATTATGTTTTAAAAGGTTTAAGAGCCTCCAATCCAATTTAATATTATTGATTGCATTTAGGTATGCCACAATCAATGTTCCCTGTAAGTCGGTGAGCAACGCTTGAACCAACAGTGAGCAACCATAATCCCAAGTGTGGCAACTAAATCATTATCAAACATGTCCAAAACTTGACATTTTGCTGAGTTTCCGGCAATGTAAAATTATTTTTCACTTTTGAATGAATTGACTCATGTATTATTGCAAAGGTTGTTTTGCCTAAAAACGTCGTTTGTTCTTACAATTATGTCACAAGATATCCATTTCTTTTTATTTCCTGATATATTTTGTCGCATAATATTAACATTTTGGGGGCTTATTTCGTCGGTTGTAAGATACAAAACTGTACTTAATCACATTTTTTTAGTGGAAGTACAATGTTGGCAACAAGATCCACTTGATATAATTGGAAATTATTTGAATACAACACAAACTTTTTCTTCTTTTTTCCGTGTTTTTTTCTACTTTTTTTTAAATTCCTTGAAAAAAAATCTCATTGTGTTTATTTTTTTCCGAGCTGTCACCTTTTTATTTTTGTTCTCTATTTACTTTTATCCTACATTCCTTTCTTTTATTTTTTCCTGTTTTTTTTTTCAAAATATTTTCCATCTTTTTTGTCTTCCTTTTGTTCATTTTGTGCTTAATTTTGCATATTATTTGGTCATGTTGGGATTAAAGAAGCAAAAACAACCCGAAGAGCCGTTTAGGACCTGAAAGAGCGGGTTCCGTTTAGTGAGCTGAGCCGAAGAAGCCGGTTCCCCGACAAACTCTACTAACTTTACTCAACTTCGTTCTCCTTCGACTCGACTTCAAAATACGCATTTAGAACACAGCGTCAGGGGAATCCATGTATTTTTACCTTCATGCACTGTAACTTTGACTCAAGTCGCTTCTTAATTAGTAATTTTGAGCCCTCATTTTTGTGCGCTGGCTAGATTTTCTTGTGCGCTGAGAACGTGCGAGCAGTGCGCAATTGCGCACGCGCGCAGCTTAGAGAGAACATTAGTTGTGAATCATCATTTTATTCATATTTAGTTTATTTTGTCTTCTATTAGCATATTTGGTATTGGAGTAATCTAAAAGTCATTGAAAGTAATCCAGTTAAAGTAACCCTACCCAACTCTGGTTACGACAGCCATTCAAATGTGCAAGCTTCCTTTTTTTCGACCCCTCTTCTCAACAGACATTTTTATAGGCAGCAGGAGTTCTGGATTCACAAGCGTCCTGCTGTGGGAGGTGAAAGAGCTAAGCACTTTTCCAATGTGCCAAACACGGTCTCTTTCCAGGACATGGTGAGATAAACCGTGAGGGGCTGTAATATTGGTATGACACCCAAAAGACCCATTTGGAATTAATATTGGGTAGTTTAGGGTGTAAACAGGAATTTCACGAGGATTTTTACAGGGAAAAAAATGAGCAATTTCTGTGACACGAAAGGAAGCAGCTACACGTAGCCATTTTGATAAAAGGGTACGTTCAGTTGATGTGTGTCAAAAGACTCATTTCAGAAAAAAAAAAATGTTTTCCATGTCAGCAATAGAGTGCTGATGTCAAACTGTCAAAACAGGAGCTATCAGACGGTACATTTTACCTTCATAGAGCTTTTAACGTTGAAAAATACGTTTTGTTGAATGCAGAAAAATATTTTGCAACTAGGAGTTTATATATAAATATATACATATATATATACAGGGTTGAGTAGGGTTACTTTAACTGGATTACTTTCAATTATTTTTGGATTACTCCAATACCAAATATGCTAATAAAAGACAAAATAAACTAAATATGATTAAAGCCAGGAGAGAAAGCTTACCATGTGTTGTGAGTCATAATTTTATTCATATTTAGTTTCTGTTGTCTTTTATTAGCATAATTGGAATTTGAGTAATCCAAAAGTGATTGAAAGTAATCCAGTTAAAGTAACCCTACCCAACCCTGTATATATATATATATATATATATATATATATATATATATATATATATATATATATATATATATATATATAGTGGTTAGCACGTGTGCGGCACAGTTCTGAGGTCGTGGGAACCTCCTGCGTGGGTTCAAATCCAGCAACCAACCTTCCTGTGCGGAGTTTGCATGTTCTCCCCGTGTTTGCGTGGGTTTCCTCCGGGCACTCCGGTTTCCTCCCACATTCCAAAAACATGCATTTCAGGTGAATTGGCCGGTCCAAATTGTCCCTAGGTGTGATTGAGCGAGTGAGTTGTCTGCCTCGTGTGCCCTGCCATTGGCCGGCAACCAGTTCAGAGTGTCCCCCTGCCCACTGCCCGATGATTGCTGGGATGGGCTCCAGCACCCCCGCGACCCTACTGAGGATAAGCGGTGTAGCTAATGAGATGAGATGAGATTACTTAAACGGGGAATTGCATATCATTTAGCAATTTTTATCTGAGTAAAAAACAGCTCAGTGGCCTTGGGGGTAGGGCGCCGGCTCCGAGACCGGGAGGTTGCTGGTTCAAGCCTCGGCCGAGTCATATCTAAGATTTATAACATTGGTACTCATTGCCTCCCTGCTAGGCGTTCGGCATTAGGGGTTGGAATTGGGGGGTTTGGTCACCTAATGACTCCCAACACATCAATTGGGTTAAGCGAGGGGGCTGGGAATCCCCTCCTCTGTATCAATCTCCTAGAAAGAGTAAGGCATGTGTTGACTCTTGACTCTTGCCACCTCCCACTAGGGGGTTATGGCTCCGGTATGTATATATATATATATATATATATATATATATATATATATATATATATATATATATATATATATATACAACTATAACCTTATCTTCCTTGTTTTTATAACCTTATCTTCTTTGATCCTTTATCTTCTTGGTTTCTTTTATCCTCACTGTGAATTTCAATATGGCGGCGCCCCTGTTTGGCTGCGGCTGCATCGGCTCGCAACAGTTTTTTACACGTCGGCCATAAGACCCAGTCTTCGACTCAGTTTTGACGGCTCGAACTGCAGATTAAGATAAGATCGCAGTTTTTTTTGCTGGATATGCAATCATCCAGACATCAAGCGCTCGGTGCTACGACCACTTGGGAGTGTTTATTAGCCACGGACTGCTATGTCAACAAGACCCAGCGGCCTACAAAGCAGCGAAGCAGAGTGGCAAGACAGACAGCGGCGTGACCGCCGGACGAGTAAACGAGGTTGTCGGGCCGGGCTAACAGCTAGGCTAAAAGCTAAACCCTGCAAAACGCCTCTCCCATCCATTTTCCTCTCCAACGTTCACTCTCTGGACAATAAACTGGACCATTTAACAACTGGAAGTGGCATCGAACCGCGAGATGACGAACTGCTGCGCTAAAATTCTGACGAAGACATGGTTAATCTTATCTATCCCGGCTGACGTTCAAAGAAACTGTGCGGGTCGGATGTATCGACATTTCGTTCTGTATACACGTGTACACGAATGACAATAAAGTAAATATGAATCTGAATCTGAATATGTGAACTGGAGTGCCATGCCCAATTTCATTGTCACAATATGTTAACCCATTTTGTAACAATGACAATAAAGGTGTAATCTATTCTATTCTATCTACCTTAGGAATTCGTCCAGCTGGGTTTGCTTCCTCCAACATCCGAATGACTATAGGAATAGAATAAGGCCTTCCCCAACATAGGTGCTATCAAACTAAATTACACACTCGGCAAGACAAGACGAGTGTGCTGTGATGAGCCGCCCATTATGCCTGCTGAGTGCTGATCTGTCTTGGGGGATCAACACATTTCAAGATGCCCAGGCCTGCAGTGACATTAAGATAGATTCCCAAACTTTAATGCTGATACATTCGTATCTCATTCATGTGGGGTTATGTTACAAAAGGAAGAGAATGTGTGGAGTGGAAAACTTTATTATTTTACATTTTTTCTCATCTCATTAGCTGCACCGCTTTTCCTCAGTAGGGTCGCAGGGGTGCTGGAGCCCATCCCAGCAACCATTGGGAAGTGGGCAGGGGACACCCCGAACTGGTTGCCAGCCAATCGCAGGGCACACAGGGACAGACAACTCACTCGCCCATTCACACCTAGGGACAATTTGGACTGGCCAATCCACCTGAGATGCATGTCTTTGGAATTTGGGAGAAAACCGGAGTGCCCGGTGAAAACCCACGCAAGCACGGGGAGAACATACAAACTCCGCACAGGAAGTCCGGTAGCTGGATTTGAACCCACACAGTAGGTTCCCAAGACCTAAGAACTGCGCCGCACACGCGCTAACCACTGCGCGGCCGTGCTGCCCCTTTACAATTTTTATACGATTAAAAACTCTTTTATATAAAACCAAAAAAACAACAAAAAAACTCAGTAAGGTCTTGGAGGTTTCGGAGCCCATCTCAGAAAGTTTTTAAATCGAGGCTTAAGAGACACTTCCATTCCAAAGCTTATGATTGATGCCCACTTCATATTCTGTATTGTCCTGTCTTTTTCCGACTGCCTGTCTGGTGGTGATACGAAGGAGAAGGACGATTTGAGATGAGTCGGCGGACCAGCGTTTGACCTGAAGCATGTGAACGCCTGCATGGACCAGCTGGCAGTGATGGGATGCTGCGCCGTGGCAGTCTTAGACTTTCTGGACTAGTTTACAGGCTGGGGGCGTCGCTCCTGTCAAGCAGTCACCGGACAAATTTTCAACATGTTACCTAGTGTTTACTATGTTTGTGTACTGTAATGCTAAATCTAATTCACCCTGGTCATCCTGAAAGGGGATACCACTTGTGGGGTCCCTTCTCAAGGTTTCCCTTTTCCCTCACGCTGAGGTTTTGAGTTCTTCCTTGCCCGAATGTTGGTTTAAGATCAGGTAATTGTGTCATTGTAATCCTATGCAGTCCTTTGAGAGATTTTTGTGATTAAGGGCTGTATAAATAAATTTGACCTGGCTTGACTTGAGCTATCTTCGGGCAGTGGACAGGGGACACCCTGAACCGGTTGCCAGCCAGTTGCAGGGCACACGAGAAGGACAATTCAGACGTCCATTCACACCGAGGTAAAATTAAGGCCGGACATTTTGGAAAGTGGGAGGAAACCCATGCAAGCACAGGGAGAACACAGTATTTCATTTATTTGTATTTTTACAATTAACCTCTGCATTGTCTTATCATGATTTTAATCATCAATGTTAACTGAAGTGAACAAATTAGCACAGTCCACTGCGTCCAGAGTAATTGGATTAAACAGGAAAAAAATAAAAATGATTGTGAAAAAAATACTAAGTGCAGACAATCAAATAGTGACCCAGGTGTATGTTTGTGTGTGTGTGTATGAGCCATGATAATAATAATAATGAGATATAGAACCATAGAGTATACTCAAGAGAAGTGTATTCAACTCCTGTGTGTGCGAAATGATCTCACACACCACATCACTGCCGCTGGAGCATACCATTTCACCAAGATGGTGGTTTCACACTACCTCTAACAAGTCAAGTCATTTTTATTTGTATAGCCCCTAATCTCAAAGAGTCTCAAAGGGCTGCACAGGTTATTGCACGGACTATTATTGGGGCGGCAGTAGCTCGTCTTGGGATCAAGGAATCCCAGTTCGAATCCCGGCTTGTCCGTGTTACAAGTGTCCTTGGGTAAGACACTGAACCCCTAATACCCCCAATATGCAGGTTAGCGCCTTACATGGCTGCAAGGCCGCTGTTGGGAAATGTGAAGCACACTGTAAAGCGCTTTGGGAAGTCATTGACTTGAAACGCGCTATAGAAACGCAGATCATTTCATTTCATCATTTGAGACTCAGGGTTGGGTAGGGTTACTTTAACTGTATTACTTCCAATTACTTTTGGATTACTCCAATACCAAATATGCTAATAAAAGAGAAAATCAATTTTGTGTTGCTCCGTGTATATTTAATTTACTTCATATGTGCTGGAAAACCTCCATTTTCCATTCAAGTTCAGTTTCTCATCACAGACAAGTGAAGACAACTTACTTTTTAGTGCACTACCCAGCATTAAGAGCTCCCAGGACGTGAAAAAAAGGTTGTTTCGGGATTAAAAATTAGACGCTTTTGGAATAAATCCTGGGTTTTATCGCATTTATTCATACTTTTTTTAAATTAAACATTTTTTCTCTCTTTACGGATGTTCAGTCCAATTATTCCAGACCAATAGAGCCCTTTCAGACTTTGTAAACGAGCGTGCAGGGTTGGGTAGGGTTACTTTAACTTGATTACTTTCAATTACTTTTGGATGACTCCAATACCAAATATGCTAATAAAAGACAAAATAAACTAAATATGAATAAAATGACTAAATTTCGTGCAGGCTTGGGGAGTCACGGAATACATGGAACGGCAAAAATGATGTTGGCAAGCTGTTTGGATTTATTTTTATTTCGTTTCCGTCGCATTTTATGTTAGTTTTGCTGGAGATCAAAGAGATCAAAGCCAGGAGAGAAAGCTTACCACGTGTTGTGAGTCATCATTTTATTCATATTTACTTTCTTTTGTCTTTTATTAGCATATTTGGTATTGGTGTCATCCAAAATAAATTGAAAGCAATCAAGGTAAAGTAACCCTACCCAACCCTGATGTTTACTTAGACAATCTGAAGGATTTGATTGGATTATATTTTGGGGGGGGGGATCTATTTCAATCTGTGCTGTGATAAAGAACCAACATTAAATAGTTTCTTATATCGCTGTTCCAAAGACTCTCTCCAAGCTTCTTTAACAAGACGAGTAACAAAATGGCAGCTCCGTGGAATGGAAACAAACATGCATTTTACAGCTTGATTAATATTGCATGACTGCAATCAAAATAAGAATACTGCATTTAGACTATGACCATGACATTAAACAACCATCCAACCGTATAACCTCAACTTGATAGAGATGTCCACGTGTCTTCTCGGTGCTTCATATCAGTCCATTAACCTCACAAAACACGACGATCAGGTGAGGAACATTTCTGGAGCGTCATTTGATGGGTTTAGTCACTGTTTCAGCCTCCTGCTGGTTGTCAAGCTTGAATATAGCTTGTGTCTGCATCTTTTCAGACGGCCATGAATGTCAACGGATGGGGGGGAAGCAGCTCGCAGGGGGGAGCAGCCTCCCGTGAGTGGCAGTCCACTGGCTCCTGCTGTTTGACAGATAGGAAAAGGTTTTGTCCTTCAGTGTTCAGGACACTGAGTTGGTCTGAAAGTATCATCTCAAAGCTAGCCTCCACGATGGTGTCTTTATCAGGACTCCTATACAGAATGTCGAAAAATGGAAAGCAGGAAATATCTCATCTCATTAGCTGCACCGCTTATCCTCAGTAGGGTCGCGGGGGTGCTGGAGCCCATCCCAGCAATCATCGGGCAGTGGAGGGGGGACAACCTGAACTGGTTGCCAGCCAATCGCAGGGCACACAGGGCCTGACAACTTGCTTGCTCATTCACACCTAGGGACAATTTGGACCGGCCAATGAAATGATGTGCATTTATATAGCGCTTTACAATGTGCTCCACATTTCCCAATAGCGGCCTTGTATTGCAGCCATGTAAGACGCTAACCTGCTTATTGGGGGTATTAGGGGTTCAGTGTCTTACCCAAGGACACTTCGACATGCAACACGGACGAGCCGGGATTCGAACTGGGATCCTTTCGATCCCAAGACGAGCGCTCTACCTCCTGAGCTACTGCCGCCCCAATGCACCTGGAATGCATGTCTTTGGAATTCGGGAGGAAACCGGAGTGCCCGGAGGAAACCCACGCAAGCACGGGGAGAACATACAAACTCCGCACAGTAAGTCCGGTAGCTGGATTTGAACCCACAAAGGAGGTTCCCAAGACCTTAAAACTGTGCCACACACGCGCTGACCACTGCGCCGCCATGCTGCCCTTTGATTTTTTATTTAATTCATTTCATTATGAAAAATATATGTATACCTATACCATATCGTTTTTATATGTGCCATACTTTCCGGGCTATAAGGCGCACCTTAACATTTGAAAGTGTGCATGATAACCCATAATAACTTCCCCAAAACGTGAAAATCTACAAAGTATAAACCTTTGTTTTATTCTAATTTCAATTTTTAATTACTCAACAACAAACGTAATTTACATGCTCAAGTATTCGGTCAACAAACAAAAATACTGTACTTATAAACTTTATTTTTAAAATAACTTTTAGATTGCCAAATTAAAAACAAAAATAAAACTGGATTGAGGACCCAATCCACTTCACTTTACATGTTACTTTGCCACTATCATGTGGACATTATTGAAAACTGCATTCACCTTCTGCTTTTATCCAATAAAACATATACAGTGTATTTTCACCATCAAACAAAATGGAAAAAGTGCAAATGAGTCACTAGAGAGCATCAAACACCAGCATGTGGGCCCTGAGCAGGTCCAGTGGCTGGAGAGGTCCATCTTTGTTGGCGATAGAAAACATCTTCCTCTGTTTAGCCAATCAAACTCCAGAAAACAATTCACGATGAAAATCCTATAGGTAGTGAACCAACAATAAAGTGCAAAGTAGCACGAAGTAGACCAGCATTTTAGAAGCAGAGGCTGCAAGCAAGAACTTAAAGGGAAATCAATGAAAAAAAATGTCCATGCAAACTGTTGTATGTTAGTAACATAACGTTAAAGTCACATCTCAAACGGACTGGGAGCCGTTGCAAATTAGCCAATATTAAAGTGATATGGTCAAACTTGCTTGTCTTAGTCAAAAGTCTTGCTGCCACATTTTGAACCAGCTGCAAACTTTTGATGCTGGACATCGGGAGACTAGAGAGCAAAACATTACAGTTATTACGCCAAGGAGGAAAAAATGTATGACTTATTATCACAGTATCTGATTTTGACAGCACCGAATCTTTACAATATTACGAAGGTAGAAAAAAAATATTTTTGTAATATGTTTTCACATGGAACTGAAAGGACGGATTAGAATCAGATATGACACAATGATTTTCGACCGAGTCACTCTGGGTAATATTACATCTGCCGAGGTTCTGAGCTATATTTTAGATCAATACACAACAATAAGCTGGACAAACAATCAACTCCTGTTTTGTTTTTTTTCTCGGTTAAGGCTCAAAAAATCAAGTCACATCAATTTTTTTTCATCTCGGTAAGGCAGTCCTCCAATTTTCTACGACGTAAAGGAGTGGTTTCCTCCAGTGGCAGATACAGTAGAGTGTCATCTATATAGCGATAGAAATTAATAATATACAGGAACGCGAAAGTGGCACTTCTGTGTCGAGCGAGGATAGTCGTGGGTGGCAGGAAAGCTGGTCGATAGCCGGGACAGGGGAGCAAGGGCGGCTATCGAGTCCAGGAACAGGTCGGCAACAAGTATCAGGCAGGAAACAGGGCAAAACAGGTCGATGGCCGGGACGGGAGAGCAGGGCAATAACCAGTCCAGAAACATGTCGGCAACAGGTAACAGGCAGGAGAAAACAGAGAATGAGATTGTCGGAGGGTACGTTGCTTGCCTAGCAAAAGCGTAGGTTCGCAGGACGGTCTGACAGCTTCCTTTTAGAAGCCAGGGATTTAAAAAGAGTCCATGAACCAATCAGCGCTCAGGGCTGATGGGGCCAACGGGGCATCCGAAGGTGCCCCGAATCAGCAATCATGACAAACCAGGAGCAAACAAAACAGGAAAAAACACCGGGCAGCCCTAACGCAAACGGGGAGCTAGCCAAACAAATATATCAACCGTGACTAACGTGGCAAAAAACACAAACACAAAGCCACAAACACGTACATAAAATGAGGCGAAGGCAAAGAAGGAACGCACGCGGTAACAGTGGCAGGTAAAACCTACCTTATGCAGTGAGAAAAGCGAGCTCTGTGGGCACAGAGCTGGACAGCCTGACAACAGTAGCTGAGAGACGGGCACAGAAAAAGCTGCGGTCAATCATGGACAATTCATCACATCCACTACACAGCATCATCTCCAAACGGAAGAGCAGCTTCAGCGACAGACTGCTGTCACAGTCTTCTTCCACGAACAGACTGAGGAGATCATTTCTTCCTCATGCCATGAGGCTCTTTGACTCCACCCGGGGGAGTTAAAGCAATTGGTGTTTACTACAATCACTGTCTGTTTCAGAGTTGCTTCATATGTCACTTCATGGGGTGCACCAATGTTAAGAGTCTTTTTTTCATCCGTTGACGTCACAGCTCCGGATGATATGAGCCAAATTTGTCATGTTTGAGACTGAATGTCTTGAGTCCCCCAGCACATGAAATATTTTGCAACATACCGTAAATCCCGGACTATAGAGCGCACCTGATTATAATCCGCACGCACCACATTTTAAGAGGAAAAACAATTTTGTACTTACACAAGCCGCACCTGTATATAAGCCGCATGCGCCAACACAAACACAAAATTAACCCAAACCCGACTTTAAGTCCCGCGATTGAAACTGAATGTCCTTCATAAAAGTACACGGTCCAAAAATCACAGCCGGCAAAATGAACAGAAAATGATACTGGTACTTAAGGTTTGATGCAGACCTGCAGAGTCCGGGTCCCGTTGAAAGTAATCCAAGGAAAAAAGTGTATATTTCCAAAGGTAAGGGCGGGAAGAATATATATCCACTATTGCCCGCCGTGTCCACAAACACCCACCTTTACCAGTCCCCACTTCCCGTCAGCCCACGTTTTTTCACCCCTTCTGTTTTATTCGCCCATGCAAAACATATCAGAATAAGTGTCTGAAATAAATACACTACAAACATATACAGTTGCAAATACATATTATACATGGTTACACATATTTACAAAGAAAGGCGGTACACCGAGAGAGTTTTCTAAGCTTTAATAATAATAATACAACGTGCTTCGTCTTGCTTTTGCGTTTAAATAGGTGTACGAAGTGATTTAGCCCTTTTTTTATTTTTTCACGTTCATGTTGGCGTAATCTTTCATACCGAAGATTCCGATAACGCGAACGTACGATTAGCCTGGGTTAGCTTTATGTTTACGTTAAACATTCAAGGTAAACATTCAGGGTGTTGGAACGGATTAAAACGATTTACATTATTTTTAATGGGAAAAATGATATCGGTGATCGAACAAATCGGTTTTCGAACAGGGTTCTGGAACGGATTATGGTCGAGAATCGAAGTTCCACTTTATGCACAAGCCAAGAAGTTGCAGTCTTCCTCGGCGCATGTATTCCACCGGTCTACATCTTACCTTTTCCACTCGAGCGCCGCTGGAGGCCGTTAGAAAAATGACATAAATTGGCCGCATCACTGAATAAGCCGCAGGGTTGAATGTTTGGGAAAAAAAGTAGCGGCTTATAGTCCGGAATTTACGGTATTTGCATAATTGTTTGGCGGAACACTACACGTTCTGTGCCTGATTGAAAAAAAAAATGTTTTGGAACACCTTTAAGTGCAGGGTCATGGAGCAATTTTGTCGGCGGACAACACATCCCTTAATCCTAAAAGGGACGCAGTTTTGTGTTTGTATGAAAGTAGTAGATTTGCTAGTGTAAATCAATGATCCTGTTTTATGAACATAAATGGTATATATGGATAGAAAGAACCATTTGAAAATGAACAGAGATGAGTAGTCATGGCAACTTGGTTTCACGTTGGTTTTCCTAGAATTTAAAAGGCGCATGAACCTACTAGCATTGAATGTCTTTCTAAAATGCAACACGGTATCGTACTTAATATGAGCCAATTTAAAATATCCGCTTGACATTGATACTGGTACTTAAGGTTTGATGCAGACCTGCAGAGTCCGGGTCCCGTTGAAAGTAAAGACATTGTAGCCTCAGCACAGTATGGCTCATACACAGGGTTGGGTAGGGTTACTTTTACTGTATTACTTTCAATTACTTTTGGATGACTCCAATACCAAATATGCTAATAAAAGACAAAAGAAACTCAATATGAATAAAATGACTCCATTTTGTCCAGGCTTGGGGAGTAACGGAATACATGGAACGGCAAAAATGATGTTAGCAAGCTGTTTGGATTTAGTTTCATTTTTTTTCTGTTACATTTTATGCTCGTTTTGCCGAAAATCAAAGAGATCAAAGCCAGGAGAAAAAGCTTACCACGTGTTGTGAGTCATCATTTTATTCATATTTTCTGTGGAATGCTCGTCCCCCTGAGATCCGATCTGCAACCTCAGTGGAAATGTTTAAATCTAAACTTAAAACACACTTCTCCTCTATAGCATATGAATAACATCTTTTTCATGTTGACAATATCTGTTTATTATTTGTGATTGCAACATCCATTGCAGCCTGAAAGGGGGATTACCACATGTGCGGTCCCTTTTTCAAGGTTTCTTCATTTTCCTCATGTTGAGGTCTTTGAGTTTTTCCTTGCCCTCATGTAGGTTTTAGATCAGGGGATACTGTCATAGTAGTCTGTGGTCCGTGCAGCATTTTGAGACTGTCTCTTCTCAAAGTTTCTTCATTTTCCTCATGTTGAGGTTTTTGAGTTTTTCTTTGCCCTCATGAAGGTTTTAGATCAGGGGATGCTGTCATAATAGTCTGTGGTCCGTGCAGCATTTTAAGACTGTCTCTTCTCAAGGTTTCTGCATTTTCCTCATGTTGAGGTTTTTGAGTTGTTCTTTGCCCTCATGAAGGTTTTAGATCAGGGGATGCTGTAATAATAGTCTGAATTAATAGTATGTGGAATAACCTGTGCATCCCGTTGAGACTCTGTGATTAAGGGCTATACAAATAAAAATGACTTGACTTGACTTGACTTCAATTGCCTAATGTGAAATGTCTTCTACTAAGCACATAGCGCTCTTCACAGACTGTTGAATGTTGGTCCGGGTAAAGAGTTTCGAGCTTAGCCACAGGTCAATTGTGTTCCCTTCAAAATAACGTCAGAACAATGCAGTTCACTAGCCCGATGAAGGCCCACACTGCTCTCCTTACTTTTTTCATCAACTGCACGTTTTTGAGTTTTCAAACGGCTTGAATCAAGCAAAACGCTATGAACAGATTTCAAAACACAACCACGTGTGCTGCTGGAGTGTGTATGAAAGCAGCCTGTAATCAGCGTCTGCATGTTTATACTTCACACTGCAGTTAGAGGTGTTGGGAATGCTAAATTTCAAGAGCATAATTCCCCCAACAAATCATTTAAGTAGGGCTTGAGAGGATCGATCCGAATATCGATATTATCGACACTAAACAAATCATTGGATCGGATCTATAGTATTGTCCTGGGATCAGTAATTCACTCCGTCACCAATTTCCTCAAAGCACTGCTTCTCTATGGAGATAGAGCAGCCCCTCTCTCTCTCATCCAGCACCTTTTCATAAGAAAAAACAAAAACCCAAACAAAAAACTTTATAGTGCCTAAAATCTTAACACCGTGTTTTTTGAAAATATAAACGGACTCAAGGGGAGGGGGGTTGAATAATTCAATATTGATGACACATCTAATCAAAAATCACGTGCAGAAGTTTGCTGATGAGACTGCGATCGTGGGATGTATCAGAAATGGGCAGGAGGAGGAGTACAGGAAATTGATTCAGGACTTTGTCCAATGGAGCGACGCAAACCACCTGCACCTGAACACCACCAAGACCAGGGAGATGGTGGTGGACTTCAGGAGAACTAGAACTCACCCGGTTCCTGTAACCATCAAAGGAGAAGGTGTAGAATTTGTCCAGACTTACAAATACCTGGGTGTGCAGCTGGACAATAAACTGGACTGGACTGCCAACACAGAAGCTCTATGTAGGAAAGGTCAATGCCGACTTTACTTCCTCAGAAGTCTGGCGTCCTTCAACATCTGCAAAAAGCTCCTGAAAATATTCTATGAGACTGTTGTGGCAAGCGCCCTCTTCTATGCGGCAGCGTGTTGGGGAGGCAGCGTCAAGAAGAAGGATGCCTTTCGTCTCAATAAACTGGTGATGAAAGCGATCTCTGTTGTGGGCACAGAGCTGGACAGCCTGACAACAGTAGCTGAGAGACGGGCACTGGAAAAGCTGCGGTCAATCATGGACAATTCACCGTATCCACTACACAGTATTATCTCCAGACAGAAGAGCAGCTTCAGCGACAGACTGCTGTCACAGTCTCTTACCACGGAGAGACTGAGGAGATCTTTTCCTCCTCATGCCATGGGGCCCTTTAACTCCACCCGGCGGGGTAAAGGCCCACATTAAACCACACCCCCCACATTGCATATTACCGTATTTTTCTTGCAGTGTGTATTCTGTGTGGCACTATCTAGATACTCTATTTAACATGCTACATTGGGTATTTGTGTATTGTATTCTTTTTGCCTTATTATTGTTTTGTTCTCCAGGGCAGGGATGCTGCTGGAAGTGTGAATTTCCCTGCAGGGATGAATAAAGTATCTATCTATCTATCTATCTATCTATCTATCTATCTACCTATCTATCTATCTATCTAAGACCCAAGGGAATCGATCAATACTACCCTGTATTTTCATAAATCGGATCAATACCAAAATTCCCAGAATCCCCTACCTCTACTCTGTGCCTTTGTTCAAAATGTAAACACCCGTTAAATCCATAGCCGTCAAGATGTGTTTGGCTAATATTCGATGCCACAATGCTACTTACAATCCCATTTATCTTGGCTGTCTTACTGTTGTAAACGCTCTATTAGTCTGTCCATGTGAAGCAATTTTATACTTTCTTCAGCACATTTACCAAACCATGACAGTCCATTTTCAACATTGTAAAAATTCAAATATATGCATTACCATGGAAATTGCTCCATTATCTATTGGAAAAAGACACTTGTTTTTGAGTGAAATGTCAGGAAATTTGATGAAATAAATATGATGCTATCAAAGCCGAGGGTTTTGTATAACTTGTATTAATAATAAAAATTCCGGTAGGGATGGGTAATCTTATTTTTTTTTGTATTGATCCAGTCAGTATAAGTAAGTATGGGTTAGTGTTGCTACATACCGATCCGACACCGATACTTTTTGCCTGAAAATGTCATAATCAATAAATAATGTAACCCTTCTCCCGTGGGTTTATAACTCGTAGAAACACAGTACAAAGTTAGCCTTCAAAAATGTTTCATTTTGGATGAAATAACTACATATTAAACTTTAAAAGTACCGTATTTTCCGCACTATAAGGCGCACCGGGTTATAGGGCGCACCCCAAAAACATAATTTTTGGTCCTATTTTTGACATACATAAGGCGCACCGGATTATAAGGCGCTACAATGGGAACGTCAACAAAACAGTCAGATAGTTCAGTCAAACTTACAAAGCTTGCAGAGACGCAAATAAGTGTCGAGAACACGTGCGAATGCAGTGTCCGTACGATGTTACTCAAATGCATCGTTCCATCATTCGGACGGTTAAAGTCTTGGGATTCAAGAAATGCCAACCATTCCTTAGTTTCTATTTTCTTTTCCGCTCGCAACTTTACTGTGCATATGACAATAAACACTTGGAATTGAGTTTAATTTAAAAAATAGACACTCCGTTCCATCCATTATCTGCACCGCTTATCACGGAAACATCGAGTTCAGTCTAAAACAAGACACAGGGATAATATATATCCGGAGTAGCTCACCGAAGTCGTTGTGTTCATAATAATGTGCAGCCAATGTCCTCTTATATCCGTGAGTGTAGTAAATCCAGGAGAATAAAATATTTACAAATACAGTATAGTAAAAAATGCTTTCTGTATGCCGTCAACCACGTGCTATACACATTCATCTTTTTTGACCAATTGCAGGCTTTGATTTGCCGTTTAAGCCAATGCCAGCCTGTAAATGATAAAAAGGATCCGCCCCCTTGACCTCCGAATAACTTTAGCCAATAGTGGTCGATTCAATTGATGATTGACACATCTTTTTTGGCCAATTGCAGGCTTTGTTTTGCCATTCAAGCCAATGCCAGCCTGTAAATGATAAAAAGGATCCAGCCCCCTTTACCTCCGAATAACTTTAGCCAATAGTGATCGATTCAAATGATGATTGACACATTGGTTAGCCAATGAAACGCCGGTAAATAAATCCCAGCATACACCGCGGACTACTTGGCGTTCGGGGGAAAATCTAGTCGGCGGCTGCAAGTTAGTTGGAAGACTTTGCGACTTAATGTTGATCCATAAATAAGGCGCACTGAATTATAAGGCGCATGGTCAGCTTTTGAAAAAAATAAAGGCTTTTAGGTGCGCCTTATAGTGCGGAAAATACAGTATATAAAACATACAATACAACTGTTACAGTAAAATAGCCAAAAAGTATAATTACTGACTGTAGATATTGACACTGGTGTTTTGTGGGTCCTATTTAACCAAGCATCTAGGCTAGGACCTGTAAGGTATCTCTCAAATGAGAGGCTCCAATGCTTGGTTGTGCACAAGGGCCTCCCAGCTTTTTCTACTCCGGTTAGGTTCTGTTTGTGCAGCTCTCTGAAGGGGGTAGCATACACCATTAAAGGAGATCTTCGATTTCTTGGCATTTTCTTGCATTGAATAGCCTTTATTTCTTAGATCAAGAATACACTGTAGAATTTCACATGACATTTCTCTTTTTCTGTCCATTCAGAAAGTTGTATCATACCCACTACTGTTAATGTGCATTAAAAGCAGACTTTTCCAGCTAAAATAGTCATTTAACAGTGTATGGGTTGTTTCTGATTAAATGAATGGTATCTTTATTTGAAAAACAGTGATTTTCCTTTAGAAATAAAGACATTTCTAACAGTCTCCAAACATTTGAACAGTAATGTAGATCCCAAATGATCTAGTGACTGCACAGTGGCTTCGTATTAATATTAATTAAGAAGGAAATTGAATGTTTTTGAGATGAAGTGTTTAAGGAATATGTTAGGAGTGACAAATGAAAGAAATTAAATTGTTAGACAGAACTGGAGTAGTCGGGGAACTGAGCAAGCATGTTGATAAGAGAGTACTCGGTTGGTTTGGACACATGGAGAGAATGGATGAGGAGCCAATATTGAAGAGGATCTACAGAGCAGACGTCAATGGAAGGAGACCAAGAGGAAGGCCGCGATTGACGTGGATGGATGGTGTTATGAGTGCACTGCAGAAAAGAGGTCTAAATATAATGGAAGCTAGAGCTCTTGTTGGTGACAGGAAGGAGTGGAGAGGTGTTGTGAAAGGATAGTGGGATTGTGGACGCGTTCTTCAGGATGAGCTGGGCACCCGCATGATGCGGTAGGGGTAAACCAGTGAAAGCTGTCGGGCCCTGCTGTTGAACAAAAGAGTGTGTTGTGTCACCCTGACCCGAGTAACATGACCGCTTTCTGGTGTCCCGTTTCATCTGGAGGGACGAAAGCATGACCGATATGGGTGCCGAGTTGCCTAACTTGTTTGGGTGTTTGGGCATTTGGGTTGGCCATGGTCCAAACAATTTTTGTGGATGTTTTTTGCTATTTTGTTTTCCCTTTTTATTTTCTTTGTTATTGTATGTGTTTGTCTTGCTGTCGGTCACCCCTCTTGAGCGAGATGACCAAGGTAGATAGATAGATAGATAGATATTAAAGATCAGACTCATGCAAGCGCTGAGGACTTCCATCAACCTCTATGTTTGCGAAACACGCACTCTAATACCAAACTGGAATTGAAAATCCGGGCCAAGGAAACTTAAGGAAACTTCAAGGCATTAGCTACATAGTCCATGTGACAAACAAAGGCCTGCACACTGTGCACAGAGGAAAACTGCAGTTGTATGGTTGGGTCACAAGATCATTAGGCCACAGTCCAAGGAGGCAGGAGAAGAGGAAGACCAAAAAAGAACGGGGCTGACTACATCAAGGAATGGACTGGTGCCAACTTTACCATGACCCCAAAACAGGCCAGGAACTGTCAGCAGTGGAGAAAGCTGTCCAGAGTTGCATCGTCAGTGGTGTGACCCATAACCCAGGAGGTTAAGGTATCCGTTAATCATTATTATCATTCAGTGCTCTCGTTTGCCCGCGTCCCTGCGTATTGGACGCATCAATTTTGCTGTGGACGCATAGTCTCAAATCAACGTGCGTCTTTTTTTTTGACACAGAATTGTAATTATTACCCGATTACATTTTTTTTTCCAAACTTTTCGTCAGGCAGATCCGGCAGATGTTTTTTTGGTCTCGCGGTCCGAGTTTTCGTCTGAAGGCCGATCTCAAGTTGTGTGGTGAAAGTCCGTCTCTTTTTAGAGAACTGGCTTTTTCGGCTCAACTCATTAAAGAGCCGGCTCTCAAACGGCTCACTTGCTTTGATGCATTATATCACGAATTATTATGTTGTATAAAGAAGTTAAGAAAAAAAGGAAGAAAAAAATACAGGTTTGTGGTTATATATTCGTCACTGATTTACAATTTCAACCTCGATAACACTAAATTTTGGGGACCCATAGATCTCTGTTGGGACCCATACATTTTTGAGCATGCGAGTCCCCCGGGACTCATCACTTTTCAGAGGTAAAATGAACACTGATTATTATTATCATTGTTATTGTTATGGCCACAAATACTATTAGACCGGTTATGATACAAGATTGGCGGACCACTGCTCTAGCTCACATCTATCCATCTATCTATCTACCTTGGTCATATCCCTCAAGAGGGGTGACCGACAGCAAGACAACAGATAGAATAACAAAGCAAATAAAAGGGAAACAAATAGCAAAAAAACACACACAAACATTTTTGGACCATGGCCAACCCAATTACCCAAACACCCAAACAAGTTAGGCACCTCGGCATCTAAGTTGGTCATGCTTTCGTCCCTCCAGATGAAACGGGACACCGGAAAGCGGCCATGTCACTCGGGTCAAGGTGACATAACACACTCTTTTGTTCAACAGCAGGGCCCGACAGCATCCACTGGTTTACCCCTGCCGCATCATACGGGTGCCCAGCCCATCCTTAAGAACGCGTCCACAATCCCACTATCCTTTCATACTATCCGTTAATCATAATCATTATTATTGTCATTGTTATTGTTATGGCCACAAATACTATTAGACCGGTTAAGATACAAGATTGGCGGACCACTGCCCTAGCTCATATACCCTGTTAGTATGAGCATCTGATAGGTTGGTCGTTTTGGTTGTAATATTTCTCAGAATTCACTGTGTGAATATAACTTGTTTTTATATTCCAAAATATAAAAATATTTCACACACACACACACACACACACACACATACACATGAAGTAACGTTTCAATAATCAGTCTAATTGCATCTCTTGTACGTATATCAATCTTATAATTTTTTTATTGTGAAGTGCTCATGTGTGCTGTTTCTCCCTGAAGTATAATAAATCACGCCCACGTTGTGGGCGGAGTCTCTTTCCCTTCTTCAACATATTGGAGGACGTGAGTAAAATCTGCTCTTGGTATAACGATTAGATTTTAAAATTATATCTATTTTATTTGTGTAAATATAGCCAAGACATAGTCTTAATAATGATTGACTTTAACAGCATCTCTGTACACATTCTCCACAGACATTTGGTCTCCTTTTTATTGCCACCTTCAACAGCAGGTGACCCACCTGGAGGTGCATTCGACTGCTTCTGTCAAAGTCCCACCAAATCTGATACTTGTGATCCCCCAGGCTGACAAGCCAATCCATCTTTACCTGAGGAGGAACTTTACACCGTTTGTCTTTAGCATCCGCCCTCTATCAAGGAGAACCAAAATAGATATGATAAAATATTCACAGCTTTCTCCCTGATAATGACATTCAAGACGGTGTCCTTTCCATTATTTATTATTGTAATATATTTCCTGTGAAATTCAGGATTGCTTTACAGCGTATAATCAAACTAACATGTCTCAAGTAGACTAGTCCGATAATCCCAGTCGCAGCAAAAGTGTTAATAATTAAATCTAGTACAGTAAATTTAGAGGGCAAACTGTTCATTCTTCAATGTTCACACACAACGACCGAGCCAAAAAGCAACATTGGGTTCGTCGTGCTAACAGGATTAAGCAGCAAGACTTTGTTTCTTCCAGCAACTGTCAGGCTCGGGCCTGGAATTTATGGAATTAATTCTAAAACTACAGATCATGAGATGAATTGGTTCTTCACACAACAGCTCAAGTTTAAGTTATCCAATTATCAGAAACTGATTAAAGCTAAGCTTAAAGCACACTTCTATTCCATAGCATATGAATAACCTATATTTTATAGAATAGAATAGAAGAATAGAATAGAATATACCTTTATTGTCATTGTTACAAAATGGGTTAACATATTGTGACAACGAAATTGGGCATGACACTCCAGTTTTACACATTCACAGTGAGGTATGAGCCAAGAAGATAAAGGAACAGAGAAGATAAGGTTATAAAACAAGGGGGATAAGGCTATAGTTATCATTGACATGGTATTTACACAAGAAATGTCGGCATGTGGGATGTTACATACAGTGTTGTCGTGATACCGTTGGTATCGTAAGGGTTGTGCAATATTGCATTTGGTGCAAAGTCATCATAGTGCAAAAAATAGTCAGCATATGCATTGGTGCAAACATAGACAACATAGTGCAGAAAAAAGGAAACGGTCAGACATTGTGCAAGGTGAGCAGTAAACGTAGTGCAGTCGACATGTGCAAGAACATAGACATTAGTACCATTATATTCGTATGAGGTAGTGTTGGCACAAGTTTTCAGGTTTTTTGTGCTGTGTCTGTTTTGAGCAGTGAACAAACATAGTGCAGACAGCATGTACGTGAGTACCATTTTACATTCGTGTGAGGTAGTTTTTTGCAACAGTTTTCAGTTTTTTTGTGCGGTGTCTGTTTAGGGTGGTAATGGCTGTGGGGAAGAAGCTGTCTCTGAGTCTGTTTGTTTTTGCTTTGTGTGACCTGTAGCGCTTGCCGGAAGGCAGCAGGTCGAAGAGGTGGTGGCCGGGGTGAGAAAAGTCCATGATGATGTTTTCTGCTCTGCTGAGGTAGCGAGAGCAGGCAATGTCCTCCAGACTGGGCAGAGAGCAGCCGACGATTCTCTGGGCTGTTTTGATGATCCTCTGGAGCTTTTTCCTGTCTGCTGCTGTGCACCCAGCATACCACACCGTGATGCAGTATGTTAGGATGCTCTCCACTGTGGCTTTGTAGAAGGACACCTGCAGCTGCTGTTTTAGGTTATTTTTCCTGAGCAATCTCAGGAAGTGCAGTCGCTGCTGGGCCTTCCCTACCACCGCTCTGGTGTTTGCAGACCAGGAGAGGTCGTCGGATATGTGCACACCCAGAAATTTGAAAGAGTGGACTCTCTCTACACAGTCTCCTTTTATGGTGAGTGGTGCTGGATTCCTGCCATTCCTTCTGAAATCCAGAATCAGTTCTTTTGTTTTTGTGGTGTTCAATATGAGGTGGTTTTCCGAACACCACGTTGAAAGTGACTCCACCTCATCCCTGTATGCCGCCTCGTCCCCTTCAGAGATGAGGCCGATCAAGGTGGTATCGTCAGCGATGATGACAATATCTGTGTATTTTTTGTTATTGCAACATCCATTGCAGCCTGGTCATCCTGGGGGATCACCACATGTGCGGTCCCTTCTTAAGGTTTCTTCATTTTTGGAGTTTTTCCTTGCCCTCATGTAGGTTTTCGATCAGGGGATGCTGTCATAATAGTCTGTGGTTTGCAATAGTCTGTGGTCCGTGCATCCCTTTGAGACTGTCCCTTCTCAAGGTTTCTCCAATTTCCTCAGGTTGAGGTATGAGTTTTTCCTTGCCCCCATGTAGGTTTTAAATCAGGGGATGGTAATTATAGTCTGTGGTTTGCAATAGTCTGTGGTCCGTGCAGCCCTTTGAGACTGTCCCTTCTCAAGGTTTCTCCAATTTCCTCATGGTGAGGTATGAGTTTTTCCTTGTCCTCATGTAGGTTTTAGATCAGGGGATGGTTTGCAATAATCTGTGGTTTCTGCAGCCCTCTGAGACCCTTTGTGATTAAGGGCTATACAAATAAACATGACTTGACTTGACTTGACTCTTGTCCTCAGTGTCCCCAACATTAAAATAGCTTCATTTTTCTTGACTTGGTATTTTTAATCATGTATTTATTTCATTTATTTATCATGTTATTTAAAGTTTAATGAAAATACATTTCTGAGCTAGCTGTATTGGATCTTCAATTTATGTGATCTAATTTAATTGAATCGTTTATAGACAAAAATATATATATATATAACAGAAGTACTTCTTAATGTCTGCAAATTTGTTTATTCATAAATGCATTTCATCTCCACAATCTTAAAAATATTTATCTCCAATTTGTTGTCATTTTTTTGGTTGTGTGCCCTAATAAAGTGAGCAAAAATGCCTAAAATATTTAAAATATGCCAATAAATAGAGATGGGCCCATTTTAATTGCAATAATTGCCAAATTATAAACACAATTTGCAGAAAAGTACACATGTTTTGGCTCGTCTGGACCACATATGGAATTGTTTATTTTACTAGGGGAAACAACCTGTGAGATAAATATCTTATTTGCGAAAGGCCACGAGACTAAGAACCAGCAGAAAGACAGCGAACAAGAACAAAACATAAAATAGAGATAGAAACTATGAAATCAATATAAAGAAAGAATTATTTGGACACGATTCTCTAGATAATAAAATATGTCAAGTGTATACAACACGTTTACATGTAAGAATATGCTGTGGGCATCTGAAAAATGGTCTGTGCCCCTTCAAATTTTAGATTGGACACCCTGAAATGATCGTAATAGGGACATTGTGTACTTTTCAGAGCATGCTTGCGGCAAAAAAATATTGATGAACAAAATATTTACATACATTGATTCGCATTATTAGCAATTCATAAACTATCATAAAGGTTCATTTTAAAAAACATTTGAAGGTTGATAAATTCATTTCACATAACATGAGGCTCAACTAGAAGAAGCTGAAATAAATGACCACCATTCTGCTGGTAAGGATACTCCCAAAACCCAAAACCTTGTGAAGGGTTTGGCATAAAGATGATAAAAAAGGTGCAGATTTATCACTTTGAGTCTCAGTAGTTTGTATTTGTCCTTGTGCATTGTAGGACTAGTTTTAGGTTACTCTAGCGTCTAGACAATACAGCAACATCTATCTATCTATCTATCTATCTAGACATCTATCTATCTATACATCTATCTATCTATCTATCTATCTATCTAGACATCTATCTATCTAGACAACTATCTATCTAGACATCTATCTATCTCTATCTAGACATCTATCTATCTAGACAACTATCTATCTAGACATCTATCTATCTCTATCTAGACATCTCTCTATCTAGACAACTATCTATCTAGACATCTATCTCTTTTTTAGACATCTATCTAGACATATATTTATCTATCTAGACATCTACTATCTATCTATCTATACATCTATCTATCTATCTATCTAGACATCTATCCATATATCTAGACAACTATCTATCTATCCATATATCTAGACAACTATCTATCTAGACATCTATCTATCTATCTATCTATCTATCTATCTATCTATCTATCTATCTATCTATCTATCTATCTATCTATCTATCTATCTATCTATCTATCTTCCCTGGTCATATCCCTCCAGAGGGATGACCGACAGCAACACAGACACATACAAAAACAAAGAAAATTAAAAAAGGGAAAACAGCAAAAAACAGCAACACCTAGTTGTCAAATATTACACAATGTCCCTTTAAGAACTCACACGTATATGGAAATGATAAGTATAAAGAAAATGGAAGAAAGAAAAACATGCGTATTCTATTGATGAACTTCTGTATATGTCTCAAAAGTAAGTGAGTCATTTCTATCAAATATTATCACTTTTCCAAAAAATGCAAATCAAATGCTCCTTCCCGTGGCTAGAAGACAGTGTTGAGCTTGAATAGCATGATGAGTTGGGTCAGGTGTAAAACTGCATTCACTCAACTGTTAAAAAAACAATTAACACATTCAATGCCTACTATGAAAATCTAACTTCCCCATTTCTTATGAATAAATATGCTGTAAAAAAAAGATACCTCTTTATCTGTGATTGGAATATGTATAGTAGGTAACTTATTTAGGCTGAATGATAATGTCACGAAGCAGGTCGAGAAGCAGGAAGTTGGAACTCATTTGCGTAGACGATCTGTCACTTTAATTGAGAAAGAAAAGTTGTCCAACACACAAATGGACAAAAAACAAAACAAAGCAGGCTCAAATGCAGGCAAAATTACAATCCAGGCATTTCTCAGAATCAAACAGAACTTGCAGGAAGTTCTCAGTTCCAAAAGACTCGTTTAAGTACCCATAGGAGTAATCAAGAAAATATAGGTCAGCCGGTGTCAAGAGGCGGGGCCAGCTGGGCGCCATGACAACCGTGCAGGACATGACAGATAAAGCTTGAGACTGAAAAACAAAGCTAAAACATCAGAGTTCATATTTTTAATACTGATCTGGCCTGCCTGAGAACAAAATGTCTGGATCCAGCCCCAGAAACAAACTCAATGTGACATCCATTTCTGCTATATTTGTTACTGCGTGAGAATATGTTTGCAAGACAATATACATAAATGCTGATTTTGGAGAAGGACATTACATTTGACATTTTACGTACAAACATGGATTCAATTGCAGGCTGTGGACTGGGTCAGAGATCACCTGTGTCTCCGGTGTTGGCTGCATTATCGGCAGGGTTGGGTAGGGTTACTTTAACTGGATTACTTTCAATTACTTTTGGATTACTCCAATACCAAATATGCTAATACAAGACAAAAGAAACTAAACATGAATAAAATGACTCAATTTTGTGCAGGCTTGGGGATTAACGGAATACATGGAACAGTAAAAATGATGTTGGATTTATTTTCATTTTGTTTCTGTCGCATTTTATGTTCGTTTTGCCGGAGATCGAAGAGATCAAAGCCAGGAGATAAAGCTTACCACGTGTTGTGAGTCATCATTTTATTCATATTGAGTTTCTTTTGTCTTTTATCAGCATATTTGGTATTAGAGTAATCCAAAAGGAATTGAAAGTAATCAAGCTAAAGTAACCCTACCCAACCCTGATTATCGGTGACATGCAGTTACCACTGTGCTTAATACTGCATTGAATTTCCCCAAAAAATGCATGTTTGACATTAAGATTTTGTTTGTGTTATTCGATGAGAAAATAACCTTTTGGCGGCACAAAATATTTCCATATGTCAACTCAATTTTACTTACATTCCATAATTCATAACACTGTTACCTCATTGCAATTTACATAGGTCACCCTTTTTGATTTCAAAACATTGAATTTCTCCCTCAATGTCGTGTCCAGCATGGTCGCCGTGGCAACTGGCTAGCCCCGCCCCCTGGGCACGGCTGCAGTAGATCAGCTAATTTGCCTGTGTGCTACTTAAGGGTGGGTTGTGGGTTTTGAGGGTGCTGGCTCATTGAATTTTCTGTTTTGCATTTTCTGTCTGCATCTCCCGTTCTGTTTTGCTCTGTCCTGTTTTGTTTGAGTCGGAAGAAACCTGTGTTTGCACATTTTTTGTTAAAGCCTGTTTGTTCTGTCTTGTCCCTGAGTTTTGGACGACTTTTATTTTGGTAAATAAAAGTTTTGATTGTCAACGCAATTGAGTTCTCCCTTCCTGCCTTCTGCCCCCGTTCGGGTCCGGTCCACCCCTCATGACACTCAAGTGAGACATGTTTACGCCTGATATACAACGTATAACTTTCAATCTTTTGGGATTGTTATTGACTAGAACAGGGGTAGGGAACCTATGGCTCGGGGGCCATATATGGCTCTTTTCATGAGTACATATGGCTCCGAAATAAAATGTAACTATTGCACATCTCTCTGTGGCGTTCCAAAGTCAAGTGATTTCATCCCGATTTTGGTCCATATAAAGCCGAAGCAACTTCATGCAGAAGTTCGATAAGAAACCATTTAAACTGATAAACAAAAACGCTGGCAAACGACTTTGATTGGGTGAGCAGTACAGGTGGGCGGATCCCTGCACACAGCGCAAGGCACTTCCTTCTCTCTCTCTCGCTCAGTGCAGTCTACAGTGAATATGACAATATGCTTATCATTTGCAGTCATTTGTGACATTTCTACAAAATAACTTTGCATGCACATTGTTTTGAAACCGTTATTAAGGACAAATTTCTTGGAAAAAAATTGACTCAACACTCTTAACTGAAGGTGGAAGACAAATTGTAAATGGCACATTTACATTGATTTGGGACACATGATTAGGCATTATTATCATTTCATACATTTGATTAAATCATCAAATGACACACAGTGAAATAAAATGTGCTGAAGAATTAGCTTCTGTCTAGAGAGCGTGTTTGGCAGTTTTTTTCAATTTTGTCTGAACATAAATGATGTGGCTCTCTCAATTTATTTTCAAACCATTTTTTGCTTTTATGGCTCTTTGGGTCAAAAAGGTTCCTGACATCTGGACTAGAAAAAAAGTATTTTATTTTAATTTTCTTGATTTGTGCTGCGCCTTGTAATTCGAATGGTAATAAGGGTCCAGTAGTCAGACCAGTTGAGAACCACTACTTTACAGAACGTCAGGTTTGTTTGTTTCTGGTTTTATTTTGGGTGTAACCATCATAATCTGATCCGCAGATAGCCTCCCATGAATGTTCTGTATCTTATGTAAAAGGCATATCTCGTCTGGAAAGGGACAGGTCTACAAGGTTACATTTTAATGAGTCTGTTTGCCTGGCCACACACTCATCTGATAGGGTTGTGTTGCTTCTGTTAAAGCCCAAATCATTCTATCGTTGTGTATACAGGCCCGGCCAGGTCCATCATTAATACTGCTCTTATCATTGCCTCCGCCGTGATTCCCATCCAATCCATTGTTATCCGTGAGACCCGTATCAAATTGTGTCCGTCTTGTTGGGGCACAGAGCACACCCTACCTTGCCCGATGTCTATGTGCTCTTGCCTGTTGGCCGACAAAACACAACAAAACCCTGACATTAATGATTCAGCGAGCACAGTAATTGAGTGGCTTTCTCATTTCCTGGTAGCTACAATGCATTGATGGAATTAAGTAGATGGAGGAGAATGATGCAACCAAGCTGATCAAATTGTGGTCAGTTAAACAAAGTCATAGAGAGTGGACAAGTCAGAAAAAAATAAACAAGAACCAGTTTCATGAAAAGATTCATTCATCAAGAAGGTAAGCACGATTCTCCCAACGAGTTTAAACCAACCCTCATTATACAGGGGGTCCAAAAAAACTGAATACACAGTTTGGGAACTGGCTCACTTTGGATTATTTCTTAAGGGACCGAACTAAATGATGGCAGCCGTGTTTCCACTAACACAAGCTATTGACACTCACATTAGATATAAGTTTGAAGCTAAAAACTGCTGTGAACATTGACAAATGTCACATCACACAGAGTGAATCAGTTAAAACTTTAGGTGTCATATTTGACCCTGATCTATCCTTTGAAACACATGTGAAGAAAATTACTAGAACCGCTTTCTTCCATCTTCGTAACATTGCTAAAATCCGTTCTATACTGTCTCAGTCGGATGCGGAAATTATAATTCATGCGTTTGTTACCTCCCGTCTCGATTAGTGTAATGCACTACTCTCTGGTCTCCCGAAGTTTAGAATCAAGTCTCTTCAGCTGGTACAAAATGCCGCAGCGAGGCTTTTAACTAGGACAATAAAGTACGATCACATAACACCGATTTTGGCTAACCTGCATTGGCTCCCAGTTAGCCTTATATGTGATTTCAAGGTTCTCTTAGTATTATACTAAATCATACATGGACTTGCTCCCTCTTATCTTTCAGATCTGATTTCCCCCTATGTCCCGGTCCGAAGCCTACGATCTGAGAGTGTCGGTCTTCTGGTGATCCCAAGAGCAAAGAAGTGTTCCGCTGGTTCGAGAGCGTTCTCCATCCGGGCTCTTCCCCCTGAGATCCGATCTGCAACCTCAGTGGAAATGTTTAAATCTAAGCTTAAAACTCACTTCTACTCCATAGCATATGAATAACCTACTCTTCTCGTCGGCTGAAAAATAGTCTGTGTAATATAGTGTAATAATCTGTGAAGCCCTTTGAGACTCTTCGTGATTTAGGGCTATACAAATAAAAATGACTTGACTTGACTAAAGGAACGGTTCAGAATTTGTATATGAAGCACCACATTGATGAGCCCACACAAAAGCATAAAGATTACTGGAAATGTTACAAATAAGTCCAAGAAAGTATATGTGGCAAGTTAGTTGACAGGTAGGCATTTCAAAACCAACGCATCATGAAACATCAATGGAGAATTTACATCCCAAAATTAGTCTATGCTCTTATATTTTTATCCTTCAAAAACGTGAAATAAGAACCATACACAGGGTAGAATAGCGGATCATTCCAATATTTTATTCATGCAGTCCAAATTATTAAAATTGAATGATTTAATAAACATTTTCACTTCACAACTGTTATTTAAGGTCACCAAAAACATAGTTCCAGAAAACACACAAAAATGATTCACTCTGAAAGAGGGAAATTATAACTTGAGGGGCTGTAGTGATTTCAAATTCCCAAAGGTGAGAACCACCAGGAAAAGTATGTGTGTGTCTGTGTGTGGGGTCAAACTTTGGAATAATTTACAAGATGAGATCAAACAATGTCCAACTATCCATGTGTTCAAATTTAAATACAAAAAAGCATTACTGGCGAAACACAGGGATGAAAAAAATGGGATATGAGTGAGATTGGAAATACTGCGTTTATAACTATGGTTAACTTGTTGTTATTGTTGCTATTATTATAGCAGAACTGTTATTATACATACTATGTTTATTTTTATTGATGTTATTATCATTGGTGCCGCAGTGACATTTGGTAACTAGGCGTATTATGACATTGAGGGATGGGTATTGTGAAGATTAGTGTCTAAAATATGTGATTATTGTAATTACCGTATTTTCCGCACTATAAGGCGCACCGGGTTATAGGGCGCACCCCGAAAAATAGTTTTTGGTCCTATATTTGACATACATAAGACGCACCGGATTATAAGGCGCTACAATGAGAACATCGACAAAACAGTCAGATAGTTCAGTCAAACTTATTACCCCCTTAACATTCCCAAAGCTTGCAAAGACGCAAATACGTGTCGAGAACACGTGCGGTTGCGGAGTCCGTACGATGTCACTCAAATGCATCATTTCAAATATCATTCGGAAGGTTAAAGTCTTGGGATTCAAGAAATGCCAACCATTCCTTAGTTTCTATTTTCTTTTTCGCTCGCAACTTTACTGTGCATATGACAATAAACACTTGGAATTGAGTTTAATTTAAAAATAGACACTCCATTCCATCCATTATCTGCACCGCTTATCACAGAAACATCGAGTTCAGTCTGAAACAAGATACTGGGAAAAGATATAGCCAGAGTAGCTCACCGAAGTCGTTGTGTTCAATAATAATGTGCAGCCATGGTCCTCTTATATCCGTGAGTTTAGAAAATCCAGGAGAATGAAATATTTACAAATACAGAATAGTAAAAAAATGCTTTCTGTATGCCGTTAACCACGTGCTATACGCATTCATCTTTTTCGGCCAATTGCAGGCTTTGTTTTGCCGCTTCAGCCAATGCCATCCTGTATATGATAAAAAGGATCCGCCCCTTGACCTCCATATAACTTTAGCCAATAGTGATCGATTCAAATGATGATTGACACATTGGTTAGCCAATGAAACGCCGGTAAATAAATCCCAGCATACACCGCGGACTATTTGGCGTTCGGGGGGAAATCTAGTCGGCGGCTGCAAGTTAGTTGGAAGACTTTGCGATTTAATATTGATCCATAAATAAGGCGCACTGTATTATAAGGCGCATGGTCAGCTTTTGAAAAAAAATAAGACTTTTAGGTGCGCCTTATAGTGCGGAAAATACGGTATTATAATTATTGATATCTGACCAATGGAATAAGTATATCCACGAGATTTTGTTATATTAGACACGAGAGGAAAGGAGGATTTGTAAAATGTATTTAATAGGGAAGATAAAGGGGTAGGAAAAATGAGCATCTGGTTCTGACTACCCCTTTTCGAACATGTTATGTGACATTGTTTTGTTGTTCACTCATTGTTTTTGTCCTGTTTTTATTTTAATGTTCGAAATAAAAGTTTTCATTCATTCATTCATAGGGATTCAAAACATATTTTTCTTTTTTTTAATAAGGCACAGAACGTGTAGCGTTCTTTCACACAATCATGGAGATATGCTAAAAAATATTCCATGCCTTGAGGAACTGGAGAAAATTGGTCTCAAAGTTAACCGAAATGTTCATATCCTCCAGAACTTCGACGTCAATATAGAAACCTATCACTTCTAACATGGACAATGCTCTTAACACAAAAGCTCCGAAACAGATGACGATTGTAATGAACAGCGATTGCATACAGCTAATTTTTGTTTGGAGAAATTGGAACTTTGTTATACATGTTGATGGGAACCTTGTGATTGAGTTGTCCCAGTTATTATCTTCGACCTTCAAAAGCTGCGCGAGGTAAGTTCACCTGCCACCGTTACAGCGTGCGTTCCTTTTTTGCCTTTGCCTCTTTTTAGGTTGTAAACTGTGGCTTTCCATTTCTGTGTCACAGTTGGTGTAATATTGTCAAGCTAGCTCCTCATGAGCATCGGCGCTGCTGAAGGCTTCCTGTTTTATTTGCTCCTGGTCATCCTCCATTAGCAGTTGCCTCGCCTGCATGCTTTTTGTGGGCCATCCTTGTGTTTTTCCGCAGAAGCTACAGCCACCTTTCATTGATTGCTCCTGGTAAGCTCCTGTTAGCTCTCTGTGTGTTGTTTTTGCCAGTTAGTTCTCTTTGAGCTGCTCACCCTTTTTTTATCAATGTTGGATCCGCCTGCGAAACAACACTCATACATTTTCAACAAAAACAACCAAAACCCTGCTTAAAACACTCTTAACCTTTTAGATGAATTAGCACGTAAACTAGGGTGCCGGTGTTAATCACAAGACATGTTATGGTTGAATATATTTCACTCAGATTGATAGGTTTAGTCTATAAAGAAAGAATAAATTATTGAGTTATCGGCTGGTAAAATATGACGAGTAACCCATTGGTTAATGGGGACAAGAACCCTCCACAACAAGTGAAAATCCGCGACACCCATTTAACTAAAGTCCTCTTGGATCAAACTTACCTGAACTGACTGAGAGTATATTACTGTAACAAAATAACAGCTATAAATCTACAAATAAAAACACAGAACACAGAATTGCAGTTGAACTAATGTTTTTCTAATCATTATACGAAGTTAAACCAAATTGGAGGGCTTCTCTTTTAAGAGAAAGAAGGCGATTAAGAAAGTGGCTGCCTAGCTGCACGCTAGGATCCGGTATCTTCGAGTCAAACCAGGTCTCCGCGATGACTAAAACACAACAATCCTACAACAATCTGCCGGTTTCCCATGAGTGATAGGTCTAGTTCATCCATTTTATTGGAAATGGACTCAGGGTCGGTGAGACTTGTGAGGGTTGCTACGTAGCTTAGCCATAGCAGTAAGCTAGATCTGCAGCCTCAATATTGCTTTCTCTCCTGACACCAACTCAGTCCCTTCCCGAACCTGAACAATCCACGGAGCACCCGCTAGTGATCACCATATATTTGCGCTCTTCTGACTTTCCACATATTTCGATTAATACATTAATTTTCAATGTAACAAGCTGCTAAAATATAGCTGTCGCCGTGCTCGGCAGTTGGTTTTGGTGGACACATTGTCTTGCGCGCCTGCCCTGCCCTTTGATAGCATACACCACTCTATTACAGTACAGAACACAATGCAAAATGTGTTGATATCAATGACAATTAATAGAATTAATTTCAAAATCTGCAAAGCAGTGAACCAGTAATAACGGAAGCGTGAAGCAGCGATTAGTTACTTGTATTTTTTTGGGACACCCTGTTTATTTATGAAATCGAGGTGCATGATTACACATGATCTTTGTAACTGCAGTTTCTAGCCTGTAGCATGAAGAAGAGGTGACCTGAGGCCAAGTGTAGATTTCAGTCATTTGCACGTGAAGTGTCACATAGAGTCTGACACGACAAATTCTTTAGGCTCCTACAGTGAAATCAACCAACATCACTCTTGACAGATGGTCTCTCTAATTGGTCAAGTTGCGTGTCCTCACAATCCAAAATGTCAAACGTGGAGTCCAGGGGAGCCTTCTAATACAGTGGAACCTCGGTTTTCGAACGCCTCTCAGTTCGAACAAATTGGAGTCCGACCAAAAATTTCGAGAAATTCTTGCTTCGCTGTTCGGTCCAAAAATCGGAGTTCGAACGCCGGTAATGCGTGAGTGCGTACGCTAGGGTGCGATGCTGAGCGGCGTACGGGTGTTTTAGCCCCTTATTATGCCTCCGAAGAAAGTCAGTGCAAGCAGCAAAGTTGCTACAGGTGAAAAAAGAAAAGTAGTGCGTACAACTATTGCATTTAAGAAAGAAATAATAGCCAAATATGAAGGAGGTGTGCGAGCGCCTTCTGCTGACCACCACAAAGGTAAGAAATCCTATTCATAAGATTACGATAACGTGAATGTACGATTAGCCTGGGTTAGCTTTAAGTTTACGTTAAACATTCAGGGTGTTGGGACGGAGCCCAACATTGAGGGTGTTGGAACGGAACCCCCCTTCCAATGAACCGCTCACCACTTGTTGTGGAGACCCGGGTGCTAAATGACTTGTAAACGACCTGATTTTTTTATTTTTACACGTTCATGTTAGGGTAATCTTTCGTACGGAAGATTACGATAACGCGAACACACGATTAGCCTGGGTTAGCTTTATGTGTACGTTAAACATCCAAGGTAAACATTCAGGGTGTTTAAACGATTGACATTATTTTAATGGGAAACATGATTTCGGTGATCGAACGAATCAGTTTTCGAACAGGGTTCTGAAACGGATTATGGTCGAGAACCGAGGTTTCACTGTACCATCGTTTGTCGATCTCCAATGTGATATACATGAAAATAGTTTCATGAATTTGAAATTTTTCACCGTTAAATTGTATTGACTCTATTGACCTTTAGTTTTCAATCACTAAATCTGCCCTGCAGAATATTTGTGTTTGTTATTTTATGTATTTTCTCCCTGGTTGTTTATTAGTTGACCTGGTGCCATTTGTTTATTAGAAAAAGGTCGTTAACTACTGCTTAACTTTAATGGTGCAATATGAGCAAATTGTTATGTTTTTTATCAGGTGGAACCAAATGTATGGACGGAGCACTAGAGGCTGGATTGCACAAAAACTTGGGACAAAAAAACAAAAACAAAAAACAGATCGGATTGCACAAACCAAGATGATGGATTAAACCGGAATATGTTTATTATCCAGGCTAAATTTAGCCTCAATTCATTTTCATAAAAGCAAATTAAATTTAACTTGTAGGCAGGGTTGGGTAGGGGTTACTTTAACTGGATTACTTTCTTTACTTTAAAATGACTCAATTTTGTGCAGGCTTGGGGAGTAACGGAATACATGGAACGGCAAAAATGATGTTGGCAAGCTGTTTGGATTTTGTTTCTGTCGCATTTTATGTTCGTTTTGCCGCAGATCAAAAAGATCAAAGCCAGGAGAGAACGCTTACCACGTGTTGTGAGTCATCATTTCATTCGTATTTAGTTTCTTTTGTCTTTTTTTATATTTGGTATTGGCGTAATCAAAAAGTAATCGAAAGTAATCCAGTTAAAGTAACCCTACCCAACCCTGGAAATAACCAATACTATCCCGACACACAGTTGTGAACGTTGAACACTCCACAGTTTATTAGTTGTAATTGTTGTCGTTTATTCATTAATTATTCATCCGCATTTGAGACTTCCTACTTTGTAAGCGGTTAATGAACTCAACATAAGCATCTCGCTCAACATGAGTGAGATGTTCTGTCTCCTTTGAAGCGGCACGTATTTGTTGGATCAGAGCAACAATTCTCATTTATGGAAAGCCTGTTTTCAGGAAGATTTTCATTTTTAGTTTATTGTAGGGGTGGGAAAATTGATCGTAATACCGATACTTTTCAAGTGCTTGGATCGGATCGATATTATTGTCCGTAGATCGATACTGCCATCCTATTCCAGCAATAAAATTTCAGTGTTAGTGGGTTGTAAGATTATATATACATTATCACTTTCAAATGAGATAAGATGTGTTTAAATTTAATTTGCACTGCTAACTTTATTTTCAAAATATTGTGCAACAAAAGGTATTTATTTGTGTCATGATTGCCGATTCAAGGCACCTGGGACTGCCAATTGGCGCCAACAGCCCTGAGAGCTGATTGGCTAGGAGACTCTTTTTAAACCCCCGGCTTTCAAGAGAACACCGTCAGATCGTTGTGACCCTATGCTCCCAGCTAGGCTGGCTCATTCCGTCCGACATTTTCCCTGCCCTGTTTTCTTCTGCCCGATTCCCGCTGCCGACCTGTTTCCGGACCCGGTTTTGCCCTGTTCTGCCATCCCGACATCTGACCTGTTTTGCCCTGCTACCTGCCTGACACCTGTTGCCGACCTTGTTTCCGAACTCGATACCGCCCTTGCTCTCTCGTCCCGGCTAACGACCAGTATTCCTGCAAATCTACGACCATCCTCTCTCGACACAGAAGTGTCACTTCCGCGTTCCCGCCACCTGCTACGCATGTCCATCGATCCTCCGATCGTTGAAGCAAGCACTGCTCTCCCTCTTTCTTCAATAAAACTGAGTAAACGAGCGATACCGGGTCCTGTCTCCGTTCCTGGCCTGTGACCATTTGACTTATTGACATTGTTATGCAGTATTTGTATTATTACATTGCAAATATTTTTGACACTCTTAACTTTTGTTCTGAGACAGTTGTAGTAAATGTATTTTATTTTCGATTCTGTTAGAGATGCTTACATTGTATTGTTTACACTATTTTCACTTTCTAACTTTAATTTTTTATGTTGTGCAATCAAAGGTAAATGGTAGTTGTCATGTTGACATTGTTATATTTGTATTTTTGCTATATTGCCTTCTTTTTTTGTTTGACTGTATTGTTTTTTGTTCTGTAACAGTTGTAATATAAATATTTATAAATTGTTTCACTTATATATATGCAACTTTATAATTACATTGTATTTTGAATTACAATTTAGGGTAAGGGGCAGCACGGCGGCGCAGTGGTTAGCGCATGTGCGGCACAGTTCATGTCATGGGAACCTCCTGCGTGGGTTCGAATCCAGTTCCAGACTTCCTTTGCGGAGTTTGTATGTTCTCCCCGTGCTTGCGTGGGTTTCCTCCGGGCACTCCGGTTCCCTCCCACATTCCAAAAACATGCATTTCAGGTGAATTGGCCGGTCCAAATTGTCCCTAGGTGTGAATGAGTGAGTTGTCTGTCCCCGTGTGCCCTGCGATTGGCTGGCAACCAGTTCAGGGTGTCCCCTGCCCACTGCCCGGAGATGGCTGGGATGGGCTCCAGCCCCCCCCACGACCCTAATGAGGATAAGTGATACAGCTAATGAGATGAGATGAATTTAGGGTAAGTAGGTGGGGAGGTCTGTGGCTGACTGCCCAGTTGGTCGACAAATTTGTTCAGAGGTTTCCAGTTATATTTTAACCAATGACATTACTGTATGAAGTTTGCATGTTCCATCCATGCATGGGTGTTGTTTTTTTCTGCAGCCCGGTATTCTCCCTTGTTTCAAAAAAGTGAAAAACATGCATAGCACAGAAGGATTAGGATCCATTGTCCTTAAGTATGGGCGGCGTTAGCTCAAGAGGTAGAGCGCTCTTCTTGGGATCAAGAGGTCGCAGGTTCGATTCCGGCTCCTCCATGTTATATGTCGAAGTGTCCTTGGGGAAGACACTGAATCCAAAATGCCCCCAATAAGCAGGTCGGCAGCCTTGCATGGCTGCATGGCCGCTATTGGTGTGTGAGTGTGTGTGTGAATGGGTAAGCACATTGTAAAGCGCTTTGGGAGGTCATTGACTTGAAAAGCGCTATATAAATGCATTACCATTTACCATGAAGGTGTTTGTAGATGGTTGTACCTGTGTACTTTGTGTGTATGAGATGTACACAACCTCTGAGGTGCTCAACTAGATTCTCGTGGAAAGACAAAGAGGGAGGGGACCTTACTTTGCTTTAAATCCAGAAAAAAACAAGACAACTGTGTTCTGACGAGGACCCTAGCCATTTAGCCTTATAACTACTTTTCTCATTGTACTATCACTAGAGGTAAAATATTAGACCGGAGTCTAGGATTGAGGAGGGCCTAAAACATTAGGGTTGGGTTGGGCCTAAAATGTCAATCATCATGTTTGGGTTCCGGCCGGGCTTTTCTCTTGCTGACTTTGTAGAACATTATCCACCCAACATTGTTCTCGGGTTTCTTTGTGGTGGATCAACGCAATGGACTCTCACTCATGCAAACCCGCTGGGCTCGCTAATGCACATGCTCGGAGGTGTGCACGGAGGCTTGCTGGAAGGCATGCCCGGAGGCGTGTTCGGAAGCGTGCTTGGAAGCCCAGAGAGGCGGGCGGAGACAACCAAAATCACTAGAGAGAAAATATGAAAATTCAAGTTTCTTTCAGGCTCCGCCCCTTAAATCAAGTTAACTGGTCAGACTCGCGCTGGATTATTTTAGGCCTGATCTCTAACTATTGCTACATTTCCTGCGCAACATTAACATTGTACAACTCTTACTGTGAGATAAAACCTTTTCAGTATAAGAACCAGCCTCTGTTTTGTAGTATAAGCAGGCTAGCATAAGTAGAATAGGTTAGAATATACCTTTATTGTCATTGTTACAAAATGGGTTGAACATATTGTGACAACGAAATTGGACGTGGCACTCCAGTGTCACATTTAACAGTGAGGATAAAAGAAAACGAGAAGATAAAGGAACAAAGAAGATAAGGTTAAAATTGACACACTATAAAGGAACAAAGAAGATAAAGGTTATAATTTACACAATATTTACGCAAGAAATGTGGGCATGTAGGATGTTACATACAGTTTCGGGATCGTATTAGAACAATATGCGTTAGTGAAAAAATAGTCAACATTGTGCAAAAATAGACAAGTGAGCATAGGAATAAACACAATTTTACATTTGTATAAGGTAGTGTGTTTGCAAGAGTTTCAGTTTTTTGTACGGTGTGTGTTAAGGGTGGTAATGGTTCTGGGGAAGAAACTGTCTCTGAGTCTGTTTGTTTTTGTTTTGTGTGACCTGTAGCGTCTGCCGGTAGGCAGCAGCTCAAAGAGGTGGTGAGACAAGTCCTTGCTGATGTTTTCTGCTCTGCTGAGGTAGCGAGAGCAGGCAATGTCCGCCAGACTGGGTAGAGAGCACCAATGATTCTCTGGGCTGTGTTGATGACCATCTGAAGCGTTTTCCCTGTCTGCTGCCGTGCACCCAGCATGCCACACCGTAATGCAGTATTTTAGAATGCTCTCCACTGTGGCTTTGTAAAAGGACACAAGTAAGCTTAAAGCTTCCATACTCAACAACTGACTCTGTAAAAAAGCACTCTGCTCTTGAAATGAAATGAAAGATCTGCATTTATATAGCGCTTTTCAAGTCAATGACTTCCCAAAGCGCTTTACAGTGTGCTTCACATTTCCCAATGGCGGCCTTGTATTGCAGCCATGTAAGACGCTAACCTGCTTATTGGGGGTATTTGGGGTTCAGTGCCTTACCCAAGGAAACTTCGACATGTAACACGGACAAGCCGGGATTCAAACTGGGACTCCTTGATCCCAAGACAAGCGCTCTACCTCCTGAGCTACTGCCGCCCCCTGATAACCGCTTTTGTACTTACACAAGCCGCACCTGTATATAAGCCGCATGCGCCCACATTAAAACATGTAACGCAATCATGAAATCAACCCAAACCCGACTTTGAGTCCCGCAATTGTAACTGAATATGAAGTACACAGTCCAAAAACAACAGCCAGTCAATACATCAAGTACCATGGAGAACCGGTCATCACCCTATGCAACACCATGACTTCAAATACATCACAACAGCTGGAATGCAGGATGGAGGTTTATTTAATTCTGCTAGGGGAAAAATAACAAAGTTCAATAGGTGCCCCCATTCATATTTTATCAATAGGAATAGGAAGCTTTGACAGAATGTGAGACCCCTTGACAATATGATAGCATCCACAGTAAAACTGGCGATCCTGCGAACCCCTAAGGAATTGCCCATATTGTCCGATCATGGGAAACCTGTTTATAATACAATTTCTGAGATAATATTCGGCAAAATTGCCACAGTTAGTTGTATTATTTATTTTGGGCAGTGTGGCGTAGCAATAAAGAATTTGATTGTAAATAATGAGGTAGCCTCTCGTTAAATCTAAGCCTTCAACCACCCTAAAATTGTTTTTTGAGCAAATTTTGACGTCCATAGAAACACATCTTAAATCTGTTATCTATCTATCTATCTATCTACCTTGGTCATATCCCTCAAGAGGGGTGACTGACAGCAAGACAAACATACAAAAACAAAGAAAATAAAGGGTAAAACAGCAAAAAAAACACACACAAACATTTTTGGGACCATGGCCAGATGAAATGGGACACAACAAAGCGGCCATGTCACTCTGGTCATGGTGACTCGACACACCCTTCTGTTCAACAGCACAAAGCCCGACAGCTTTCACTGGTTTACCCCTCCCGCATCATACAGGTCCTGCCTATCCCTTAGGACACCTCTAAACATCCCACTATCCTCTTACAACAACAACTCCTTCCTATCACCAACAAGAGCTCTAGCTTCCACTATATTTAGACCTCTTTCCTCCAATGCACTCATAACACCATCCATCCATGTCAATCGCGGCCTTACTTTTGGTCTCCTTCCATTGACTTCTGCTCTGTAGATCCCCTTCAAAATTAGTTCCTCATCCATCCTCTCCATGTGTCCAAACCAACCCAGTACTCTCTTATCCACATGCTTGCTCAGTTCTACTACTACTCCAGTTCTGTCTCTTACAATTTCATTTCTCAATCTATCCAATCTTGTCACTCCTAACATACTCCTCAAACAATTCATCTCAAAAACTTTTAATTTCCTTCTCATGCTTCTTTACTTTCAAGTGACAGGAACAAAAATCATTATTAAGTTTGATCAGTTTTTTGCAAGTAAGAGAAATTATATTCTTCTTCTGGATGCCAGTTCTAAATATGAATAAAATGACTAAATTTTGTGCAGGCTTGGGAAGTAACGGAATACATGGAACGGCAAAAATTATTTTGGCAAGCTGTTTGGATTTATTTTCATTGTGTTTCTGTCACATTTTATGTTAGTTTTGCTGGAGATCAAAGCGATCAAAGCCAGGAGAGAAAGCTTACCACGTGTTGTGGGTCATAATAATAAACGTCTCAATAAACTGGCGAGGAGAGCGAGCTCTGTTGTGGGCACAGAGCTGGACAGCCTGACAACAGTAGCTGAGAGACGGGCACTGAAAAAGCTGCGGTCAATCATGGACAATTCATCACATCCACTACACAGCATTATCTCCTGACAGAAGAGCAACTTCAGCGATAGACTGCTGTCACAGTCTTGTACCACGGACAGACTGAGGAGATCTTTTCTTCCTCATGCCGTGAGGCTCTTTAACTCTACCCGGCGGAGTAAAGGCCCACATTAAACCACACCCCCCACATTGCATATTACCGTATTTTTATTGCAGTGTTTATTCTGTGTAGCACTATCTACACTATAGAGCACGCTACAGTGGGTATTAGCACGTCACATTGGGTATTTGTATATTTTATTCTTTTTTCTTTATTATTGTATTGTTCTCAGCGCAGGGATGCTGCTAGAAATGTGAATTTCCCTGCGGGGATGAATAAAGTATATATCTATCTATCTATCTAATTTTATTCATATTTAGTTTATTTTGTCTTTTATTAACATATTTGGTATTGGAGTAATCCAAAAGCAATTGAAAGTAATCCAGTTAAAGTAACCCTACCCAACCCTGCTGATCTTCCATGCAATGAAACATCTTTGAGCTAGGTCCAGCCACAACATGCAAAGGTTGTACATAATTGTTACATTTTATCAACACACAAAACAGAAAAACACGACCATTGAGCTGACAAAGACCTATGCTATTACAAAATAATACTGAAAATGTTTTTTCCACCTGACCTGCTTTCTCTCTCTCTCTCTCTCTCTCTCTCTGATGATAGAATTAAGGCGGAATTGTTTTGGTACATGAAAAACAACATTAGAAAATAATAACCAAACAAATCATGATATACATTCTCAGTGTCTGGACATGAAATAGTACCGTATTTTCCGCACTATAAGGCGCACCTAAAAGTCTTCATTTTTTTCAAAAGCTGACCATGCGCCTTATAATACAGTGCGCCTTATATATGGATCAATATTAAGTCGCAAAGTCTTGCAACTAATGAAAGCAGCCGCCGACTAGATTTTCCCCCAAACGTGAAGTAGTCTGCGGTGTATGCTGGAATTTATATACCGGCGTTTCATTGGCTAACCAATGTGTCAATCATCATTTGAATCGATCACTATTGGCTAAAATTATTCGGAGGTAAAGGGGCGGATCCTTTTTATCATTTACAGGCTCGCATAGGCTAAAGGGGCAAAACAAACCCTGCAATTGGCCGAAAAAGATGTGTCAATCATCAGTTGAATCGATCACTATTGGCTAAAGTTATTCGGAGGTAAATGGGGCGGATCATTTTTATCATTTACAGGCTGGTATTGGCTAAAGGGGCAAAATAAAGCCTGCGATTGGCCGAAAAAGATGTGGCAATCATCAGTTGAATCGATCACTATTGGCTAAAGTTATTCGGGAGTAAAGAGGGCAGATCCTTTTTATCATTTACAGGCTGGCATAGGCTAAAGGGGCAAAACAAAGCCTGAAATTGGCCGAAAAAGATGAATGTGAATAGCATGTTGGGTTGACGGCATAGAGAAAACAGTATTTTACTTTTCTGTACTGTATTTGTAAATATTTTACTCTCCTGGATTTAGTACACTCACGGATATAAGAGAACCATGGTTGCACATTATTATTGAACACAACGACTTCGGTGAGCTACTCCGGCTATATATTTTCCCAGCATCTTGTTTCAGAGTGATATCGATGTTTCTGTGATGGGTCTTTTTTTAAATTAAACTCAATTTCAAGTGTTTATTGTCATATGCACAGTAAATTTGCGAGTGAAAAAGAAAATAGAAACTAAGGAATGTTTGGCATTTCTTGAATCCCAAGACTTCAAACTTCCGAATTATATTGGAACGATGCATTTGAGTGACATCGTACGGACACCGCATCCGCACGTGTCTACGACACGTATTTGCTTCTTTTCAAGCTTTCGGAATGTTAAGGGGGTAATAAGTTGGACTGAACTATCTGACTGTTTTGTCGACGTTCCCATTGTAGCGCCTTATAATCCGGTGCGCCTTATCTATGGAAGATATAGGACCAAAAACTATTTTTGGGGGGTGCGCCCTATAACCCGGTGCGCCCTATAGTGCGGAAAATGCGGTAATTAGAGTGTTAAAAAAAGTAAAGCAACAGAAGAAAATAAGCAGTAGCTGCATTGGTAAAGTGCCAAAGGGAAAATGATGTCCCACCAAGTCAAAATTGTTGCAAAAAGCAATTCCTTCCACGTGGGATAATTCGGCGGTAATTTTGCTGTCAGAAATGAGAAGTAAACAGATTAACAGATCGCACTAAACGGATCGCTGTAACGCAAGCTGGATATTGAGTGAGTGAAAAAAGAAATGCTAAATGGGTCAGCGAACGAGTGCAGGGCTGTTCATTTCTTTGCAGGCCGGCCCATGCGACTCAGCTGCCTGTCAGCAGGACGAGGCAGATGGGAGACATAAAATGCTCCGTGTCTTGACAAGGTAGTCCGTCAAACTTACGTAGAACAGTCACAGGGGTAATGTTTTGACAAGGCATTAAATGTCTCCTTCGCACACGTCCTGTATGTCATTGCATGGGACCGATGCGGAGATACGGATGGCTTTCCATGCATGCCGTCGGCAATTCTGTGTGTGCGCCATTGTGTGACTTGAAGAGTTGTTGTCCTCAAGCCCACATTAATGAAACTCGGCTAATGAGGAGCCTTTAGTAGTGTCAGTCATAAGCCTCAAATGTCACACTATAAGTGAGATGTTAAAATGCAATTAAACCCGATTGGTTAAGGAACATCTCAGCGTTAAATCTAAAGTGTGTCATCTCAAGTACAGTGGAACCTCGGTTCTCGACCGCAATCCGTTCCAGAACCCTGTTCGAAAACCGATTTGTTCGATCACCGAAATGGTTTTTCCCATTAAAAGTAATGTAAAATCGTTTTAATCCGTTCCAACAGCCTGAATGTTTACCATGAACGGAACCCAGGCTAATCGTACGTTAGCGTAATCTTCCGTACGAAAGATTACGCTAACATGAACGTGTAAAATTAAAAAAATCAGGTCGTTTACACGTCATTTAGCACCCGGGTCTCCACAACAAGTGGCTAGCGCTTCATTGGAAAGGGAGCTCCGTTCCAACACCCTGAATGTTTTACGTAAACAAAGCTAACCCAGGCTAATCGTACGTTCGCGTTAGCGTAATCTTCCGTACGAAAGATTACGCTAACATGAACGTGTAAAAAATTAAAAAAGAGGATTATGAATAGGATTTCTTACCTTTGTGGTGATCGGTGTGGAGAGAAAAATCATCAAAAGTTTTTTAACCTCTTCCAAATTTGCGGCAGTTGCTTGCTTGTTGCGCTAACTTCCTTAGCCGCATCACTCGATTTCACAGACTCCTTATTCTTTACTATCGTACTGATAGAAGATTTAGCCATGCTGTATACTAGCAAGATCGGAAATCCGTACACCTCTTTCATATTTAGCTATTATGTCTTTCTTAAAGGCAATAGTTGTACAAACAACTTGTCTTTTTTCACCTGTCCTGCTTGCACCGACCTTCTTCGGAGGCATAATTACGGGCTAAAACCCCTGTACGCCGCTCAGCATCGCACCCTAGCGTACCGGCGTTCGAACTCCGATTGTTTGACCGAACAGCGAAGCAAGAATTTCTCGAAATTTTTGATCGAACACCGATTTGTCCGAACTGAGAGGCGTTCGAAAACCGAGGTTCCACTGTCGAAGACGGGTTTGGATTTTTCTGTGAGAGATATACAAGATATAAACTCTCTGTTGGCAGAATTATTCAGATAAAAACACTTATTGAAGTTTTGACCTCCCTCGCCAATGGAGCGAGCACGGCCCAGCCGCCATCTTCCCAGGTCGCCCGGGCCGAACTCCCAACATCCGGTCAGTAGGCGTGGTTTATTGATTTCACACATAAACAGGAAATTAAGTCACACATAAGCGTGACTTCACATTAAAATAAAATTGAGAAACGTATTCACAAACAATGGAATTAGACTGATCTTTGAAACGTGACTATGTGTGTGTGGTGATTATTTTTATATTAGGAATATAAAAACAGGTTAATTTCATAGCATGGAAGTCTGAGAAATACACGACCAAAAACAGCCAACTTTACATTTTCTCTCCACAATTATTTTGAACTGTTTGCCGTTTTTCTGCACATTCCATACTTTGGAATTAGGATACTATTTCAAACTGTGTTTACCAGGGTTCTTGCAGGAACTTGAAATATTTGAAAATTATTCCATCCATCCATCCATCGTCACCGTATATCCTCAGTAGGGATGCGGGAGTGCTGGAGCCCATCCCAGCTATCTTCGGGCTGTGGGCAGGGGACACCCTAAACCGGTTCCCAGCCAGTCCCAGGGCGCACAGGGACAGACAATTCGCTCGTTCATTCACACCTAGGGACAATTTGGACCGGCCAATTAACCTGACATGCATGTTTTGGGGAATGTGGGAGGAAACCGGAGTGCCCGGTGGAAACCCACGCAAGCATCGGGAGAACATGCAAACTCCACACAGGAGGTCCAATCTCATGACCTCAGAACTGTGCCGCACATGCGGTAACCACTTCGCCTGTGAATAACCTATACTTTTCGTGGACATTATCAGGTGTATTATTTGTGATTGCAACATCCTTTGCTGTCTGGTAATCCTGAAAGGGGGGATAGCACATGTGCGGTTCTCAAGGTTCCTTTATTTTTCTCATGTTGAGGTTTTATGAGTTTTTCCTTGCCCTCATGTTGTTTCCAGATCAGGGGATGATGTAATAATACTCTGAAAAATAGTCTGTGTAATAACCTGTGCAGCACTTTGAGACTCTTTGTGAGTAAGGGCTTTACAAATCAAAATGACTTGTGAACAGGGTTCGTACACCTTTTTCTTGGCCAAGGTCGAGCACTTTTTAAGGGACTACAAAATATCATTTTATTTTTCAATTAGACTCAGAACATGTATTGTTCCTCCGCACAATAATGCAGATATGTTCCGAAATATTCCACGTGCCATCGATGTCGAGAAAGAAATTTAGTAAATAGTTTGACCTCATATCCCCTAGAGCTGTGACATCACCGGATGATAGCGCAAAAACAAAAAAATGGCGCGTCCCGTTGATAGACAGACGGTGGTTGTAGCGATCAGCGATACCAGGAAACAGATCTGGGAAGAAGAGGAGACAAGTCAAGTGAAGTCAAATTGATTTATATAGCCCTTAATCACAAAAATGTCTCAAAGGACTGCACAGGATTACAATGACACAATTACCTGATCTTAAACCAACATGCGGGCAAGGAACAACTCAAAACCTCAGCGTGAGGAAAAAGAGAAACCTTGAGAAGGGACCTCACAAGTGGTATCCCCCTTTCAGGATGACCAGGGTGAATTACATTTAGCATTACAGTACACAAACATAGTAAACACTAGGTAACATGTTGAAAATTTGTCCGGAAAGTGCATGACAGCAGCGACGCCTCCAGCCTGTAAACTAGTCCAGAAAGTCTATGACGGCCACAACGCAGCTTCCCATCTCTGCCAGCTGGTCCATGCAGAAGTTCACATGCTTCAGGTCAAACGCTGGTCCGCTGACTCATCTCCAATCGTCCTTCCCCTTCGTATCACCACCAGGCAGGCAGTCGGAAAAAGACAGGACAATACAGGAGTGGCTTGTACAAAGACAAAATTAAGTTTTATTTATAAATTTCAGTTTGAGACTTTTAATCAAGTGCGATCTGTAGTCCTGAATTTCCGTTATGTGATGGTCTCTTCCAGATTATTATTATTTTTTTTATCATTGATTTATTTATCCACGTCTCATCCATTAAACTCAAAGTCCAAGTTTGCTGCATTTGTAAAATTGTGTTTTGGATTTATGAATAGATTGTAATCTTGTTCATTGGATGAAAAAAGAAAGGAAATGTCAACAAAATGTCACGAAACGGAACGGGAAACAGGAAGCAGGAACTCATTTGCGTAGACGTCCTCTCACTTTATTTGAAAAAGAAAAGTTGTCCAAAACACAAACGGACCAGACCAAAAAACAAAACGGGTCACACACAGGCAAAACTACAAACTAGGCTTTTCCAGAATCAAACAGAACTTGCAGGAATCTCTCAGAATGTTACACCGAAGTGCAACAAAGTCCAACAAGCACAACAAGTATAACCAAGCATATACACGTTTTCAACAACGATCTGGCCAAGTGTAGTTCAAAAGAGCAAGTTTAAGTACCAACAAAAGTAATCAGTAAATGCGGGTCAGCCGGTGTCAAGGGGCGGTGCCAGCTGGGCGCCATGGCAACCGTGCAGAACCTGACACAACAACTGTCTTGTAATAAAACATTTTATAAGTTCATGTTTACAGCTGAGTGAGGAACATGAGACAAAGCTTTTTAGATTAGGTTTTCTTGACCTTTAGCTTCTCTAATCAACCGGCTATAGCCTAGCTTCTCACTTCTTACAATGCATTTGTTTTGAGACGAGGCATCCATGGTCTGAAATGAGAACAGGCTTATTGAATCTGCCAGTCAACCGAAGTGCCATGCTTATCTAATATGATCGAAAGGGCTGCTTTCTATTCCCTTTGCGTTACTCTCTTCATGTTTGAAACTCAAAGGTTGTGGATTATTATTGTTAGTTTCCGTTTCAGGATCCAACTCAGAAGCTGGCATTATCTTTAACCAATTGTACGAACACATTTTGGCGGAAAATGTTTTTTTTCTGGTCTAAACATTTTTAATTATTTATTATTTATTTTGTTCATTCTAAAGATCTTTACTCGCATTTTGGTATAAAAAGAACAAGTACCGTAAATTCCGGACTATAAGCCGCTACTTTTTTCCCCCAAACTTTCAACCCTGCGGCTTATTCAATGATGCGGCCAATTTATGTAATTTTTCTAACGGCCGCCAGCGGCGCTCGAGTACAAAAGGTAAGATTTAGACCGGTGGAATATATGTGCCGAGGAAGACTGCAACTTCACTAAAACTGCGAAAGGCAACTTTTTCGCTAGTCTGCCAGTGGATCCTGACAGCGTGGGGCAGCATCAAAAAATCCACCACCACCAACCGGTTTCGAAAAGCCGGTCTGCTGCGTGACGGAGAGGAGGGCACAGAATCAGGAGTGGATGAGAGTTCCAGCGACAATGAGAGTATGAGTCCGACTGCGGGAGCGTGGGACGACGTCTATATGACAAAGTTTCTTTCCGACACTGAGGAAGACAACTTTGATGGCTTCAGTTCTAAGGAGGAAAATGAGGACGGTTTACCGTGATTTTTACAAGTACGGTATGTTTTTTTAACAGAGCGGTTACTGTGTTGCGAGCGTGTTGCTAGCGTGTTGCCACCTGTCACAGGCACCGTTTGGGATGAAAGTTAAATTGTAATTATTAAAGCTTTGAAAACTCTCTCGGTGTACCGTCTTTTCTTTGCAAATATGTGTAACCCATGTATAATATGTATTTGCAACTGTATATTTTTGTTATGTATTTATTTGTATTTATTTGAGAGCAAATGGAAGTGGGGTAAAGGTGAGTGAGACCTGTTTGAGGTCGCGGCAACCAATAGTGGATATATATTTTTCCCACCCTTTCCTTTGAAAATAGAGACTTCTTTCAATGGGTACCCGGACACTGCAGGTCTGCATCAAACCTTAAGTACCGGTATCATTTTCCGCCGATTTTGCCGGCTGCGATTTTTGGACTGTGTACTTCAATGACGGACATTTAGTTTCAACCGCGAGACTTGAAGTCGGGTTTGGATCAATTTTGTGTTTGTCTTACAATTTTTTAACGTGGGCGCATGCGGCTTATATACAGGTGCGGCTTGTGTATGTACAAAATCGGTTTTCTTCTTAAAATGTGGTGGGTGCGGATTATAATCAGGTGCGCTCTATAGTCCGGAATGTACGGTACATACAGTGGGAAAGTAAGAAAATTATGCTAAAATATATCACGTTATCCTACCAATGTGTGAATAAAAATATGTTTTACAGTGCTATAAATGTGTTATTGTTGTTGTTTCTTATTGGAACTGAATAGTGCAGAGTTTTGCTTTCTAATTGCTGTTTCCTAATTATAACATACAAAATAAACACATTAACCCAATGTCCGAATGGATGAATAGATGTTTTTGGCATTCAGTGTTGAGACAATGCTTGATTGGCAGCCATTTTTGTTTCAGTTCAATGTAATATTCAGCAAGCGGATATTCAGTTGTTTATAAAAACTACTTAACAATTTGCAGAAAAAAAGCTGAAATGTGTGTGATGCATGAATCAGATATTTATAATTGGTATAAATGTCACTAGCAGTCTTTTTTATTCATTTTTTTCTGCCTTTGTCAGCAGGGTGCTGTTAATCCTAATATGAAGAATACATTAGTATTGTCTTGAACCAAAGGAATAGAGTTCCTTTGATTCTTTTTTTTTTTAATGTGGTACGAGGCCTTTGGGAAAATCAGTATATCCCATTTTCAACAGATCCGGTTAATGAACTATGAATGCTGTAGCTAACACGAAAAAATGAAAAGCCTTTCATAGAAGCACATTATATGTAACACGTAAATCTCTCTGCTGTGCATGTTTGTGGCTAGAAAATTCAACCTCATATGATTATTTTCTCCGAAGAAATTAAACTTCCTATATGTATTGTGCGCAGGGTTGGGTAGGGTTACTTTAACTGGATTACTTTCAATTACTTTTGGATGACTCCAATACCAAATATGCTAGTGAAAGACAAAAGAAACGAAATATGAATAAAATGATGACTCACAACACGTGGTAAGCTTTCTATCCTGGCTTTGATCTCTTTGATCTCCGGCAAAACTAAAATAAAATGCGACAGAAACAAAATGAAAATCAATCCAAAGAGCTTGCAAACATCATTTTTGCCGTTCCATGTCTTCCGTTACTCCCCAAGCCTGCACAAAATTTAGTCATTTTATTCATATTTAGTTTCTTTTGTCTTTTAATAGTGTATTTGGTATTGAAGTAATCCAAAAGTCATTGAAAGTAATCAAGTTAAAGTAAACCTACCCAACCCTGGAAGGTAGGTAGGTAGGTAGGTAGGTAGGTAGGTAGATAGATAGATTGATAGATAGGTAGGTAGGTAGGTAGGTAGGTAGGTAGGTAGGTAAGTAGGTAGGTAGGTAGGTAGGTAGGTAGGTAGGTAGGTAGCAGTGTTGGGTAGGGTTACTTTAAATGGATTACTTTCAATTACTTTTGGATTACTCCAATACCAAATATGCTAATAAAAAACAAAATAAACTAAATATGAATAGAATGATGACTCACAACACATGGTAAGCTTTTTCTCCTGGCTTTGATCTCTTTGATCTCCGGGAAAACTAACATAAAATGTTACTCCCAAGCCTGCCCGAAATCTAGTCATTTTATTCATATTTAGTTTCTTTTGTCTTTTATTAGCATATTTGGTATTGGAGTAATCCAAAAGTAATTGAAAGTAATCAAGTTAAAGTAAACCTACCCAACCCTGGAAGGTAGGTAGGTAGGTAGGTAGGTAGGTAGGTAGGTAGGTAGGTAGGTAGGTAGTTAGATAGATAGATAGATTGATAGATAGGTAGGTAGGTAGGTAGGTAACAGTCTTGGGTAGGGTAACTTTAACTGGATTACTTTCAATTACTTTTGGATTACTCCAATACCAAATATGTTAATAAAAAACAAAATCAACTAAATATGAATAAAATGATGACTCACAACACGTGGTAAGCTTTCTTTGCTGGCTTTGATCCCTTTGATCTCCGGCAAAACGAACATAAAATGCGACAGAAACAAAATGAAAATAAATCCTAACAGCTTTTTGCCGTTCCATGTATTCCGTTACTCCCAAGCCTGCACAAAATTCTGTCATTTTATTCATATTTAGTTTATTTTGTCTTTTATTAGCATATTTGGTATTGGAGTAATCCAAAAGTAACCAAGTTAAAGTAACCCTACCCAACCCTGATTGTGCGCTCCTTTGGTTGTTATTTTTAAATTGACCAAAATTCTATTCCTGACTTCTTTTGTGGGAGTTAAATTAGAGGATGATCTGCTGTAAGAGTTTGAGTTCCCACAGACAAAAAGGTTTGAGGAAAACAAAAGGTTATGATAGATGGAGGATCTAAATTGCTGGTCAATGTGAGTAGTTGTGTTCATGTTTTAAATCGTTTGACTGTCTGCCAGTTTTTTTCCTGGCCAGAAAGTTGGCGTTATCTCAACGTTTTTTATTGTATGCTTCTCCAAACAAAGGCACATTGGAATCTAAGAAGAACAAATGAGGTGTTGTCTGTCTCTGTGTGCCCTGAGCAATGTTCCCTCTAAGCTGCATGTGTGCGCAATTGCGCACTACTAAGAGCTTTTCCGCGCACAAGAAAATCTAGCCAGCTCACAAAAATCAGGGCTCAAAATTGCTAATTAAAAAGTGAATTAAGTCAAAGTTACAGTGCATGAAGGTAAAAATACATGGATTCCCCTGACGCTGTGTTCTACATGCGGTATTTTGAAGTCAATGTCGAAGTAGAACGAAGTTGAGTGAAGTCAGTAGAGTTTTTCGAGAACCGGCTTCTTCGGCTGGGTTCAATAAAAAGAACCGGCTCTTTCGTGTCCAAAACGGCTCTTCAGGTTGTTTTAGCTTCTTTAATCGCTACACAACCAAATATTATGTAAAATTGTGCACAAAATGACTTAAAAGAAGGGGTGGGGGGGATACTACAAAAAAGAAAGAAAATACCAAAATGAAAAAGTAGTGAAAAGCTGATTAAAAAAACAAAAAACAAAAGGAGAGAAAGAGAAAGAAGAGCAGGAATAATTCAGAAAAAAAGCCGGAAGAAAAAATAAATAAAAATGAAAGGAAAAAAGGTAATAGAGAACAAAAAAGCAAGAAAAAAGTAACAGCTAGGAGAAAATAAACAAAGAGAGATTATTTAAAAAAGGAATTTAAAATGAGGAGAAAAAAAAGTAGGAAAAAGAGGAAAAGGTTTGTGCTGCATTCAAATCATTTCCAATCATATCAAGTTAATCTTGTTGCCAACACTGTACTTCCACTTAAAAATGTAATTAAATACAGTTCTGTATCGTGCAACCGCCTAAATAAGCCCCCAAAAATGTTAGTATTATGTAACAAAGGATACCAGGAATAAAATGAATGAAAATCTTGTGAAAGAATTGTAAAAACAAATGACGTTTGTAGGCCCTGCAACCTTTCCAATCGTCCATTAGTCAATTCATTCAAAAGTGATTTTTTTTTTTTTTTGCATTGCCGGAAACTCAGCAAAATGTAACGTGATGTCAAGTTTTGGACATGTTTGATAATGATTTAGTTGCCACACTTGGGATTGCCCTGCGATTGGCTGGCAACTAGTCCAGGGTGTCCCCTGCCCACTGCCCGATGATTGCTGGGATGGGCTCCAGCATCCCCGCGACCCTACTGAGGATAAGCGGTGCTGCTGATGACACTTGGGATTGCTGTTGCTCACTGTTGTTTCAAGCGTTGCTCACTGACTTTGTGACAACGCTCAGACCTTTAAGGAAAATTAGAGGGAACATTGGCCCTGAGACATTCTGGCAAGCAATTTAGGGTGTCCCCAGCCCACTGCCCGAAGATATCTGGGATCTAGCATCCCCACAACCATACTGAATATAACCGATGCAGATAATCGACATGTTTCGTGTTCTTCTTTGGTTGTTATTCCTAAATTAACCAGAATCCTGTTCCAGACTTTTTTGTAGGAGTTTAATTAGAGGTTGATCTGCTGTAAGGGTTTGCGATCTCACAGACAAAAAAGTTAGAGGAAAAAAAAGCTTACAATATCTGGAGGATCTAAATTACTGGTCAATGTGAATGGTTGAATTCATGTTTTCATGATTGTGTGCCAGATTTTTTTCTGGCCAAAAAGTTGGAGTTACCTTAACTTTTATAGTGAATACTCCTCCAACCAAAGGCACATTGGACTCTACAAAGAACTGCTGTCAATTGTGTGCTGATAAAAACTTAATTGGTATGGTCACGTCACAGGACTAGCCAAGATTATCCTTTACGGCACAGTCCGAGGGGGCAGGAATGGAATAAGACTGAAAAATAACTTGATTGACGACGTTTACAAACGGACTGGTGGCAACTTTGCCACAACGCAAAAACCGGCAACTAAGCTAATCGTACGTTCATGTTAGCGTAATCTTTCGTACGGAAGATTACCATAACGCGAACGTACGATTAGCCTGGGTTAGCTTTATGTTTACGTTAAACATTCAAGGTAAACATTCAGGGTGTTGGAACGGATTAAAACGATTTACATTATTTTTAATGGGAAAAATGATTTCGGTGATCGAACAAATCGGTTTTCGAACAGGGTTCTGGAACAGATTATGGTCGAGAACCGAGGTTCCACTCTATTTGAAAATAAATTAAAGTTTCTACTTTGCGGGTTTTGACTATCGCCGATCGGTTTTTGGTATGCAACCCCCATGAAAAACGAGGGATTACGGGAATAGTTTGTCTCTTTAGTAGGGTGGCTACATCTACAGCTAGAAGCAGGCCTTTGACGGTTGAAAATGGAGCAACTATTTTGGACATTGATTGAGATACTGCACGCCGGGGGCAAAATTGGCCACTCGGAAGTGCCGGGAAAGCACAAAAATAGCCTGAAATACTGCCGCTGTTTCGTCACCGAGCGAGAGCCGGCGTGCCGGATGTTTGACTATTTGCTGGAGAACGTTGGGAAAAGCGCAAAAATAGCCCGAAAAAAGTAGCTCAGCGGAAGGCTCCTGGCTCTGCGTCTCTATTCTACATGATTGTGTGAGGCGGCCCCCACTGTACACTTCTTTCCGGATGTGCACAAAAGCGACCTGCTTTATTCCTGCTTGAATTAATTCTTTTTTTCATTCATTAAGGAAGGAACATTTGCTCTTGTTCAAAAACATGGTCGAAAATATGTCGTACATTTTTGCACAGCAGCAATACATTTGCATTAATGGCTCTCAAGGGAGAGGAAATCTAACCTCCACTTTGAAGTTTATATTTTATTCTGAGTATGAATGTTTGGATATCTCTGTGATCAGGGTTGGATAGGGTTACTTTAACTGGATTAATTTCAATTACTTTTAGATGACTCCAATACCAAATATGCTAATAAAAGACAAAAGAAACTAAATATGAATGAAAGTATGACTCACAACACGTGGTTAGCTTTCTCTCCTGGCTTTGATCTCCGGCAAAACTAACATAAAATGCGACAGAAACAAAATGAAAATAAATCCGAACAGCTTTTTGCCGTTCCATGTATTCCGTTACTGCCCAAGCCTGCACAAAATTTAGTCATTTTATTCATATTTATATTCTTTTGTCTTTTATTAGCATATTTGGTACTTGAGTAATCCAAAAGTAATTGAAAGTAATCCAATTAAAGTAACCCTACCCAACCCTGTTAGCGCCTCCTAATGGGGAAAAACAAATATCCTCATTGGATAAAAGACAATATGTATTTAAATACTAAGCAAAACTACATGAAATACCATATATAATTGTTAAATACTACAGGGAGCTGAGAAGTTTGTCCATTATCTGCTGCCGTGCACCCAGCATGCCACACCGTAATGCAGTATGTTAGAATGCTCTCCACTGTGGCTTTGTAAAAGGACACCAGCAGCTGCTGTTTCAGATGATTTTTCCTGAGCACTCTCAGGAAATGGAGTCGCTGCTAGGCCTTCCCTACCACCACTCCTGGTGTTTGCAGACCAGGAGTTGTGCACACCCAGGAATTTGAAAGATTGGACTCTCTCTACGCAGTCTCCTTTTAAAATGAGTGGTGCTGGGTTCCTGCATTTCCTCCTGAAGTTCAGTATGAGTTATAGCTACTTGACTGATTACTGGAAGAAAGCAAACATGTTTTTAGCATGTTTTTATGCAAAAGTTTCTGCACCTTATTGGTTAAGAAATCTCCATTTAGCACACCATCTTTACAAAATTTAACTACACTAATAATTATTCAGTGTTAGTTAAGCTTGATAAAACAATAGTTTCATCATTTATTTCGATTTTGATCGGTTTATTTAAAAAGTCAACAGAAATAAAGCATAACGGAGTCAATTTACTGGCCTGTAAGAGCTGTTCCAAAACAAGTTGGAATTTTTGGAGGTCCACAAGCCCTCTTTTTGATAGTTGCCAACATTTACAGCATGCGCCATCTCGCTATATTTTCCTGTCCTGCTGTTTTTCATGCCGCTTGACAGAATGACAGCTCTTATAGAGACACAAAATGCCACCAGCTGTCAAGAAGCGGATGAAACAAAACTGCCTGTGTGCGTAGCGGCGCAGAAGGGAGAAGTCAACACAATTTAAAAGGCAGTTTGAACAAATAGAGGGTGGATATTGAAAAACAATTTTGCCGACGGGGAATTTAGTTTAGTTGGGTCATTTTCTCGTTGACAATACACAATTACAGAAAATACATGGTTTCCGTATGAGTCTATGAAGTGTATAATTAATATTTCGGAAAAGCAGAAAACAGATATGAGGTGTCCACAGAGACACTTATATCTGAATACACAGGGGAGAATATCCTATACTGGTCTATCACCAGGGTTGGGTAGGGTTACTTTAACTGGATTACTTTCAATGACTTTTGGATTACTCCAATACCAAATGTGCTAATAAAAGACAAAAGAAACTCAATATGAGTAAAATGACTACATTTTGTGCAGGCTTGGGGAGTAACGGAATACATGGAACGGCAAAAATGATGTTGGGAAGCTCATCTCATCTCTCATCTCATTAGCTGTACCGCTTATCCTCATTAGGGTTGCGGGGGGCTGGAGCCCATCCCAGCCATCTCCAGGCAGTGGGCAGGGGACACCCTGAACTGGTTGCCAGCCAATCGCAGGGCAAACAGGGACAGACAACTCATTCGCTCATTCACACCTAGGGGCAATTTGGACCGGCCAATTCACTTGAAATGCATGGTTTTTTTTGGAATGTGGGAGGAAACCGGAGTGCCCGGAGGAAACCCACGCAAGCACGGGGAGAACATACAAACTCCGCACAGGAAGTCTGGAGCTGGATTTGAACCCACGACAGGTTCCCATGACATGAACTGTGCCGCACAAGCGCTAACCACTGCGCTGCCGTGCTGCCCCATTTATTCCTAAGACTTAAAAAGTGGTCGGTGGCGCCCTCTGTTGGCTGCGGCTGCATCGGCTCGCTACAACGGGTCAGGTGCAATCGACATTTCGTTCTGTGTACATTGTTACACAGAATGACAATACAAGGAAATTATTATTATTATTATTATTATTTATTCATATTTAGTTTATTTTGTCTTTTATTAGCATGTTTTGGCATTGGAGTAATCCACGAGTAATTGAAAGTAATCCAGTTAAAGTAACCCTACTCAACCCTGTCTATCACTAACTGTCTGTACATCACTTTCAGTGATAATTGATGACATAAGAAACAAATACAGTCTCCCAGAAAGACAACTACAGCGAAAAAAAAAGTAAATAAACCAGTTGCAGATTACTGCAGTTTTTTTTTTTTTCATGTTTTCATGTTCAACACTTTTCCCGTAATTACTACACTAATCTGTGTTCCTACTCTGTGCTACCGCACCACTCTGAGTGGGTCCCTGAAATAAATCTGCAAACAGAGGAGAAATAAATATTTACTTCTGGTTGGATATTTTAATGAATAAAATACACTAGAACTGCTTATTATTGTGTTTATATAGACAGCACAAGTAGATAGTGAAGGATTTTATACATTTGACTATAAAGCAAGCATTTGCCTCTTACTACCCCTTTTGAACATATTGTGTAACATTATTTTTTTGTTGAGTTATTGTTTTTGTTTTGTTGTTAAGTTATTGTTTTTGTTCTGTTTTTTTTTATTTATTTTTTTAATGTTCGAATAAAGTCTTGATTCATTAACTCATTCAAGGATTGTATACGATTGAATACAAGTTACATTTATTGAGTCCAAATAAAGAGTTTCACCAAGTAGGCTATAGTTCAATGTCAGGTCGCGCCGTCCCGAATGCAGAGTATTTTGTCTAGTTCTGTTGATAACAGGAGTCTGATGGGATGGTGGAGCCCAGGGGGCTTCGTTGACGCGCCCATGGGATGAGCCGGGACACCATCTTGCGGAAAGACGTGGGCGGAGAGGAAAGCGAGAGGACTTGAAGAGCTGGTTGGCCAGAGACTTGAGCGACACTAATTCGACTAATTCGGCCATATTTGATGGAGTTCACTTAGTTCAATTGCTAATTAAATTAAATCTGCCCCGAGTGAAAATTTCGGCTATTCTTGAATTTAGGTTTGTGTTTGGTTAATTGAGTCAAACAACTAATTCGAACAATTTGGTAAACTGTACATTTTGATATTTTATTCCCAACAAGATACAAAATGTTAATTCATAAAACGTTACGGTACTCGATACCAAGGAAAGTAATCGTGTTTCTCTGTTCCAGGTTTTTCAACAGGCTTCATTAAGCAGATCAGTGAGCTAGGTTGTTTGTCTCAATAGTGCATTGCAATAATACTAAACATATTACTTCAATGTAGAACCTGTGCACGTCTTGATTACCGTAAATTGCGGGCTATAAGCCGCTACTTTTTTCCCTAACTTTCAACCCTGCGGCTTATTCAGTGAAGCGGCCGATTTATGTAATTTTTCTAACGGCCACCAGCGGCGCTCGAGTGTTGCTACCATTAACTGCCCTGTCACTACCATTAACTGCCCTGTCACAGTCACCGTTTGGGATGAAAGCTATATTATTATTTTTAAAGCTTTGAAAACTCTCGGTGTACCGTCTTTCTTTGTAAATATGTGTAACCAATGTATAATATGTATTTGCAACTGTATTTTTTTGTAATGTATTTATTAGTATTTATTTTAGACACTTATTCTGATATGTTTTGCACGGGTGAACGAAAAATGAGGGGCGAAACAAACGCGGGGTGCCGAGTTTAAGTGGGGACCGCTAAAGGTGAGGGACAGACAAGAAAAGAAGAGGGGTTAAAAAGTTGGTTAAAGAAAAGGGAGTTGCGTGAGTAAATGTGTTCATCTGTTATATTTTTCCCACCCTTACCTTTGGAAATATACACTTTTTTTCTTGGATTACTTGCAACCGGACCCGGACTCTGCAGGTCTGCATCAAACCTTAAGTACCGGTATCATTTTCCATTCATTTTGCCGCCTGTGGATTATTGGACTGTGGACTTTAATGAAGGACATTCAGTTTCACTTGAAGTCGGATTTGGGTTAATTTTGTGTTTGTGTTACCGTATTTTCCGCACTATAAGGCGCACCTAAAAGCCTTTATTTTTTTTCAAAAGCTGACCATGCGCCTTATAATACAGTGCGCCTTATTTATGGATCAATTTTAAAATTGCAAAGTTTTCCAACTAACTTGCAGCCGCCGACTAGATTTTCCCCTGAACGACAAGTAGTACGCGGTGTATGCTGGGATTTATTTACCGGCGTTTCATTGGCTAACCAATGTGTCAATCATCATTTGAATCGATCACTATTGGCTAAAGTTATTCGGAGGTCAAGGGGGCGGATCCTTTTTATCATTTACAGGCTGGCATTGGCTCAAACGGCAAACAAAGCCTGCAATTGGCCGAAAAAGATGTGTCAATCAACAGTTGAATCGATCACTATTGGCTAAAGTTATTCGGAGGTCAAGAGGCGGATCCTTTTTATCATTTACAGGCTGCCATTGGCTTAAACGGCGAAACAAAGCCTGCAATTGGCCGAAAAAGATGAATGAAATGAAATGAAATGAAATGATTTGCATTTATATAGCGCTTTTCAAGTCACTGACTTCCCAAAGCGCTTTACAATGTGCTCCACATTTCCCAATAGCGGCCTTGCAGCCATGTAAGGCGCTAACCTGCTTATTGGGGGTATTAGGGGTTCAGTGTCTTACCCAAGGACACTTCGACATGTAATGCGTATAGCATGTGACTGACGGCATAGAGAAAGCATTTTTTTCTATTCTGTATTTGTAAATATTGTATTCTCCTGGATTTACTACCCTCACGGATATAAGAGGACATTGGCTGCACATTATTATGAACACAACGACTTCGGTGAGCTTACTCCGGGTTTTATATTGTCCCTGTATCTTGTTTCAGACTGAACTCGATGTTTCTGTGATAAGCGGTGCAGATAATGGATGGAATGGAGTGTCTATTTTTAAATTAAACTCAATTCCAAGTGTTTATTGTCATATGCACAGTAAAGTTGCGAGCGAAAAGGAAAATAGATACTAAGGAATGGTTGGCATTTCTTGAATCCCAAGACTTTGACCTTCCTAATGATGGAACGATGCATTTGAGTGACATCTTACGGACACCGCATCCGCACGTGTTCTCGACACGTATTTGCGTCTTTGCAAGCTTTGGGAATGTTAAGGGGGTAAGAAGTTGGACTGAACTATCTGACTGTTTTGTCGACGTTCCCATTGTAGCGCCTTATAATCCGGTGCGTCTTATGTATGTCAAAAATAGGACCAAAAACTATTTTTTCGGGGTGCGCCCTATAACCCGGTGCGTCTTATAGTGCGGGAAATACAGTACATCTTTAAATGTGGGCGCATGCGGTTTATATACAGGTGCGGCTTGTGTATGTACAAAATCGGTTTTCCTCTTGAAATGTGGTGGGTGGGGCCTATAATCAGGTGCGCTCTATAGTCCGGAATTGATGGTAGTTTTCAATCTTTATTAAAATAATTGTGGATGAATCCTTAACAGCACAACTTTGAACCAAAGAGCTGAAGAAGTATTTTCGTTGGGTTGGGGTTAAAGTAAATATCTGCTGGGAGACCGAGAGAGATCAAGAAATCAGGTCAAGTCAAAGTTTTCTTTTGCAAAAGGAGGTCATTTCATCCGAATGCAGTCCGACCAGAAAGGTCCTTCTCCCAGCTGTGGTTTGAAAACAGTCTACAAATAGAAGCCCCCTTTTCCCAACAACTCATAATTAACAGTAGCTACTCTCTTAAACACGTTGTAGTTAAACATATTGTTTTTTCTCGTCACGATTCACACGTTAGTATATTAAAATGAGATCCCACGATATAATAATAGACATTTTAGAATCAATTTGCATACTTCTCTGCAAGTGGACTTGGGTAATGATATATGATTTCTTGTCAGCTGCAATTTTGTCAGGACCACAAGCAGGGATAAATGTTGAGGACGTGCATTTCCTTTTACAGTACTTCTTTTTAATGATACAACCGCTGTGATAGTCAATGCTCCCTCTAAGCTGAGCTTTTCCGAGCATAAGAAAATCTAGCAAGCTCACAAAAATCAGGGCTCGATTAATTAAGAAGCGAATTAATTCAAAGATAGAGTGCATGAAGGTAAAAATACAAGGGTTATGCGCTATTTTGAAGTCAAGGTCGAAGTAGAACGAAGTTGAGTTAAGTCAGTAGAGTTTTGCGAGAACCGGCTTCTTTGGCTCACTAAAAAGAACCGGCTCTTTCGGGTCCCAAACCGCTCTCCGGGTTGTTTTTGCTTCTTTAATCCCTACACGACCAATTATTATGCAAAATTGTGCACAAAATGACTTAAAGGAAGGGGGGAATTAGAACCAAAAAAAAAAAAAAAAAAAAGTAGGGAAAAGCTGAGAAAAAAAGAAACAAAAGGAAGAGAAAAAAGAAGAAACATTTCAGAAAAAAAGGCAGAAAAAAGAAAATGAAGAAATACAGGGAAAAAAAAGAAATAGAGAAAAAAAAGTAACAGCTAGGAAAAAATTTTTTTACCAAATGAATAAAATGACTACATTTTGTGCAGGCTTGGGGAGTAACGGAACACATGGAACGGCAAAAATGATGTTGGCAAGCTATTTGGATTTATTTTCATTTTGTTTCTGTCGCATTTTATGTTAGTTTTGCTGAAAATCAAAGAGATCAAAGCCAGGAGAGAAGGCTTACCACGTGTTGTGAGTCATCATTTTATTCATATTTAGTTTCTTTGGTCTTTTATGAGCATATTTGGTATTGGAGTAATCCAAAAGTAATGGAAAGTAATCCAGTTAAAGTAACCCTACCCAACCCTGATCATCCAAGGGGCCAGGTCTGGCCCTCAGGTCATATGTTTGACATAGCGGCACGACCACCATCCCAAAAGTTGAATGTTTCTCTCGAATCGTTCATTGCACAGGGGAAGATACTTTTAAGTACTAGTGTGTCATTTTCAAGAAACCTAAAAGCGTTGCCAAGCAATCTGGGATCAATTGTTAGCAGTTCTCTGGAGAATTGCAACATGGGCCAATAATCACCAGGGGAAAAGACCATGTCATTGAGCTCAGCTCCAGCCTCCCTTGTGATGGAGGACTTGGCTGTCAATTGACCAGAGTGGAAACCGCAAAGCCAATTAGGACACGCTTCCTCTATCGCCACATCTGATCAAGCCGGCCGATCGGCTGTTCTCATTCATTAAAAATCTGAAATGCTTGATGATAAAAGTCATTGCATGAATACAGCCACGTTTAATATCTATTACACCTACTACTGCTTCTTTAAAAGAGAAATGCTTTATCAGTATCTAGTATTGCCCGCTTTCTCTCATAGATAAAAAACAGTAACCAGTTCCAGGTTCTAGTTACTTCATTTAAAAGTAACTCCGTTATAATCTTATCTCATCTCATCTCATCAGCTGCACCGCTTATCCTCAGTAGGGTCGCGGGGGTGCTGGAGCCCATCCCAGCAATCATCGGGCAGTGGGCAGGGGACACCCTGAACTGGTTGCCAGCCAATCGCAGGGCACACGGGGACAGACAACTCACTTGCTCATTCACACCTAGGGACAATTTGGACCGGCCAATTCACGTGAAATGCATGTTTTTGGAATGTGGGAGGAAACCGGAGTGCCAGGAGGAAACCCACGCAAGCACAGGGAGAACATACAAACTCTGCACAGAAAGTCTGGAGCTGGATTTAAACCCATGCAGGAGGTTCCCATGACTTGAACTGTGCCGCACATGCGCTAACCACTGCCCCGCCGTGCTGCCCCTCCGTTATAATGATTTATCTTATTTATTTTAATGAACAAACTAATGTCATCAACATGAATATATGTGTAGATAATATAAGTGTTCCAATTGACAATTATTGTATCAACAATGCTTTTTTCTATCAGCTAAACATGTCACGGTTGCCATGGCGCCCAGCTGGTCCCAGCAGGGTGGTGCCGGGTTCTTTCGCGGTTGCCACGGCGCCCAATTGGCCCCGCCCACCGGCTGAGATGCGTTGATTGATTGCTCCTTGGGAGTACTTAAACGCGGTCCTTTGAGTCGTAAGTTGTCTGAGCGTCTGTGATGCTTCCTTAAAACTTCTGTGAATTTGCCTGTGTCTGATCCTGTTTTTTTTTGGGGGGGCCTGATTTGTTTGATTTTTACCACGCTTTTGTTTGGATTTCAATCCACTTCCGCGACCATCGATCCCCGGATCGAATGTGCGCGCATTGCTCCTCTCCCTAATAAATTGTGAGTACGTTACGCGAGTGGGTTCTAAATTCTGTTTCCTGCCCTGGTCCGTGACAAAACAACTATTAAAGAGGGCGTCCGCGGCACAGTTCCGAGCAGAGTTTGCATGTTCTCCCTGTGCTTGCGTGGGTTTCCTCCGAGCACTCTGGTTGAATTGCATTTCAGGTTGAGTGGCTGGTCCAGGATGTCCAAGTCAAGTCACGTCCATTCATATAGCCCTTAATCACAAAAATGTCTCAAAGGACTGCACAGGATTACAATTACACCATTACCTGATCTTAAGCCAACAAGCAGGCAAGGAAAAACTCAAAACCTCAGCGTGAGGAAAAAAGAAACCTTGAGAAGGGGCCTCACAAGTGGTATACCCCCATCCAGGATGACCAGGGTAGAATATATTTAGCATTGAGTTACAGTACACAAACAATAGTAAACATCAATAATCATATACACATATATAGAATAGAGTAGAATATACCTTTATTGTTATTGTTACAACGTGGGTTGAATATATTGTGACAACAAAATTGGACGTGGCACTCCAGTCCCACATTTTACCGCGAGGACAAAAAAACCAAAGAGATAAAGGAACAAAGAAGATGTTTGTACTGTCGTTGATTGCATAGGCTTTGTTTTCCTCCGGAGGGGGGTATATGAGGGGGTGAGGGACAGACAGAGATGGCCGGATCCAACTAGATGTTTGATCTTACTGTACACACGGTATCACATACTGTATAAGTAGTACTCCCTAGGTTTGAATGAGAGAGTTATTTATTTGTCTCTCTCCGCCCTGCGATTGGCTGGCAACCAGTTCAGGGTCTCCCATGCCCACTGCCCGAAGATAGCTGGAATAGGCTCCAGCGGTGCAGATAATGGATGGATGGAACCATTATAGAAAACCATCAAAAACTAACAACACTGAACAGTAATTTAGTAAAATGTGACATCATGCTTGCTATATAAATAAAGTACTTTAAGTCAAGCCAAGTCATTTTTGTATATCACAAATAGTCTCAAAGGACTGCACAGGTTATTGCACGGACTATTATTATAATAGAATAGAATAGAATAGAATATACCATTTATTAGCATATTTGGTATTGGAGTAATCCAAAAGTCATTGAAAGTAATCCAGTTAAAGTAACCCTACCCAACCCTGGACGTATCCTGGCTCTTTAATAGAATGGTGTGAATATTATATGGGCTTTGACCATCAGACTATTTTCATTCATTGATGTGACAACGAAATTGGGCATGACACTCCAGTTTCACACATTCACAGTGAGGTAAAAATAAACACGGAGATAAAGGAACAGAGAAGATAAGGTTATAAAAAAAGGAGGATAAGGTTATAGTTATAATTTACACAATATTTACGCAAGAAATGTCGGCATGTAGGATGTTACATACAGTTTGGTATCGTAAGGGTTTGTGCAATATGCATTTGGTGCAAAAATAGTCAACATAGTGCAAAAAAATAGTCAACATATGCATTTGGTGCAAAAAATAGACATGATAGTGCAAAAAAATAGTCAACATATGATTTTGGTTCAAAAAATAGTCATCATAGTGCAAAAAATAGTCAACATATGAATTTGGTGCAAAAAATAGTCATCATAGTGCAAAAAATAGTCAACATATGAATTTGTTGCAAAAAATAGTCATCATAGTGCAAAAAATAGTCAACATATGAATTTGGTGCAAAAAATAGTCATCATAGTGCAAAAAATAGTCAACATATGAATTTGTTGCAAAAAATAGTCATCATAGTGCAAAAAAATAGTCAACATATGCATTTGGTGCAAAAAATAGACATGATAGTGCAAAAAAATAGTCAACATATGATTTTGGTTCAAAAAATAGTCATCATAGTGCAAAAAATAGTCAACATATGAATTTGGTGCAAAAAATAGTCATCATAGTGCAAAAAATAGTCAACATATGAATTTGTTGCAAAAAATAGTCATCATAGTGCAAAAAATAGTCAACATATGAATTTGGTGCAAAAAATAGTCATCATAGTGCAAAAAATAGTCAACATATGAATTTGTTGCAAAAAATAGTCATCATAGTGCAAAAAATAGTCAACATATGAATTTGGTGCAAAAAATAGTCATCATAGTGCAAAAAATAGTCAACATATGAATTTGTTGCAAAAAATAGTCATCATAGTGCAAAAAATAGTCAACATATGATTTTGGTTCAAAAAATAGTCATCACAGTGCAAAAAATAGTCAATATATGAATTTGGTGGAAAAAATAGTCATCACAGTGCAAAAAATAGTCAACATATGAATTTGGTGGAAAAAATAGTCATCATAGTGCAAAAAATAGTCAACATTGTGCAAGGTGAGCAGTAAACATAGTGCAGTCAACATTGTGCAAGAAACATAGACATGAGTACCATTTTACGTTCGTATGAGGTAGTTTTTCAGTTTTTATTACACCACCCCTGATCTAAAACCTACATGAGGGCAAGGAAAAACTCAAAAACCTCAACATGAGGAAAATGAAGAAACCTTGAGAAAGGACCGCACAAGTGGTAATCCCCCTTCCAGGATGACCAGGCTGCAATGGATCTTGCAATAATAGATAATACTGTAGAGTTAAGAGGGAAAAAAGAAGGCACAAAAAAATAGCTAGTCTTCTATATTGAGCATGCAACATGGCCATAATGTCCATTTAATGACTCTGTTATCCCAATAAGGCTTTTCCCAGGAGCTTCACTTCACCTGTTAAAAACATTCTCTTAGGGGATTCTGTCAGGCACCGACAACGGGGACAAACAGATGGCTGCCTTCATGTGTTAAAGCTGCATGAGAAGAATCCCTGGGAGGCTACTTCGACCCTCTCAAGCAGTCTTTAAACTACAAATTAAACATAACCTGAACCTGTCATGCGCAATCGTGCACTGCCCGCACATTCTCAGCGCACAAGAAAATCTATCCAGCACAATGTTCCCTCTAAGCTGCGTGTCTGCGCAATTGCGCGCTACCCAGAGCTTTTCTAGCCAGCTCACAAAAATCATGGCTCGAAATTGCTAATTAAGAAGCGTATTAAGTGCATGAAGGTAAAAATACAAGGGTTCCCCTGACGTTGTGTTCTAAATGCTGTATTTTGAAGTCAATGTCGAAGTAGAACCAAGTAGAGTAAAGTCAGTAGAGTTTTTCGGGAACCGGCTTTTTCGGCTCGGCTCACACTTTAACCAGCTCGGTAGCCTAGATGGTAGGGCGCCCGCTCCGAGACTGGGAGGTCGCTGGTTCAAGCCTCGGCCGAGTCATACCTAAGACTTACAACATTGGTACCCATTGCCTCCCTGCTTGGCGCTAGGCATTAAGGGTTGGAATTGGGGGGTTTGGTCACCTAATGACTCCCAACACAGCAGTTGGGTCTAAAAACCCGGCCCCGATCGAAGGCGACGAGTCACGTCAATAGCTTCGCGTGACAAAATGATTTCCGGTAGATATCATGTTGATGGTTGATACTGGCTGAATAATAAATAAATAACTGTAAAAAGAACTGGCTCTTTCGGGTTCCAAACGGCTCTTCGGGTTGTTTTTGCTTCTTTAATCCCTACACGACCAAATATTACGATCACTTGTTAAAATGTATTGTGATGGTTGATATTCTAAAAATGTATTTCATGTAAACTGAAAAGAAAACTATTGAATTTGTTTGGAGCAGTCTCCAGTGCGCTGCTAACATGTTGAAAGCCAGCGGAGGTACTAACCACATGTTTTGAATATGTTGTGTCACTCATTGCAGCAACTGTAATAGAAGCCTCATCATCCAGTCCAGCCTAAATGTGGATCTTTGGTGGGACGGGTACACCGCAGTTACACTTAGTTTTAATCATCACAGTTTATTGGTAATACAAAGCAGTTATCACTTCAACATTTTTCAGTTCACAACAATATTGTACATTATACAAAATATTATTGCTGAAATAATCATATGAATCTATATTTTCATTCAGTTCTAATCATCACAGTTAATTGGTAATACAAAGCAGTTATCACTTCAGATTTTTCAGTTCACAATATTGTACACTATACTAAATAATATTGCTAAAATATTTATATATTCATGCATTTTTAATCATCAGTTAATTGGTAATACAAAGCAGTTATCACTTCAAATTTTTCAGTTCATATATTCTTCGTGGTTTGCTGTCCCGCCATAGTTGTCATGCTTTCTCAAGGTCCAATCCATTATCATCCTCCTCATAGCGTCACCAGGAATATAATTTAGTCCATTTGGCAGAAAAGTCCTTTTCTTGCTAGGATTATTCTTTTGTTTATTTTCTTTCATCGAATCGTTCACTTCAAAACACGTGTTTTCCTTGCCTTCGCGGTCTTCTGAAGAATTTCTCCGCCGTTTTTTCGTGCCGCAATTATTGCCGTTGTTACCACTTTCTGTATTATGTTTCGACTTATTATCGACACTGAAGAAATTACCAATTTTTTGGTTGATTTGCACCTAGTACCAACTGTTTTTTTTCGGAGGCATACTTCTCTTTCACTCGACAACCGCCACAACAATGACGTCATCTCGAAGCAACGAGATCTCGTTTGCCGAGATCGGCGCGAGACCAAAACAACAATGGCGGATGGCGGATCTACCTGACGAAAAGTTTGGAGTGCGGTAAATCTTTGTTAAAAAAAAAAAAAAAGGAATCGGGTAATAATGACAATTTGGTGTCAAAAACGTTGCGTACCGGGGACGCACGTTGATTTGAGACTATGCGTCCCCAGCAAAAATGATGCGACTAGGACGCAGGGACGCAGGCAAACCAGAACACTGGATAGGTTATGCAAAAAGCTTTCTCAAGGTTTTGCTTTGGTGTGCAAATTATGTATTTAATAGCAGAGTGCTTTTGAGCAAAGGCTCCAAAAACAACTCTAGCATTTTTAAAGCCCAGCACAAATAACATTATATGTTTCGTGTCTTTAATCTGTAGACATGCCACTGCCCTGCGGTAACTTTATTTTTATTACAACACTAAATCACTGCTGTGATAAAAAAGATACCGTCTTAGAAAACATCTTTGCAGTAAGGCAACAAGACAGAAATACTATCATTTGACTTTACAGCAAGGCAGGAGAACCCAATAGCTATGTACCAGGGCTGTACTACTGCCATTTTCCAGTACCCAGTTTATTCTGACTTGTGGTTTATAATGGTGGTTTGTAGAACCCTCTAAGACTTTTTGTGATTATAGACCGTACAAATAAATGCGACTCGACATACCAAATACAGTGGAACCTCGGTTTTCGAACGCCTCTCAGTTCGAACAAATCGGAGTCCGACCAAAAATTTCAAAGTTGCTACAGGTGAAAAAAGACTTTAACTTGATTACTTTCAATTACTTTTGGATTACTCCAATACCAAATATGCAAATAAAAGACAAAATAAACTAAATATAAATAAAATTACTAAATCTTGTGCAGGCTTGGGGAGTAACGGAATACACAGAACGGGAAAAATAAAATTGGCAAACTGGATTTATTTTCATTTTGTTTCTGTCGCATTTTATGTTCGTTTCACCGGAAATCAAAGAGATCAAAGACAGGAGAGAAAGCTTACCACGTGTTGTGAGTCATCATTTTATTCATATTTAGATTATTTTGTCTTTTATTAGCATATTTGGTATTGGAGTCATCCAAAAGTAATTGAAAGTTGTCCAGTTAAAGTAACCCAACCCTGGAAACGTCCCTGACATTTTCTCAAAAGCGTGATCTGTGTTGCAGCTGGAACTGAATATTTTTTTGCATTCACCTGCAGTAACCAATTTCCCAGGTTAAACCAATCATGTGCATTATCTTTTAATCAGTGGTACTGTTTGAGTGATTGCTACATGAGGGTGACATTTACCTATCTACGTTGACCGATGGAAGACTGAAAAGCCTCAGCATCAGCAGCTTCCATGTCCTACATGTTAGGTTCTCAACAGCTTTCCCATCTGTTTCACTTGTAATGCAATTTGCCTTTCATTTCCTAATGTTCCTTTAATCACCAGCCTAGGTGCACCAGGGCTAATAGCGGAGGTCACAAGTTGAAGTCTGTCCTGCGGACTAGAATTAATGTGGGCCGAAGAATGCATTCTGCATTATAAAACATGACCTGTTCTGTCCTTGTCTGTCTTATTTCTGGTTCTTTCTACTGTTCAGAAATCTCATGTATGTTGTATCCAACTTAGAAAAATACCATCAAGTTAATTCAAATACACTGAACCATGTTTTAATTCATTAGTGCAAGAGAGAAGACCCTCAAGTTCCCTTTGTTTTCTATAACATGCAAAGTTGGTAGAGTCGAGCAGGAACCGGCTTCTTCGGCTCGGCTCACTAAAAGGAATCGGCTCTTTCGGGTCCTAAACAGCTCTTCAGGTTGTTTTTGCTTCTTTAATCCCAACATGACAAAATCTCATCTCATCTCATCAGCTGCACCGCTTATCCTCAGTAGGGTTGCGGGGGTGCTGGAGCCCATCCCAGCAATCATCAGGCAGTGTGCAGGGGACACCCTGAACTGGTTGCCAGGCAATCGCAGGGCACACAGGGACAGACAACTCGCTCAATCACACCTAAGGACAATTTGGACCGGCCAATCCACCTGAAATGCATGTCTTTGGAATGTGGGAGTAAACCAGAGTGCCTGGAGGAAACCCACGCACGGGGAGAACATACAAACTCCGCACAGTAAGTCCGGTAGCTGGATTTGAACCCACACAGGAGGTTCCCAAGACCTTGGAACTGTGCCGCACACGCGCTAACCACTGCGCCGCCGTATATGATAAGTGCGTTTTGAAAATGGTCAACTGCCCATTTTGCACATCTGGTCAGCTGCTCCCTTGCACATCTGTTCTCCTCTGCACTATCGTACTCCAGTGTTATTGTATAGTGACTTGTTTACCTGACTGCCCATTTTGCACACCTGGTTAGCTGCTCCTCTTGCACTCTTTGCACTACTGTATAATACTATACATAGCTATGAATTATTCAGCATATCATCAGTACTTCAATATATCTACAACATATATATATATATATCTGTACATTCAAAAAAAGTGTGCGCGTCAGATGTATCGACATTTCGTTCTGTATACACGTGTACAAGAATGACAATTAAGTATATCTGAATCTGAATCTGAGTACAGTCCTTAAACATGCCCCATTAAAGTCGCCGGCGACGATAAAAGCTCCGTCGGGGTGTGCAAGCAGCTATTTATTGATAGCAGCGGGCAGGGGATTTAGCGCTATGCTAACTTAGCATCCGGTGGAACGTAAACAGCAAGCACATTGACCACAGTTAGCTCTCTCGGTAGATAGAAGGGTCTAGACGATACTGCTAGAAATTATATCGAGTGAGCAGTGTGTGTCAATGATTCGGCTGTTATTGCAGCGCATAGTCCCCAACCTGTTTTTACCGGAGTCTTCGTCTCGTTCGTGCCGGTGAAGCGTGTGTCCTGCTAGTTGGACTGCAGCGTCGGGAAAGCCAAGTCTCGTGATGATTAAATTACTCCAATTTCGGACGCTGTTGGTGGCAATCCGCAGCTCAAATTCACTATTTTTGTGGACGATGGATCTGGCGTTGGTTAGGAACATGCTCGGAAGCACTGGTCTGTGTGGTTGCCTTCTTAGCCTAGGCCCGACTGGCAGCCTTTTACTTTTGCTCCATCCTTGTCGGCAGGAAGATCACCCAGGGAGATCCGGTGGTCTCTGTATATCCCTCGGGATGTTGTGGATGTTACCGTAGTTGCTAGTTTGGTTAGTTAGCATATTTGGTATTGGAGTAATCCAAAAGTAATTGATAGTAATCAAGTTAAAGTAACTCTACCCAACCCTGCACATGATTCAGATATGGATTACTCCAGCAGAGAAGGCTTTGCAGGCCCTTGTGGCCCACTATTGATGAATACACCTGATGGACAAATTTCTTCTGGGCAGAATCGACATTGACCTTTAAGTTGAGAACTTTGCACACCCTCAAGGAAATCCTAATGCGGAATGTTCTGTAGGTGGGAAAAGCCTATTAGTAGTGATTTGGAAAAACATCTGGGCTTATGGGCTAAAATAACCTGTTCAGAAGCATGCTTTTTTTAAAAGTACTTGTGTCAATTCATGCAGGAAATTAGCACAGCCGGTGATTTTCCGCAAAGATATTTCTTGAGCTCCAGATGGCCCGGAGTTCAAATTATTTTCTGGAGCAGAATAGGGACATTGTTCGATAGTGTTTTCTTTTCTATTTTTGCTTTCACTTCTTGAGCGCTGTCAAGAAACTGTTGTGCTGTGCGGAGGGACGCAAACTCGCACAATACAGCAGTTAGCTTCTGCAAATCAACTACTGATCTGCACGTGTCCAGTGTTCCCTCTAAGCTGAGCGCAATTGCGCACTTCTCGCACATTCTCAGCGCACAAGAAAATCTAGCCAGCACACAAAAATCAGGGCTCAAAAATTCTAATTAGGAAGCAACTTAAGTCAAAGTTACAGTGCATGAAGGTAAAAATACACGGGTTCCCCTGACGTTGTGTCCCAAATACGGTATTTTGAAGTCGAGTCGAAGTAGAATGAAGTTGAGTAAAGTTAGTAGAGAACCGGCTTCTTCGGCTCGGCTCACTAAAAGGAACCGGCTCTTTCGGGTCACAAACGGCTCTTCAGGTTGTTTTTGCTTTTTTAATCCCAACATGAACACATGTTATGTAAAATTATGCACAACATGACTTAAAGGAAGGGGGAATAGAACAAATAAGAAAAAACATACCAAAATGAAAAAGTAGTGAAAAGCTGAGAAAAAAAGAAACAAAAGGAAGAGAGAAAAAGAAGGAACAATTTAGAAAAAAGCCAGAAAAAAAGAAAAGACAGAAATGTAGGAAAAAAGTAAACAGAGAACAAAAAGAAAAAAGTAACAAAAAGTAGAAAAAAACACGGAAAAAAGAAGAAAAAGTTTGTGTTGCATTCAAATAATTTTAAGTGAATCTTTTTGCCAACATTGTACTTCCACTAAAAAATGTGATCAAGTACAGTTCTGTATCTTACAACCGACTAAATAAGCCCCCAAAAATGTTAATATTATGCGACAAAATATATCAGGAAATAAAAAGAAATGGATATCTTGTGAAAGAATTGTAAGAACAAACACGTTTGTAGGCTGTACAACCTTTGCAATAATACATGAGTCATTTCATTCAAAAGAGAAAAATAATTTTGCTTTGCCGGAAACTCGCAAAATGTAACGTGATGTCAAGTTTTGAACGTGTTTGATAATGACTTAGTTGCCACACTTGGGATTATGGTTGCTCACTGTTGTTTCAAGCGTTGCTCACCGACTTTGTGTGAACGCTCAGACCCAGGGAAAATTACAGGGAACATTGCACGCGTCTACTAATGAATGCGTAGATCCAACTTGCACTATGTTTTATTTTCACCCCATCTTTATTGCGGTTTGACATAGGTTTATATGCTCATGTAGCATCTCACTGAATATTTTATTGCATAACGTGCTCATTACATATTTCCAGCACTAATGATGTGGCGAGTCATCAAGCAAACATAAAGTTACCATTTTACAGTTAAAGTACAGTTGTGCAAATGATGCATAGAAGCAGAAGAGAAAATCATGCAACAAATATGCACTGATGCAAAGAGGCCTCGAACACTCTTAATGTGAGATTTTGTCAACAATTTTTATATGAAGATGGTAGAGAGTTTAAAATATAATACTCAGTTTGGATGGAAATGGTAATAAAGGTCATTTTTTTGCAAATGCAAATGATGTTAGAACAGGGGTGACCAGATCTACTTTGTGTTGCTGATTTGTGGGAAAGGCTACCATTTTGATATACGTTTGTAAAATAATAACTGTGTTATGACTATGTTATTACCAGGTTCTAATTATTAGAGGCGAGACAAGACAAAAGCTAAAATCAAATGGCAACAATTCATCACTGGTAAGCTATTTTTGTCATGGTTGCCATGGCGCCCAATTGGCCCCACCCGTGTGGCTCATTGACTGATTGGCTTCCCTTTTATTTAAGCTCAGTGCTCTCACTCACCCTTTGTCAGCCTGTCAACAAACCTCTGCTCCCCCAAGACGTGGGTTTCGACTCTGTCCGGTTTCCTGCTGGTTTCCTGTCTGGTATTGTTCCCGACTACTTTGTTCGGTTTAATATCGATCTTCAGTTTAGTTCCTGTCTAGTTTGTCCTGTTTGAATTCGATATCCAGTTTTGATATCAACCTTGTCTGTCCCGCCCTGTCCGGTATTGACCCCATCTGTCCAATAACTGCTCGTGCAATTGGTATCAATCTCGTCGGCCTCTGGCTTCCTGCCATTCCACGTCAGACTGCTGCCTTGCATCTTCCGGCCCAACTATCGCTGAATTACTATATATATATATATATATATATATAGCATCTCTCATCTCATTAGCTGCACCACTTATCATCAGTAGGGTCGCAGGGTTGCTGGAGCCCGTCCCAGCAACCATCGGGCAGTGGGCAGGGGACACCCTGAACTGGCTGCCAGCCAATCGCAAGGCACACAGGGACAGACAACTCGCTCGCTCATTCACACCTAGGGATAATTAGGACCGGCCAATCCACCTGAAATGCATGTCTTTGGAATGTGGGAGGTAACCGGAGTGCCCGGAGGAAACCCACGCAAGCACGGGGAGAACATACAAACTCCGCACAGTAAGTCCGGTAGCTGGATTTAAACCCACACAGGAGGTTGCCAAGACCTTAGAACTGTGCCGCACACGCGCTAACCACTGCGCTGCCGTGCTGCCCTATATATATGTTTTTTTATTTTTTATTTTTTATTTTTTTCTGGAATATTTTGCCCTTATCGCCTTTGATCAGGAGAAAACTCCGCCCATACAAATAGTACTATGTACTTTACATCACAGTCACGTGTATGGCAACATCACATTCAACAGAAAACAATGAATGTTTGTGTCATGTTTGATGTCCAACAGAAACTATGAATTTTCCATTATCAAACGTTTTTTTTTTTTTTTTTCAAAAGCGCCAGGAAAGAACTAAGGAGTGCCAAAGGATTGCATGCAGCTCCAGAGCCGGTTGTTGCTTACCCCTGGAATATACAAACCATAATCTACTCCCACATTATCGCCTCTCCATCTTTGTTTAAGGAACAATGTAAAGCAATTTGTGAAGTTGCTCTTTGGATGATTTTCAACCAGCCAAAAACCATGAAAATAATACCGGACATTACTTTAATTATCTCTAGGTTGACAAGCCAAAACAATTTGGCTAATATGATGGAAACATCCAATATAGCAGATGCGCTGACATATTGCTCATGAAAAAAAATGCAATGAAAAAAGCAACCACCCCCTCTTCGTTTTAGATGTTTCCCAAGTTCCTTGTAAAAACTGTTATAAACAGCTCTTTGAGATGCCAACCTCAACCTAAAGTGTCTCTCCTAATGAATCAACTATTAAAAGAGACTTGATCTCTTCTCTCATCTACTTCCGCTTCAAACATCAGAGCCTGTGTAGTACAGTGGAACCTCTCAGTTCGAACAAATCGGAGTCCAACCAAAAATTTCGAGAAATTCTTGCTTCGCTGTTCGGTCGAAAAATCGGAGTTCGAACAATGGTAATGAAATGAAATGAAATGATCTGCATTTATATGACTTCCCAAAGGGCTTTACAATGTGCTCCACATTTCCCAATAGCGGCCTTGCAGCCATGCAAGGCGCTAACCTGCTTATTGATGGTATTAGGGGTTCAGTGTCTTACTCAAGGACACTTTGACATGTAACACGGACGAGCCGGGATTCGAACTGGGATCTCTTGATCCCAAGACGAGCGCTCTATCTGCTGAGCTACTGCCGCGAGAGTGCGTACGCTAGGATGCGATGCTGAGCAGCGTACGGGTGTTTTAGCCCCTTATTATGCCTACGAAGAAAGTGGGTGCAAGCGGCAAAGTTGCTACAGGTAAAAAAAAAAAGTAGTGCGTACAACTATTGCATTTAAGAAATAAATAATAGCCAAATATGAAGGAGGTGTGCGAGCGCCTTCTGCTGACCACCACAAAGGTAAGAAATCCTATTCATAAGATTACGATAACGCGAACGTACGATTAGCCTGGGGTAGCTTTAAGTTTAAGTTAAACATTCAGGGTGTTGGAACGGAGCCCAACATTGAGGGTGTTGGAACAGAGCCCACTTTCCAATGAACCGCTCACCACTTGTTGTGGAGACCCGGGTGCTAAATGACTTGTAAACGACCTGATTTTTTTATTTTTACACGTTCATGTTAGCGTAATCTTTCGTACGGAAGACTACGATAACGCGGGCGTACGATTAGCCTGGTTTAGCTTTATGTTTACTTTAAACATTCAAGGTAAACATTCAGGGTGCTGGAACGGATTAAAACTATTTATATTATTTTTAATGGGAAAAAGGATTTCGGTGATCGAACAAATCGTTTTTCGAACAGGGTTCTGGAACGGATTATGGTCGAGAACCGAGGTTCTACTGTAATGCAAAAGAATACATATTACAGTGTTGTTAATGTTTCATGATGTGTCCTTTTGTGAATAACTTTGTAACAGGACCAGCTATTTGAAAGTGTGATTTAAATAAAGATGACTTGTCGTCCCATGGTGTGTGTGGGACTTTAAAACAGGAGAGATTTTACATTCTGAGCTTTGGAGATGCTGAGCACCCAGAGTTTTTGGCAAATTTATTTTCACTTTAAGTGATCTAGGATCATGCATTACTGTTTGGGACTGTCACTTCCTATTAGACTTTGTGGTTAGCAGAAACACTATTACCATGGCTTGCCTAGTTTTACTCATTTATTTTTAACAGGGTACACACATACAAAACGCCGTAAGTTATTCTGATCTGAAAACAACAGGCGGGGTTGATTGAGTAAATGTGAAATACATGTGGTCTTAAAAAACATCGGATTTCATGTGGTAGTTGTGTAGTGGAAGGAAGTCCGTCTCTTTTTAGAGAACCGGCTTTTTCAGCTCAACTTATTAAAGAGAGCCGGCTCTACAACGGCTCACTTGCTTTGATATTACGAATTTTTATGTTGTATAAAGAAGTTAAGAAAAAATGAAGTATTTGTGTTTATTCCTTTAATCAGTATATTACCAACAAAAATGTAATGCAGAAAATGAATCAATAATTTGAATAATAAAATGTATTATCCTACTTAATTATATTTGCATGCATTTTTTCTTCTACAGTGAATGTCCAAGCGACTTCATTTTTGAACTTTTTTTTATAATAAACCTCTTTCATGTCAAGCAACTCAGGATCTCACAACAAAATTTTAATTAACAATATATATGATATAACGAGCGAGTGAATTGTCTGTCCCCGTGTGCCCTGCGATTGGCTGGCAACCAGTTCAGGGTGTTCCCTGCCCACTGCCTGATGATTGCTGGGATGGGCTCCAGCACCCCCGCGACCCTACTGAGGATAAACGGTGTAGCTGATGAGATGAGATGAGATGATATAACGAAACACATGTACAATATAACATGTTAAACGACATTAATAAACACATTACCGGACTTCCTGTGTGGAGTTTGTATGTTCTCCCCGTGCTTGCATGGGTTTCCTCCGGGCACTCCGGTTTCCTCCCACATTCCAAAGACATGCATTTCAGGTGAATTGTCTGGTCCAAATTGCCCCTAGGTGTGAATGAGCGATCGAGTTGTCTGTCCCTGTTTGCCCTGCGATTGGCTGGCAACCAGTTCAGGGTGTCCCCTGCCCACTGCCCGATGATTGCCGGGATGGGCTCCAGCATCCCCGCGACCCTACTGAGGATAAGCGGTGCAGCTAATCAGATGAGATGAGACATGTACATTATAACATGTTAAACTACATGAATAAACACGTTTGAAAAGAAAATATGGTAAGATTATTTTGTATTTTGTAAGGGAAAATACGACAGTTTGTAAGGCCATAGAGCCCTGGAGCTTGACAGGTATGTAAATTCTCACAATGGCTGGAGACTGACAACAAAATAAATGAATCATGGCCCGTTCTACTTCAGACGAACAAACGGTTACGAGTATAATTGCAGATCAAACGTTAGACCTAAAAAGGTCAAGTACGATCATTCTGACCCACACTGTTGTTATTTCTGCTTTATATCTTTATCGACTGCCTTCATTGTGTAAACATTTAATCACGCATTGTCTGAATACAATATGTATCACATAAATATTAAAGTCAATATCTCTCCTTGAAAAACTGAAGTCCATGCACGTACCATGCTTTGTCCCACAACAATTTGAGATGCGGGGCGGCAGTAGCTCAGGAGGTAGAGCGGTCGTCTTGGGATCAAGGGATCCCAGTTCGAATCCCGGCTCGTCCGTGTTACATGTCGAAGTGTCCTTGGGCAAGACACTGAACCCCTAATACCCCCAATAAGCTGGTTAGCGCCTTACATGGCTGCAAGGCCGCTATTGGGAAATGTGGAGCACATTGTAAAGCGCTTTGGAAAGTCATTGACTTGAAAAGCGCTATAGAAATGCATTTCATTTCATTTCATTTCACTTAGAGGTACATTATTCAAACTTCGTTGCCTTGATTTTTTGTGTATTCCCATGCACTAACATAAGGGGACAGGTTGCATACCTGTCGACCTTTACGTTTTTGCCGTACAAAGTATGTGTATTATGCATTTTAAGACGTGTACAACATACAAGAAAATCTGTACGGGAAAACGCAAATTTGTCAATTATGGGTACCATCCGGTATACACCCACTATCACCAAATGGCAAATAGAATAGAATAGAATTGAATATACCTTTATTGTCATCGTTACAAAATGGGTTGAACATATTGTGACAACGAAATTGGACGTGGCACTCCAGTTTCACATATAACAGTGAGGATAAAAGAAAACAAAGAAGATAAAGGAACAAAGATGATAAGGTCATAATTTACACAATATTTACACAAGAAATGTGGGCATGTAGGACGTAACATACAATCAATCAAGTCAAACGAGTTCGCCGCGGAAGCCTCTATCTCGGTATTGTTTTTTTTTTCGTTGCAAACAAAGAGAGCGGTTTGATGCTACTGTGCGCATGCGTCTGCCGCCTCGGATTTCATGTGGTAGTTATGTAGTGAAACGAAGTCCGTCTCTTTTTAGAGAACCGGCTTTTTCGGCTCAACTCATTAAAGAGAGCCGGCTCCCAAACGGCTCACTTGCTTTGATGCATTATATTACGTATTATTATGTTGTATAAATAAGTTAAGAAGTATAAAATGAGAATATTACCTAGAATAATTTAATGCAGAAAATGAATGAATAATTTGAAAAAGAAAATTCGACTTCATTCTATTTGTGTGTATTTTTTCCTTCTACGGTGAACGTCCAAGCTACTTCATTTTTGTACTTTTTTTATAATAAACCTCACTCATGTCGAGCAACTCAGTATCTCACAACAAAATGTTCATTAACAATATATATGATATCACGAAACACATGTACAATGTAACAAGTTAGACTACATCAATAAACACGTTTAAAAAAATATGGTCTAAGATTATTTTTCATTGTGTAAGGGAAAATACGACAGTTTGTAAGGGCATTTAATCCAAAAGTAGCCCCTCCTCTCAGTGTTTTCATTGTCCGTAAGCAACATTTTCAATCTGTCTCATCTGTAAACAATATTTAACCCTGCTGAAGTTGAATAAGGTCACATGATGAGGCTACTACGTTTGATTGGTTGAACATAGTAGAGCCTGGCGGAGTTCTGCGACCTTAGCAGAGACAGACAGACGCGTACTTACGTCAAAGGGATTTATTAAGTCACACAGTAACGACCTTAATGTTGCCTAATGTAGCGGAGTAAAGGTACTCTTTTTAATTCACAAATTTACTCAAGTAAAAGTAAAAGTATATGTATATATAGAAGTACAAACTTACTCAAGTAAACCTAACGGAGTAATGGAGTCTGTTACTACCATCTCTGCGTTTAACATACCCTATATTTAATTGTTATTCAATGTATTTTTTGGAATGTCAGCTCCTTTTTCTTTTAGCGTTTATAAAATTCTTCCTCTTACTTTGAAAATAATACTGAAGTGAACAGAGGCAACAGAAATGACAAAGTGTGCTCCTTAAAATGTTTCAATTATTTAAAACAGGGGTGTCAAATAAATTATACAGAGGGCCAGAACTCAAACCACACCTTTGGTCACGGGCCGACCAGGATAAATATGTATTGATATACCACAGCCATATCCCCGTAGTGGGAGGTGGCTAGAGTAATTTCTGACTTTTTTTGGGAGATTGATTTAGAGGAGGGGATTCCCAGCCCCCTCGCTTATCCCAACTGAGGTGTTGGGAGTCATTAGGTGACCAAACCCCCCAACCCCTAATGCTGAACGCCAAGCAGGGAGGCAACGTGTACCAATGTTTAAGTCTTGGGTATGACTCGGCCGAGGCTTGAACCACAAACTCCCAGTCTCGGGGCGTGCGCCATACCCCCTAGGCCACCGAGCTTATCAGGGTTTAGTAGATGTATATACAGTGGGACCTCGCTTTTTCGCGGTTCCACGTTCACGGGTTCAGAGCTTCGCGGGTCTAAAAAATACTAAAAATAAGTTCATGTCATGGGAACCTCCTGCGTGGGTTCAAATTCAGCTCCAGACTTCCTGTGCGGAGTTTGTATGTTCTCCCCGTGCTTGCGTGGGTTTCCTCCGTGCACTCCGGTTTCCTCCCACATTCCAAAAACATGCATTTCAGGTGAATTGGCCGGTCCAAATTGTCCCTAGGTGTGAATGAGCGAATGAGTTGTCTGTCCCTGTGTGCCCTGCGATTGGCTGGCAACCAGTTCAGGGTGTCCCCTGCCCACTGCCCGATGATTGCTGGGATGGGCTCCAGCACCCCCGCGACCCTACTGAGGATAAGCGGTGTAGCTAATGAGATGAGATGATGATATATATATATATATATATATATATATATATATATATATATATATATATATATATATATATATATATATGGGTTGAATATATATATATACATACATATATACATACATACATAGTGATTCGGCGATCATTCAGCTGGAAGACAGAAGGCAGCAGTCTGACGTGGAATGACAGACACCCAGCATATATATATATATATATATATATATATATATATATATATATATATATATATATATATATATATATATATATATATATATATATATACTGTATATTATTATATATATTATTATATATATTATTATATATTTTTTTTAAGCATTTTTGAAGGGACGTCGCTACTTCGCGGCTTTTCACTTTTTGCGGGTGGTTTTGGTCCCCATTGACCGCGATAACCGAGGGATTACTGTAAAAGGATTTCACGGGCCGGATATAATTGTACGCCGGGCCGGATGTGGCCCGCGGGCCGTGACTTTGACTCCTGCGATTTAAAAGGTGGCACTCGTTCCATCATGTATATACGGAGCCATTCTCGGTATCTTATGATATCCCATACTCACTTTCATCAAAGTGAGCGGTCCAGAAGTCAAACCCAAAGATAGCATTTGCTAAGCATACGAGTCACTTTCAATAGCTTTCCCTATTATCCCTTTTTCACCTCAGAGTCAACCGATTTTAAGCACTGTGTGAATAAGCGCATAAAAAAGTCACCTTCTCCAAATCTCATTTAACAAAAGTCACAGAAAATAAAAGACAAACTTTACATTCAGCCTGCGCACCACGTAAAGGCTTAGAGAGCACATGCTTAGCACTTTTAAGTTCTCCTCCTCCGTCAGCAGAAACGCCAGATGAGAGTAAGCTGGAAATAAAAGATGAAAATCACAGGCAAGTATGTGAATTTTCAACTCAAAGCGGCATCATAAAAAGCCAGGATATTTATGTTTTTAGTGTCTCCTTTGACTTCGTGTTGAATGAATACTTGTCAAGCTCCAGGGCTCCATGCCCTTGCAAACTGTCGTATTTTCCCATACAAAATAATCTTTCACCATATTTTTTTTTTCAAATGTGTTTATTCATGTAGTTTAACATGTTATATCGTACATGTGTTTTGTTATTTTGTTATATATTTGGTTTTGTTATGGGGTGGCAGTAGCTCAGGAGGTAGAGCGCTCGTCTTGGGATCAAGGGATCCCAGTTCGAATCCCGGTTCGTCCGTGTTACATGTCAAAGTGTCCCTGGGTAAGACACTGAACCCTAATACCCCCAATAAGCAGGTTAGCGCCTTACATGGCTGCAGGGCCGCTTTTGGGAAATGTGGAGCACATTGTAAAGCGTTTTGGGAGGTCATTGACTTGAAAAGCGCTATTTCATAATCATATATATTGTTAATCAACATTTTGTTGTGAGATACTGAGTTGTTCGACATGAATGACGTTTATTATTAAAAAAAAGCTCAAAAATTAAGTAGCTTGGACGTTCACTGTAGAAGGAATAAATACATGCAAATATAATTATGTAGAGTAATACAATTCAAATTATGAATTCATTTTCCGCATTCAATTATTGTTGGTAATATACTGATTAAAAGGGATAACCACGAACTTGTCTTTTTTCATTTTCTCCTTTTATACTTCCTTTTTTTCTTAACTTCTTTATACAACATCATAATTCGTAACATCAAAGCAATTGAGCCGATTGAGAGCCGGCTCCCTTTGATGAGTTGAGCCGAAAAAGCCGGTTCTCTAAAAGAAGACGAACTTCCTTTCACTACAACAAACCACTCGCTTCGTTTGCAACGAAAAAAACGATACCAAGATAGAGGCTTACGCAGCGAACTCGTTTGACCTGATTGATATATTTTTTTTTTTGTCTTTTATTAGCATATTTGGTATTGGAGTAATCCAAAAGTAATTGAAAGTAATCCAGTTAAAGTAACCCTACCCAACCCTGTGGATGATTTGATCCGGCTTGCTGGAAATTTTAGAGCAGGGGTGTCAAACTCAATTACACACAGGGTTGGGTAGGGTTACTTTAACTTGATTACTTTCAATGACTTTTGGATTACTCCAATACCAAATATGCTAATAAAAGACAAAAGAAACTAAATATGAATACAATTATGACCAGGGTAGGGTAGGGTTACTTTAACTACTGTAGATTACTTTCAATGACTTTTGGATTACTCCAATACCAAATATGCTAATAAAAGACAAAAATAAACTAAATATGAATAAAATGACTAAATTTTGTGCATGCTTGGGGAGTAACGGAATACATGGAACGGCAACAATGATGTTGGCAAGATTTTGTCTTAGATTTGTTTAGTTTTACCTTGCCGGGTCAAGAATTAAATTTTCTGCCGTTACCTTCAAAATGTTGTAATGTTGGGAGTAACGTAACACATGGAAGGGCAAAAATGATGTTGGCAAGCTATTTGGATTTATTTTCATTTTGTTAGTTTTGCCCGAGATCAAAGAGATCAAAGCCAGGAGAGAAAGCTTACCACGTGTTGTGAGTCATCATTTTATTCATATTTAGTTTATTTTGTCTCTTATTAGCATATTTGCTATTGGAGTAATCCAAAAGTAATTGAAAGTAATCCAGTTAAAATAACCCTACCCAACCCTGTATGTGTGGTTGTTAAAATGGAAACGTGACAGCCTACTGACTTACACATTTCCCATTGTGCTCACTGCCACCTACTCGTACCTGCTGCAGACAGTGAGCACGCGTAGCAGCGAGATTCATGGTACTAGCAGACTAAATCTATCATTTGAAGGTATTACGTGCTGGGAAGTGTCCTGTACCCCATCCCTCATCTGCGATTTTTTAATCCCGCTGGAAAATAAAAAAAAAGCAGAGCCAATTAGGCAGACAATAGCAAACCACAAACTGGGATGGTTATTTTCAGATACTCCATGCACATTAGGATAAGTTTGATTTGAAGGTGCTTTATATGTGCACAGTGAATGCTTCTCTCAGGATAGATATAATTAGGTAAGGTGACCAAGACTATTGTATCCAAATCGGTATTTGTATAATGAAGTCTGGGGGGGCTTCTACAGAGAGGCAGACCCAGTATATGTAAATCACTGCGGGTTGGGTTAATTGTGTTAGGGAGATGCAATATTACCGTAAATTCCGGACTATAAGCCGCTACTTTTTTCCCTAACTTTCAATCCTGCGGCTTATTCAGTGATGCGGCCAATTTATGTCATTTTTCTAACGGCCGCTATCGGCGCTCGAGTGTTGCTACTATTAACTGCCATGTCAAAGCTATATTATTATTGTTAAAGCTTTGAAAACTCTCTCGGTGTACAGTCTTTCTTTGTAAATATGTGTAACCATGTATAATATGTATTTGCAACTGTATATTTTTGTAATGTATTTATTTTTATTTATTTTAGACACTTATTCTGATATGTTTTGCACGGGTAAATAAAAAAGGAGGGGCGGAACAAACGCGGGGTGCCGAGTTTAAGTGGGGACCGCTAAAGGTGAGGGACGGACAAGAAAAGAAGAGGGGATAAAAAGTAAAAGAGAAAAAGGAGTTGCGTGAGTAAATGTGTTCATCTGATATATTTTTTCCCACCCTTACCTTTGGAAATATACACTTTTTTCCTTGGATTACTTTCAACGGGACTCGGACTCTGCAGGTCTGCATCAAACCTTAAGTACCGGTATCATTTTCCGTTCAATTTGCCGGCTGTGATTTATGGACTGTGGACTTTAATGAAGGACATTTAGTTTCAATCGCGGGACTTGAAGTTGGGTTTGAGGTTAATTTTGTGTTTGTGTTACATTTTTTAATGTGGGCGCATGCGGCTTATATACAGGTGCGGCTTGTGTATGTACAAAATCGGTTTTCCTCTTAAAATGTGGTGGGTGCGGCTTATAATCAGGTGCGCTCTATAGTCCGGAATTTACGGTATATTTGTGTTTTTTAAAATGCATCCTTTTCCTTTTCCAGTGACAGCCACTCAGGGTAAACTCTCCCTTATTGTGCATTGTTTTTCTAGAGCTTTCTTCATTGCCATGTGTAAAAAGACTGTGTGTATTATGATAATACTATTATCATACCTGTCAACCTGTACGTTTTTGCCGTACAAAGTACGTTTATGATGCATTTTAAGACGTGTACGACGTAAAAGAAAATCTGCACGGAAAAACGCAAATTTGCAAATCAATCAAGTCAAACGAGTTCGCCGCGGTAGCCTCTATTTCGGTATTGTTTTTTTTTCGTTTCAAATGAGGCGAGCGGTTTGATGCTACTGTGCGCAAGAGTCTGCCGCCCGGGAATTTTTCCATCATGCATCATTCCGTGGTAGTTGTGTGGTGAAAGGAAGTCCGTCTCTTTTTAGAGAACCGGCTTTTTCGGCTCAACTCATTAAAGAGAGTACACTTAATTAAATTGTTAATGAAATTAAATCTGCCCCCGTGTGAAAATGTCGGCTTTCCTGTTCATCTTTTCCGTCAAGAAACGAGCACGCATAAATTGTTGGGTTCGGTTAATGGAGTCAGATAACTAATTCGAACAATTTGGTAAACGCTAAATTTTAATGTTAATTTCCAACAATGCTAATTGAGGCCATATTGAAAAAAATGATTTCACTGCCTTTTAAGACTTTTCAGGGATCCACAGGAACCCTGTATTCATTTATATTTCATTTCAATTGCTTTTTGGTAGATATTTACTTGGCACTGTGATTACCTTCAGAATAGATCCTCTGCTTTTCAACGTTTGTCTTGTCTGGAATTTTCTCTCTTCCGTTTTTTTAGACTCACCCTGTGTTATCAGTAGTACAGTGGAACCTCGGTAGTTCGTGGTTCCACTTTTGCGGGTTCAGAGCTTCGCGGGTCTAAAAGATATTCCTTACCTTTTCAATAACTGAGGACACGGTGTGGACACTCTTATTGTGAAGGGGAGGGGGAGGCCCTGACACAATGCTTAGTCATTGCCGCTTCGCTCATTCCCCCTTCTTTCAACTCCTCCCACCTCACCCCTTTCTTATGTGGCGCTGTTTATCATGGAGGAACCCGGCGACGTGACGTAAGCATATTCTCTTCTGTCACATTTCATCTCAAGTTTGACTTTATTATACCAAAAGCGAGCAGTTGTCTGTAATGAAATGAAATGATCTGCATTTATATAGCGCTTTTCAAGTCAATGACTTCCCAAAGCGCTTTACATTGTGCTTCACATTTCCCAATAGCGGCCGTGATATGTGCAGCCATGTAAAGCGCTAACCTGCTTATTGGGGGTTCAGTGTCTTACCCAAGGACACTTCGACATGTAACACGGACAAGCCGGGATTCTAACTGGGATCCCTTAATCCTAAAACGATCGCTCTACCTCCTGAGCTATTGCCGCCCCCACACGGCTAATTGTGTAATACTGTATACCTGTATACGTTTTTTTAAGCATTTTTGAAGGGGCGCCGCTACTTCGCGGATTTTCAGTTTTCGCGGGTGGTCACGGTCCCCATTAACCGCGATAACCGAGGGATTACTGTACCATTCTTGTACTTGGGAGTCAGCTGATTCTATTCATTGTTGTCCCATCCATTGCTCCATTTGTTTACATTACCCCCAGATCAATGTACTGTTTCTGGCCATGGCGTAATTAATGCCTTGTGTAGTGTCAAAACACAGCGTCTATGTATATGCAAACAAGTGCTGACAAACTGATACTGTGACGACGGAATCATACTCTGACAAAAAAAAAATCAAGATTTATTCCATCTGACACCCTAAGGGTGACTGTAATGATAATAAATCACACAGGAAATAGATTGACAGATGGTTTTTAATCATCCACTATAAAATTGTAGGAATTCACTTCAGGATCCACGTGACAGATGTTTACAAAAGCAAATGACTTTGGGATTAGCCTCAAGCTTACATTTGAGGATCTTTACCTAATTAACTTAATCATTCCCATGCCCTATAAATACAAGAGCAGGTCACATTGATTTTTTTCGGTGTGATGTTCTGTATCACTGATTGTTTCCACCTTTCTTATTCTTGGCAGATTTGTTGGAACGTCTTTGTGCATTAAAGGTCCTGACTAGAAATGACAAGTAAGCAAATGGTGACGGTTCCTTTACACTGTCCGTTATCAGGGTTGGGTAGGGTTACTTTTAACTGGATTACTTTCAATTACTTTTGGATTACTACACGTATAACACGAAAAAAATATAAAACAAAGCTGAAATTCCTGCTCTGGAGGCTTTGCTTTGCCATTATATGTATTTTTCCCTCTGGATTAACGGCAGCTGACATTAGTTTGTATGGTGTTGTCATGTGAAGCGTTGTCGTCCCCTGCAGGTAGGACCAGGGTTGGGTAGGGTTACTTTAACTGGATTACTTTCAATTACTTTTGGATTACTCCAATACCAAATATGCTAATAAAAGACAAAATAAACTAAATATCAATACAATTACTAAATTTTGTGCAGGCTTGGAGAGTAACGGATTACATGTTTCTGTCGCATTCGAGGTTAGTTTTGCTGGAGATCAAAGAAATCAAAGCCAGGAGAGAAAGCTTACCACGTGTTGTGAGTCATCATTTTATTCATATTGAGTTTATTTTACCCTGTCCGTTATCTATAAGGCAGGGTTTTTACGGTTGCAGAGAAACCCCTGGAAATGCTTGAATTTGAATTATGTTTTTTCAAAGTTTGTAAAGTGCTTGAATGAAATGCTTGAATATGCTTAAAATCGTTGCCATGTTATTCTCAGCAGTATGACTAGACAGGACACGCATAAGACGAAAAAAATATAAAACAAAGCTGAAATTCCTGCTCTGGAGGCTTTGCTTTGCCACTACATGTCTTCTTCCCTCGTGATTCACGGCAGCTGACATTAGTTTGTATGGCGTTGTCATATGAAGCGTGGTCGTCCCCTGCAGGTGCATCAGGACAGGTACATCAGCCAAATGTGTCAATAGGGTGCGGGGTTAATGAAAGATGTCTCAAAAACAGGAAATACACAAGTTAAAACATGCAACAAGTCCACTCACAGCATGCTGCAAAGTCTGCAAAATAGAGATACAACGATTTACAAATGTGAGAGTCAGCGCTTTCAATATATACAAAGGTACCGTAAATTCCGGACTATAAGCCGCTACTTTTCCCCCAAATTTTCAACCCTGCGGCTTATTCAGTGATGCGGCCAATTTATGTAATTATTTCTAACAGCCGCCAGCGGCACTCGAGTGCAAAAGGTAAGATTTGGACCGGTGGAATATATGCGCCGAGGAAGACTCCAACTTCTGGGCTTGACTAGTGGCGAGAAATATTTCGCCCACCTGCCCCCACCCACCCTCATCACATTCTGCAGGGGCTCCATAGAGAGCATCCTGACTAGCTGTATCTCTGTGTGGTGTGGAGGCTGCAGTGCCTCCGACTGGGGTAGTGTGAGGAGGGTGATGAGGACAGCAGAGAAAATCATCGGGACTTATCTCCCCTCTATTCAGGACATTGGCCAGAAGCGCTGCCTATCCCGAGCCAAGAACATCATTAGGGACCCCTGTCACCCCCATCATGGACTGTTCACTCTGCTAGCCTCTGGGAAGAGATACTGCAGTGTGCGGTGAAGGACCACCAGGTTCTGCAAGAGTTTTGTCTTCCTGGCCATTAGACTGTTAAATGGTCAATCACACACATAGTAAACCTAGACAGCTGCTAATCTGTACATCTATTTGTTTTTGGGTTTTTTTGCACTACTGGCAGTCCTCTTATACCTAGCCACTCCTTTGCACATCTGTTCTCCTCTGCACTATCGTACTCCAGTGTTATTGTTATTGCATAGTGACTTGTTTACCTGACTGCCCATTTTGCACATCTGGTTAGCTGCTCCTCTTGCACTCTTTGCACTACTGTATAACACTATACATAGCCACAATTATGAGTATATTATTAGTTCTTCAATACTCCAACTCAATACAACATTTTATTTCTATCTGTACATTCAAGGAAACTGCGGGTCAGATGCATCGATATTTCGTTTTGTATACAGGTGTACCAGAATGACAATAAAGTATATCTGAATCTGAATCTCTGAATCTGAATTAGATTAAATCTGCCCCAGAATGAAAATGTCGGCTTTCTTGTTCATCTTTTCCATCAAGAAACGATAAATAATAAGATGAATTGTTGGGTGAATATAGGTTGTGTTTGATTAATGGAGTCGGATAACTAATCCGAACAATTTGGTAAACGGTATACCGTGTATTCCGGAATATACCTGTAGAGCGCACTTGATTACAAGCCGCACCCACCACATTTTAGGAGGATAACTGCCTTAGTACTTACACAAGCCGCACCTGTATATAAGCCGCATGCGCCCATATCAAAACATGTAACACAATCACGGAGTTAACCCAAACCCGACTTTGAGTCCCGCAATTGTGACTGGGGGGGGGGTTTAAGGGTTATTGATCTATCTTCGTTATTTATTATCCATTATCCGTTATCGGTCAGTTAAACAGTCCAAAAACAACAGCCGGCAAATTGAATGTAAAATGATAACGGTACTTAAGATATGACGCAGACCTGCAGAGACCGGGTCCCGTTGAAAAAAAAATCCAAGGGAAAAAAATGTATATTTCCAAAGGTAAGGGTGGGAAAAATATATATCCACTATTGTCCGCTGCGTCCACAAACACGTCTCACCTTTACTCCACTTCCCATCAGCCCCCGTTTTTGATTCGCCCGTGGAAAACATATCAGAATAAGTCTCTAATATAAATACATTACGGCAGCACGGCGGCGCAGTGGTTAGCGCTTGTGCGGCACAGTTCATGTCATGGGAACCTGTCGTGGGTTCAAATCCAGCTCCAGACTTCCTGTGCGGAGTTTGTATGTTCTCCCCGTGCTTGCGTGGGTTTCCTCCGGGCACTCCGGTTTCCTCCCACGTTCCAAAAACATGCATTTCAGGTGAATTGGCCGGTCCAAATTGTCCCTAGGTGTGAATGAGCGAATGAGTTGTCTGTCCCTGTGTGCCCTGCGATTGGCTGGCAACCAGTTCAGGGTGTCCCCTGCCCACTGCCCGGAGATGGCTGGGATGGGCTCCAGCCCCCCCGCGACCCTAATGAGGATAAGCGGTACAGCTGATGAGATGAGATGAGATGAGATAAATACATTACAAAAATATACAGTTGCAAATACTGTTGTGGAAAATACACTTGCAAATGTAGAATGGATTTGCATACATGTGGAAATTTAGAAAGACTTGCTTACGTTTGTGGGAAAAGGTCGGGTAGACATCCTTGAAGATACTCTTGGCAGACATTAAGTTTCCTTGAAGATAGCGTGCAAGGGACGGGACGCTCTGTACTTGATACGTGATACAGGACCGCCTTTTGGGGTGTACTCAATCGAAGCCTAATCGTCACTACCAGCTTTAAATACATTGTCATGTTCCTAGCTCTGTGAGATCTTTATTGACGCATCAATAAAGTGACATCTCCCTCCGTAACGAGGCTGGCTCTCTGTCTATTTCTTTTATCCACTTATGAGAAGACTTTCTCTCGATTATCGGACCTCCAATTTCTACAACATTTGGCGCCCAACGTGGACTGGCACTAATTAAGTAAAACAGAAAAGGGAAAAGACTTCTCAGTGGAACGGTCTCGAATGAGCGGTTGAGGTAAGGATAGTTTTTTTTCTCTCCTTGTTTCAATTTGCTTGTCGAGATTCGTGGGTGGACAGGAGCCTGTGGCGTCGGAGCTAAATTATGAAAATTCGTGCACGTGGGATTTTCCGTCTATAGTCAGGCCCAAGTTCGGACGGATGAGATATATAGACTGAGTTGTGATTTTTATGTCCGACGGGATTCTGAGCTCAGGGAGTCCTGTCTGTTTTGGGACGTAGGCTGCTTGAAAAAGGAAAAAAGGCTAATTTTACCTGGATAAAATGGTGCAGCGGCGTCGGTATTTGTATATTTATGATTGTCTTGAGATCTGTGTAAAGCTGTGATAAGACGTCGTCATTTGCTGAAGTGACAGTTCGAGAGTAGACGATCTATGTATGGTTAATACGGGGCATGTTTTATGTGTTTCCCTAGTCGATTGATGATTTGGGAGGGATATGTAACCTTGCACTTAAGAAGAAGTGTGGTGCATGGAACCTCGCCATTTTCTACAATCTGAAAGGTTATACCGACGTTAGAAAAATGAGCAGTAATCAGATGTTGTATTATTAAGATATATTCGCATAGAAACAAGCGATACAAAGAATGTGTGAGAATTGCTGACATGTTTTCAGTCTGGGAGATGTCTCATTCGGGGATGTTGGTGTGTGTGCCAGCTGGCGTTAATTGTGCGTGTGTCTCTGTCTGTGGATGTGTGTTCTGTTCGGTTCGGTTTCTCCCCCGCCCGCCTGAGTGAGTGTGCGCGGGTGATTTATACTTATCTGTTTAAGGGCTAGGAGAGCCTGTGTTTCTTTTTGTCTTTTTTGTTTTTTTGTGTTGTTTGGCGACGGGAGAGGCGTTAAGGAAGAATGGATGATTGATGGAGTGACTGCTTATTCTACGTTTTACGGTCTTGTATGTGCTTTAGAGTGTTTTGCTTACCCCCACCACTCTCCGTCTTTCCCCCGTCTTTCGCTCTGTGTGAGTTGAGCTCAACCGTGTGTATTCCCGCTCCGATCACCCGCCCTACCCCCGTCTTTCCCCCGTCTTTCGCTCCTTTACTGTATGGAAAAAAAAAAAAAAAGTGGAGGGATTACTTAATTCGTCAAGTGCTCCGTTTGCGTGTGGCCTTTTGATTTGTGAGATCTTGTTCCGATGAACGTGATAAGTATAGTTTGGGTAAATTGAGGAAACAATTTGGCAAGCATTTTCAAAAGACAATGAGGAGCAGATTACTCGATCTTGAGGAAGACCATGACAAATTTAAGAATTTAATTGCTAAGGTGATGTCTTCATGGTCATTTAACCTAGACTAAACATCCGAGTTTGTAAACATAACCGATTTAACAGGATTCAGAAGTCAGACGGACTGTTGAAAAGGGCTGGAGATGGCAAAAAACAAACAAAGACGTTCACTCATCCGTTGTCTGCGCCGCTTGTCTACAGCAGGGTCGTGGGGACACTGGAGCACATCCAGGCTGTCCTCAAACAGTGAGCAGGGGGCAATCTGAACTGATTGCAGCCAGTTTCGAGGAGAAAGAGGTAGACAACTGGGCACCAAGGTCAGTGTGGCACTGATAAAGCTCATGGTCACATTCCAGCGGCGGATTACGAGTGGAACGTCACGATGGACTGAGCCAGACGGCCAAGGCCGTCGACGAGGCGGTGATAACGAACAACACGAGTCTGCATTGAATCACGCTAGAATCTTGTTGATTGACGTAGTGTTTACAAATCTGAGGAATATTGATACGTTTGGATTGTGAATTATTTTATTTTTAACACAGAAATACTGCTAAAATTGTATTTTGAATCTGCTTTCCAGGAAAACGGTGATGTGTCTCCAGATGCAGGAGCATCAGGAGGATTATTAAGGAGAATAGGTAACAGGGGAATACCTTTGACTTTATATCAGGTACAGGCCACGGTAGACGGAGAGAATAATAATAATAGGAGTAATAGGAATAATAGGAGCAGTGCCATCAAAAGATCTAGGTGCGGGAACAGTAATTAGGTTTTTGATTAGAGAAGTTATTCCGCGATTTGGCATACCGTCAGAAATAAGCTCGGATAACATTTGTTCAAAAGGTCGTGAAGGGCATCTTACAAAAACTACACATTAAACAACGGTTCGGTGAGGTTTATCAACAAAGTCAAGGGATGGTGGAAAAGAGTAAATGGAATATTAAAATCAAAGATAAACAAGATCTTTGTGAGTACTAGGCTCAACTGAGGGGATGCGCTACAGTTAGCGCTGATGAGTTATCGCATGCAAACTCATTGGATCACGCATTTAACACCGCATGAAATGCTAACAGGCAGACCAGCGCCGCATCTGGGAGGTCCCTATAAGGGGCCGCCACTTGAGCAACTACAAACTGAACTGAGAGACTGTATGAGACAATTGACGGCTGTCATCTACCGGCTGGTTAAGAGACAAGAGTCCAAGGTCGAACAACCATTTGAAAAGACGTCCCAGGGGGTCTCGTCTACATCAAGGTTACGACGAAAGAGGAACCATCCGAGGCGTGAGGGACCGTACACCGTCGTGAGGGCAACGCTGGCCGCAGTCCAGGTCGAGGGCAGCTCAACATGGTACCATCTGAACCGCGGTACCACGGCTCACGCTGCCACCGTCAACGAGACCAAGCAAGATCAACAGGGCAGTAACGTTAAGTTAGGAAAACAAGATGTGGGTGACAAAGCTGTGTGTGATAATAAATTGTCTGATATGATTGTTACTAGGAGCAGAGCTCGAGAAATCGCAGCGGCGAATGGAAATTGCGGGTCCAGAAGTGCAGCCGGGGATCCCGACAGCGACGCTGCAGTTGCAGACCATGACGCATCCTAGAGACAGCGGCCCGGTTAAGTGTGACACTACTGTATAACATGCCAAAACGGTTGAGGATTTGGAAAGTACAAGTACATTTTACCTCATGAAGGGCTCAATGGCCCTGAGGTATGGAAGCTCGAAAGTACCAAAATCAAAAATATTACAGGAAAAAAGAAAAATGTGAGATATGACGAAAATGTGTAAAATATAATTTTTAGAATATGGTTTCATAAGAAACATGCACTCGGAAACTTTTAAAGGGACAGTGTGTATACATTGACCCCAAGATGTCTTTGCACTGTGGAGTGCAACCGAAGTAAAAGTGCTGAACAGGATAAATAAGGAGAGTCACAGTGCCCAAAGAAGCACTATTTTCTTCTAATTATTACTCTAGTTTACAGTCACGTAGTCACACCACCAGTCCCTGTTTTGGATGTAAATTGCTAAAAATACTTTATAAGAAAGCTAACTAAACGATTTAGGTTCACTATCAAGACATTTCTAATAAAAACTCGCAGGAAAAAACCTTAACCGAGAACGGACGTTTTATCCAGAACCTGTAGCAAAGAAACTCAAACGTTTTGATTGGATAAGTGTTAGGAACTATAAACAGGACATGCGCATTTTGCTCCATTGCCCAGCGCCTGTGCTAAAAGTAAATACGTAAGTATCTTCAGTTGTAGGAATTTTTGACATTTTCACAAAATAACTTGGCTTGCATCAGGTTTTGAATCAATAATTTGAGACAAATTGACAGACAAAGTGAGCCTCAGCACTCATAAGTGACGGCGGGAGGGAGTCGAATTTTAAGTCGCTCGACACTCAAAACGTCACACAGTGAAAATTAAAATCGCTGAATGAAAGTACCGTAGAAATACTACGACAGTAATACGGTAATAGAGAAATGCCCCTAGAGCAAGGGTGTCAAAGTCATTTGAACTCGGGGGCCACACGATAGAACAAACATTCTGTCGGGGGCCTGACTGGTAGATTCAAGAGAAAGAAAATGAGAGAGAAATAAAAGAGAAAGAGGGAAGGAAAAGGAGAGGGGGAGAGAGCATGAGAAACAAAAAAGTCAAAAGAAAGGGGGAGGAAGAAAGAAATCCAAAGAGAAATAGAGAGGCAGAAGGAGAGAAAAGGAAGAGTGAAGGGTAGGAAGAAAGAGAAAAGAGAGAAATGGAAAAAATGAAGGTAGAGCAAAAGAAGTTAAAAAGAGAGAGAGAGAGAGAAAGAGACAAAAATAACAAAGAAGGAGAAAAAGAGAGACACAGAGAGTGAAGGAGACAGAGTGGGAGAAAAGGGGTGGAAAAGAGAGAGAGAAAGCGAAAGAAATACAGAACAGTGTCTTTGTTCAAGGCACCTGGGTTTCATATTTCAACCTGCAGCCTCTTTGACACCTGTGCCCTAGAGGTATACTAAACAGTATCACAAAACTAACGATTCAATATAGTACTTTGAAACAAAGACATAGTACACTACATCAATTAAAAATAAATAACTACAGAACTAAATACCAAGTTAAGTGCAAGAAGGGCATTTATGAGCTGGCTCTCTTCAATAAATTGAGAAAAAAGCAGTTTTGTCTAAAGAAAAAGACTGACTTAACCAATTACCAACAACAATGACGTAATCTCGAAGCGACGAGATCTCATTAGCTAAGATCGGCGTGCAGAAAAATAAAATCTCATACAGCAAGACCAAAGTAACGATGATGTAATGCGTTGAATCTTTGTTATAGAGGAATTAAATGATAATGACAATTTAAAGGAAAAGTTTGCGTCCCCAGCATGAATGATGCATCTGGGACACAGGTACATGGTGAAATGAAAACACTGAGTGTATAATACAAGATAATTATACAGAATAGTTTAAAAAGAAAGAATGTTTAAGTAACAAAACTAATCGTCTCTCGTTGAATATGCGAATGGCAAAAGGGTAAGAATTTTTAAGACGTGTAGTTATGCTCCTAATAAAGCAAGGGCGAGTAAAACAAAGAAGACGACTGGAAACCGTCCATAATTTCAGTGTCCATCTTTTCGTTGGTTATAAATGGACAAATTCAAAAGAGGCGTAATACGTAAAAGGATTGTTTCCTTAGTTTTTCTCATGTTCAATAATAGATTACTAGTGGTATGAATGATTTTGAATTATCAAAAATTGAAAGAAGTTTGAAAATGACGACATATTAGCACAGGGAAGAAAATTCGAGACTAGAAACCATTAATAACGTAGCTGAAGCTATTTCAGTCACTGAATGAAATATTTCTTTTAAAAAGAAAAGAAAAAAAGAAACAAAGGGAACTAAGACGATTGCGTAAAAACGAAGATTGTTGCGCGGAATAAAAGATTAAGATAGTAATATAAAATAAATACGATTCAACAAGATAATTCATGAGTGACAAGTAGGTATTACTTTATATCGAATCAACAATAAGAGATTATGATTACAGAGGGATGAAAAGACAATTAGAAATTTTTGACATTGAGTTCGAGTTGGCAGTTTTTTAGGACAATTGAGTCCACACTGAATTTTTTAGAATGAGCGTTACGTTCGACAAATGATTAATACATGTGAAACAATAGCTGACTTATGGTTTGGTTAAGTTAAAATGAAACAATGTCTATGGAAAAGAGCATTTTTGTTTTAGAAGACAATGAGAAAAAGATTGATCAATCCTGGAAAGGATTAAAGGAATTCAAAATAACGGATTAGTGGATTTAGAGACAACCATACAAGACGATTTTGGTGATTTAGAAATATAACTGCATGGGAAATGAATGGAAATTAATTAAACTAAGATAATTAATGTCTACTAGTACTTAAATTTAGAGAAAAATTTAGAAATTGAATAAACTGGCTAATTTACTAAAACATCTCAGTACGTAAGCACGATGAGACTTAACGAGACTCTAAGTGCCCCTGAATTACACCAAAAAGTTAACCTAGTATATTGTTTTGTTTAATTCCGAAAGGAAAGGAAAAAGAAACACTAAGACAAACATACAACATAAGTTATTTAAATAAGGATAATTTGCTGAAAATTGGGTATGAAAAACTTGAGACAAAAGTATGAAAAACAACACATTAGGTAGTGTTTTTGGAGTTCCCCAGGGTCTTGAAAAGTACTATATAAATCCAGATCATTTATGATGGAATGGAATATACCGTTACGGACATAGTTACAAAACGGGTTCACATATTGTAACTGACAATTAAATTTGGCATGACACTCCATCTTCAGAGTTAGGTAAAGGATCGGAAAATATAAGGTTATAGTTGTAATTAATACAATATTTACACAAGAATGTGCATTTAAAATGTTACATACAGTTGAGGTTTGTGTAAATATGCATTTGGTGAAAAATAGTCATTGTAGTGCAAAAAAGAAGTTGTCAGCATTGTGCAAAACATATAACAGTATTTTTATAGATAAGCTATAAAAATAAAAGGAAATTATTAAAAGGATCAATATCTAATTGAAGGCAAATAAACATAGACATAACATGTTGTTTTGCTTTAGAATAGGAAGATACGTACCACGCAATACATAAAATTTTATTATAGAAAAAGATGCTGAGCACAGGGGTGAACGAATTAATCAGATAGATAGATAGATAGATACTTTACTCATCCCCTGAGGGAAATTCACATTTCCAGCAGCATCCCTGAGCTGAGAACAATACAATAATAAAGCCAAAAGAATGCAATATACAAATACCCAGTGTGACGTGCAAATGCCCACTTTAGCATGTTATATAGAGTAACTAAATAGTGCTACACAGAATACATATTGCAGTAAGATTCGGTAATGTCCAATGTAGGTGGTGTTGTTTAATGTACGTATTTTTGCGGGTAGAAAGTAATCCAAGTGTTGCAAGGCACTGATAAAGTAAGCAAAAATAAATAAACAAATAAATAAATCACAAAAGTAGCGAAAATAACACGGGAGCTGCTGGAGTGGCTGCCATTCGTGACGGCGCCGGAAGTAACATTATCAAATACATTTTTCCACAATTGGGTCAGAATTAAACCTCTAGGGTTTAATCATGCCATTCATGTGCAGTAAACCAAAGGAGAACAAGAAATGGGATGGTAAAGTATTACGATAATGTAAATCCTACTACAGAAATTCTATGAAATTACTAGAAAACGGAATATAGAGCTTGAAAAACGGGACATAGTATATGGTACGGCTATAATTCTAAAAAGACCAACTACAGAAATTCTGCAAGAATACTGCTGCAAAACTACAACAGCATTAATACTAGCGCTACTAAAAAAAAAAAATCCTTCAAAAATACTACAACAGACTTCGAAAATATTACAGAATCTTATTGTAAATATGTAAATATTATAAGATACTACTGCAGGAATGGTTGAGTTAAGTGCAGACCGGACCAGAACTCAATCGCTTAACGACCAGGTACTTCTATTCAGCAAAATTGTCCAACGCTCAGGGAAAAAACAAAACAGCAACTGGCCTACAGGCAAACGGGAACTCAGACTAGGAATACTCATAAAACAGGCTTTTACTCAGACCGGCAAGCCCTTAAGAAGGACACTCGCAAATTAGACGGTCGCCACGGCGACCATGCTGGACATGACAGAAATACTACATACGTGCACAACTACAATAACACAGTTGTATCTCTACTTATAAGTTTAATTGGTTCTAGTAGTAAATATGGAATGATGAAACTATTGTAAATCGAAACACATTATCAATTTGAATCAATTGGATTGAAACGGGATTAGTCCGTTCCGAAAGCAAACGAACCTTGTTGAATCAACTGCAATTGCCCTGAAGGTATGCTGGTGTTCAGTAGGGGTTCATACATATACACAAAATAGATAAACATGAAATAAATACAATGAAATATAACATCATAACTGTAAATGAGAAAAACTGGGTGTGTCCCCAGGCTCGTGACGCCAAAAGTTTGCCCACCCTTGACTTAGAACCATTGTTTTTGGGACGATGGACTGGTGGTTAATTGAGCTTTTAATGACGGATTTCTTTTTAGGTTCTTTTTAAGAAGCAGAATGTTGGAAAAACAAAAATATTGTAGGCGATGATGAAATAGGTCGATAAATTCTCTATAGAGCGTGACGTCTCGTTTGGTTTCATGTTATAGTCATCATAGTTCCATTCCACTCCATTTGGTTATTAGTATCGATACGACGACACACACACACGCACACTGCTGTCGTCTTAAAAAGAAAAAAAAACTGAATCGTCTCTGCACCGCACAACACAGTGGCCACGATCACACTCTCAGTCCGCTCTTGGCGCCCATACTCAGTCATCCCTCTCCTCAGAGCGCCCTAAACCTTGCTTCCTTGATTGAGTAGAAGGACGTGTATAAATAGTGCAATTGCGATAGAAGACAAGTTGAATTACTGTAATTCCGAGTATTATGGGATGAGTCAGACGAAAGAGAGACATAGATTGTGAACTTAGGTTTTAACTCAGGGGGGAAGTTGAGACATTCCGTAAAAATAAGTTAAAACCTAGTTTTTTCCGAAATTGATGAAAAATTGTCTTCTGAATAAGCTCTCCATATAACTGTTTTTTGAGATTCAAATTACGAAATTTGGACGGATAGAAAAATATTACACAGAAGAAATGTTGTAATATTACAAAATTTACAATGTTTGTCAAATTGATTAACAAAAATCAATTAAGATAACCATTCACCATTAGCAAATCGCCCACATTGAGAACATTTTGGGATGGTATTTTTCATTTTTGGCAAAATCATTCACTTTGAGATCATATATAGGTTATGATTTTTATAAAAGGCAGAACAAAGAATGAATCATAAAAATAAAAACGTCTTTTCTTGGGTTAAATTGACAATTTAACAATCTATCCTGGTCATCTGCCTCGAGGGGAATGGCCAACAGCAAGATAACACGTTGAAAATCAAAAGAAAATGCAAATAAAAAGTGCATACAATTTTTTTCTCGAATGTGATCATTCTACAAAAGAGAACACTCAAATCAGGGTAAATGATTCTGACAAGGATAATGGTTAAACTGATCCAGTGACTGTATTTAGTGAAAAAGCAAAATTCGAAATTTAGAACTGACAATTTAAAAAAAAAAATTGTTTATCTTCTAGTTGGAATTTTGGGATAGAATGCTCAAAATGGATAGGGCATCTTATAGTAGGGATTTTGATTTTCACTTAAAATAAATATAAAAACGTGCAACCAGTCGGAGTGCCGATGGACTACCGAAAACCAAATGTGTTAACGACAGTACAGACTAAAGTGACGGATAATATGCTAAACCTTAATGTGACGATACAGGCGAGAAGGGTACCGACACGCCAAAGTCCAGAAAAACCTACACCCACGGCGACAGCACTGAAGAGTGGGGTTACAACGCCGACAGCCAAAAATGAGTGCACGGCCAGTACGTAAAGTTCGGGAAATTGTGTAGGAGAGGAAAACCGTAACCCTAACTCGGTAGTTGTGTAGGCACATGGTCTCAATGTGCACTGACTTAATTAGACTAATTAACTTAAATTTTTGTGGGCCATCTGTCTTGTTTTATGTTTTATGTTTGTTCAATGTTGTAAGTGTTTGTATTCTTTCCTGTATTCTTATCTTTCTTGTCTATATGGTTGTCCAGCGTTTAATCGGCCCACGTAACTGAAAGGATTAACAGAAAAATATCGAAGGAAAAGGGAAAAGGGAACAATACGGTGCTCATTGTAACGAGGAAAAACGTTTTTAAAGAGGAAGACGGTTTAAAATGTATTGTTTTAGATAGAGTCAATAGCACGTCTCGTTAGGAATCGAAAACGTTCGGGTTTTTTTTAGAAATCGTTTTGACGCTAAGGGTGTGCAACATAACGTCCGAGAGCCTATGGAGTTCCCAGAAAAATAAATGTTTTTTCAGTTGGAAAACGATGAATTTAGAAGTGAAAAGTCTAGAAAAGTATGTTTGGTTATTTTAGGTGCTTTAGATTATGTTAATGCCAGAATGACACCAAGAAAGGATAGAATAATAACAAAAAGAAAAAAGTTAACCTATTCCGGTTTTCAGTTCAAAATTGGAAAATTAAGGAATGTGAAGACGAGGAAAAATCCAATTGAGTAAATTGGAATGGAGTAATTTGAGGGTTTCTGTAAATGAAACATGAACAATGAAAGTTAGAATGATCACAGCAGGCTGACCGCCAGAATTTTATTTTATTTTCGATTCGCGTAAACTCTGTCCGTGTATTGGTGTCTATGATTTGTAATACTTTACCACTACCCTGTATTCATTTTCAATTTTAATTTCCATTTAAAGTGGGAGTATAAACTCCCAAAAGGGGGGATAAGCCAAACAGAAAAAAAAAAAAAAAAAAAAAAAAAAAAAGGGGGGATATGTTGTGGAAAATACACTTGCAAATGTAGAATGGATTTGCATACATGTGGAAATTTAGAAAGACCTGCTTACGTTTGTGGGAAAAGGTCGGGTAGACATCCTTGAAGATACTCTTGGCAGACATTAAGTTTCCTTGAAGATAGCGTGCAAGGGACGGGACGCTCTGTACTTGATACGTGATACAGGACCGCCTTTTGGGGTGTACTCAATCGAAGCCTAATCGTCACTACCAGCTTTAAATACATTGTCATGTTCCTAGCTCTGTGAGATCTTTATTGACGCATCAATAAAGTGACATCTCCCTCCGTAACGAGGCTGGCTCTCTGTCTATTTCTTTTATCCACTTATGAGAAGACTTTCTCTCGATTATCGGACCTCCAATTTCTTTAACAATACATATTATACATAGTTAACAAAGAAAGACGGTACACCGAGAGAGTTTTCAAAGCTTTAATAATAATATTATAACTTTCATCCCAAACCGTGTCTGTGAAGGGTAGCAAAACGCTACTAGGAACACGCTGGCAACGCAAGGAATCGGGCCTTTAAAAAAAATACAGTACTTGTAAAAATCATGGTAAACCGTGCTAATCTTCCTTCTTATAACTGACGTGATTAAAGTTGTCTTCCCCAGAATGGGAAAGAGACTTTGTCAAATAGCTGTCGTCCTACGCTCCTTTATTCAAAAACACGCCAGCTACACACTGGCATATATTCCACCGGTCTAAATCTTACCTTAAGTACTCGAGCGCCGCTGGCGGCTATTAGAAAAAATACATAAATTGGCCGCATCACTGAATAAGCCGCAGGAATTTACGGTATATCGATGTTAATTCTGAACATTGTGTATCATTTCTCCTTTGAATGGGATTGGATAAATTGGAAAACTGGCTTTGAAATTGCTTGAAAAGTGTTTGAATTTGGCTGTGAAAATGTGTACGTGTAAGCAAGTAAGCATTTTAAGTAAGCATCTACAACCAAAGGCGAAGAAGAAATATTTTTGTGGCACGGTTCTTAGAGTGGCGGGGAAGGCTGACCTTGCATGTTCAGTTAATTGAGTGCGCACCAAGCCTCGGTGGAGGACAGAAACTAACGACGTTATTAGCTGCAGATGTCAGTGATTTGTCTTGCACTTCTCAAGTTTAACTGAGCAGATACAAACATGAACATATGGACATAACCACCAGGCAGCTAAATGCCTCTCCGTGCACAAGCACATGCAAAAAAACAAGCACACAAACATTTTTTGATCTGTGTGCTTTTGACAAGCCTTCAACGGAAGATACACTTAATCCTACTACTCCCTCTTTGAGACTGCAAAGGTAAATATGGCAGCAGACTGCCCATTAAAAAGAGAGAAAAATCTCCTAACCGAAACTTTCAGTTTGACTATGGATCGGTTATCGAATGCACATTTACATAGTGTATTTTCTGGACTCAAAGTGAGAACATTTGAAGTGCATATCTTCAATTAAATGCATACAGTAATTGTTCTGCCTTTGAGATACATACAGTATATGCAGTGTTCATTTTACCTGTGAAAAGTGATGGGTTCCGGGGACTCGCATGCTCAAAAATCTATGGTTCCCCAAAATTAAATGGTATCGCGGTTGAGTGCAGCCTGGTCATCCTGGAAGGGGGATTACCTCATGTGTCGCCCATCCTCAAGGTTTTTTTATTTTCCTCATGTTGGGGTTTTTTAGTTTTTCCTTGCCCTCATGTAGGATTTAGTTCAGGGGGGGTTTCTCAAGGTTTCTCTTTTTTTCTCACACTGAGGTTTTTGGGTTGTTCCTTGCCCGCATGCTGGTTTAAGATCAGGTAATTGTGCAATTTTGTAATTGTAATCCTGTGCAGTCCTTTGAGACATTTTTGTGATTAAGGGCTATATAAATAAATGTGTGTGACTTGACTTGAAATTGTAAATCGGCGACAAATATTTAATATAAATCTATAAATGCATTCAGTTTTAATCATCAGAGTTTATTGGTAATACAAATCAGTTATCACTTCAAGATTTTTCAGTTCACAACAATATTGTACATTATACAAAATATTATTGCTGAAATAATTATATTAATCTTTTTTTCATTCAATTTTAATCATTACAGTTAAATGGCTTTGTAAAAGGACACCAGCAGCTGCTGTTTCAGATGATTTTTCCTGAGCACTCTCAGGAAACGGATTCGCTGCCTGGCCTTCCCTACCACCGCTCTGGTGTTTGCATACCAGGAGAGGTCATCGGAGATGTTCACACCCAGGAATTTGAAAGAGTGGACTCTCTCTGCACAGTCATAGGGGTTAAGTTGCGTACTATAATGTGAGAAAAGATTTGTTTTAATGAAATAAGGAGACATACCTAATTGGTATAATGGCGGTGCCCTCTGTTGGCTGCGGCTGCATCGACTCGCTACAACGGGTCAGGTGTATCGACATTTCGTTCTGTGTACATTGTTACAAAGAATGACAATACAAAGGAAATTATATTATATTATTATATATATGGGGGTCAGATTATCTCTTAGTTTTGTCTAGTTTTACCTTGTCAATAATGACCATACTACGTTTGTAAAACTTTTTCTGCCGTTACCTTCAAAATGTTGTAAATGGTGAAATGTAGTTTGTATATCTGTATATGTGTTTTGGAGGATATCATGAAGCCTTGCTAAAAATATCTACATTGAAGTTATTACATTTTATAACTCTCAAACCGGTCACGTAAGAATTGAATGCATTGATTTTAATAAGATTAATATTAACATTCATATTTCATACCTGTCAACTTGTACGTTTTTGCTGTACAAAGTACGTTTATTATGCATTTTAAGACGTATACGACGCACAAGAAAATCTGTACGGAAAAACGCAAATTTGTCTATCATGGGTACCATCCGGTATACACCGACTATCACGAAACGGCAAATTAATCAAGTCATACGAGTTCGCCGCGGTAGCCTCTATCTCGGTATTGTAGCGGTTTGATGCTACTTGGCGCATGCGTCTGCCGCCTGGGGATTTCCCACAATGCATCATCCCATGATAGTTGTGTAGCGAAAGGAAGTCCGTCTTTTTTTAAAGAACTGGCTTTTTCGGCTCAACTCATTATATTACGAATTATTATGTTGTATAAAGAAGTTTAAGAAAAAGTATAAAAGGAGAAAATGAAAAAAGACAGGTTTTTGGTTATCCCTTTAATCAGTATATTACCAACAATAATTTAATGCAGGAAATCAATTCCTAATTTGAATAAGAAAATACTACTTAATATTTGCATGTATTCTTGTGTAAATATCATGTAAATTATAACTATAGCCTTATCCTCTTTGTTTTATAACCTTATCTTCTCTGTTCCTTTATCTTCTTGGCTTTTTACCTCACTGTGAGTGTGTGAGACTGGAGTGTCATGCCCAATTCTGTTGTCACAATATGTTAACCCATTTTGTAACAATGACAATAAAGGTATATTCTATTCTATTCTATTCTATTTTTTCCTTCTAAAGTGAACGTCCAAGCTACTTCATTTTTGGACTTGTTTTATAATAAACCTCATTCACGTCGAGCAACTCAGGATCTCACAACAAAATGTTCATCAACAATATATATGATATAACGAAACACATGTACAATATACCATGTTAAACTACGTATATAAATACGTTTAAAAAAATGGTGTAGGATTATTTTGTATTTTGTGAGGGAAAATACGACAGTTTGTAAGGGCACGGAGCCCTGGAGCGCGACAGGTATGATATTTTTACTTTATTAGGTGCCTAGTGATGTGTGTATGACACAAATGTAGCTATAATGAACAGCCCACTCCAAAAAACGATGTATTTGGAGATATGTTGCATGCCTTTTAGTGTTTTTTAACTGGCCACAGACCACAAAAAAAATGTGTGCAGTAAAAAAAAAACTCTGAGCGGCCACATTAATTGGTGAATATAGATGTTGCATCTGGGAAAGATGCTGGATCCCCACCGAGTACAGTCATCTGCCTGATGTGAAAAACAACAATACAAACAACAATGATGTGTTTGAGCTCACACCCAAAGCTTTTGTGCATAGAAAAAAAAGGAGACCGAAATAAAATAAACATCTTCAGAAAAATACTGAAAGGACTAGGAATTAATAAATCTGAGATCGGAGATCTTAAAGCCAACACAGTGAAGAGATTGACTTTGTTAATCTGGAGTACTGTATGTCTGACGACCAGGGTTGGGTAGTGTTACTTTAACTTGATTACTTTCGAGTACTTTTAGATTACTCCAAAAAAGATGTTGGCAAGCTGTTTGGATTTATTTTAATTTTGTTTCTGTCGCATTTTATGTTAGTTTTGCCGGAGATCTAAGAGATCAAAGCCAGGAGAGAAAGCTTACCACGTGTTGTGAGTCATCATTTTATTCATATTTTGTTTATTTTGTCTTTTATTAGCATATTTGGTATTGGAGTAATCCAAAAAGTAATTGAAAGTAATCCAGTTAAAGTAACCCTACCCAACCCTGCAAATATGCTAATAAAAGACAAAATAAACTAAATATGAATAAAATCACTAAATTTTGTGCAGGCTTGGGGAGTAACGGAATACATGGAACGGCAAAAATGATGTTGGCAAGCTGTTTGGATTTATTTTCATTTTGTTTCTGTCGCATTTTATGTTAGTTTTGCCGGAGATCAAAGAGATCAAAGCCAGGAGAGAAAGCTTACCACGTGTTGCGAGTCATCATTTTATTCATATTCAGTTTCTTTTGTCTTTAACTAACATATTTGGTATTGGAGTAATCCAAAAGTAATTGAAAGTAATCAAGTTAAAGTAACCCTACCAAACCCTGCTTGTTACTTTTTGCAAAATAAAATAAGCAAGTACCATAATATTGCAATAATGTAACTTGATTTCTCACGATTATTTTTGGATTACTTAATACCAAATATGCCGATAGAATACCAAATAAACTAAATAAATAAATCAACTTTCATTCAGTTAAAAAAAAAAATAATAATTGCTGTGAATACCAAGCAAAATACATGAACTATCATACCAACTTAACATTTAATGGAAAAATCATAGGTTGAGGAATTTGGATATATTTTACTTAATGGAATCCCAACCGAGAAGTCGGCAAAATCACACTCAGTCCCCTCTTAACATCCATACTCATACTATTGTTGCTCATCACTCTCCTCAGAGCACCCGAAACCTTGCTTCCTTGTTTCACTCTGTGCAATACCTCGCACTCCATTCCACCAACTGCTGCCACATCACAACCCAAGTCCCTAAAGCTTTCAACTTCTTCCAGCACCTGTCCATGGTAGATATACCCGTAATTTAATTGTGTATTTTTCCTGACTGTACCTGTGGGATATAAATCGACTTCTTATATGTTGTGGGAGAGCTATTTTAAAGTTGGCTGATCGCTAAAAAAGATATACCAAGCATTCGACTTTTTTACAGCTGCCAGTTGGAGAGGGGGAGGGTCCAGAAGAGGAAGACTTACGTCCATCTCCTTGGCCGCGCTCCTAACTCTGGGGGGCCCTTCCCCCACCAAACTGTATTTATTTAGGCAGAATAAAGAAAGAGAAAGAAAGAAACGCCCCTTTGGGCAGTACCAATATTTGAAAAAGAAACGTGATACCATCTGGTTTAGCGACACACACTTTTTGGGGAAGTACCCTAAGTCCACCTTACAGTACAGGAATAAATTACCGTAAATCCCGGACTATAAGCCGCTACTTTTTTCCAAAACAGTCAACTCTGCGGCTTATTCAGTGATGCGGCCAATTTATGTAATTTTTCTAACAGCCGCCAGCGGCGCTCGAGTACAAAAGGTAATATTTAGACCGGTGGAATATATGCGCAGAGGAAGACTGCAACAACATACCCTCATCATGCAAATTGCAAAAAGAAAGGCACATGACACAGCTTTCAAGCTAAAAGCACTCGAGCAGTCCGATAAAGAAGGATACAGAGATACTGCATGTAAATTTTACTTTGCGAGCGTGTTGCCAGCGTGTTTTTGAATAAGGGAACGTGGGACGACATTTATATGACAAAGTCTCTTTCCCCTACTGGGGAAGGCAACTTTGAAGACGTCGTTATAAGAAGGAAGATAAGGGCGGTGTACCGTGGTTTCTACAAGCACGTTGTGTTTTTTTAACAGACCCGTTTACTATGTTGCGAGCGTGTTCCTAGTAGCGTTTTGCTACCCTTCACAGGCACGTTTGGGATGAAAGTTATATTGTTATTATTAAAGCTTTGAAAACTCTCTCGGTGTACCGTCTTTCTTTGTAAGTATGTGTAACCATGTATAATATGTATTTGCAACTGTATATTTTTGTAATGTATTTATTTTATTTTATTCTGGTATGTTTTCCACGGGCGAATCAAAAAGAAGGGGCGAAAACAAACGGGGGCTGACGGGAAGTGGAGTAAAGGTGAGACGTGTTTGTGGACGCAGCGGACAATAGTGGATATCTATTTTTCCCACCCTTACCTTTGGAAATATACATTTTTTTCCCTTGGATTATTTTCAACTGGACCCGGACTCTGCAGGTCTGCATCAAACATTAAGTACCGGTATCATGTTCTGTTCATTTTGCCGGCTGTGGTTTTTGGACTGTATACTTTATATTCAGTTACAATCGCGGGACACAAGGTCGGGTTTGGGTTAAATTTGTGATTGTGTTACATGTTTTAATGTGGGCTCTATAGTCCGGAATTTACGGTACATTTCTGTATTCTAATTACGTAACAATGTTACATGTATTCCGTTACTCCCCAAGCCTGCTGACGGTGCAGTCCATCAGGTTTGGCTGCAGAGATATTCGACAAGAGACTGTCAGTCTCTCACTTGCAGGCTTGATCGCCCGGAGCCGGTAACGTAAAATCAAATTCCAGCTAAGGCTGATGTCATTTTGAAACCCGCTCCGACTTATCAGTCCTCAAAGGTAACTTGTCTTATCCAATATATTCGCCATTTGTGGCAAAATGGATCGGAGCACTAAATCTTTAATGCTAGATCTAGTTTTGTCTTCTTTTTCGATGAAAGTGTCACGAAACGGAACAGGAAGCAGGAAATAGACGTCCTCACACTTTAATTGAGAAAGAAAAGTTCTCCAAAACACAAAAAAAAAAAAAAAAAAAAACGGTTCAAACACAGGCAAAACTACAAACTAGGCATTTCCAGAATTTAAACAGAACTTGCCGGAATCTCTCAGAATGTTACACCGAAGTGCAACAAAGTCCAACAAGCACAACAAGTATAACCAAGCATTAACAAGTTTTCAGCAACAATCTGGCAAAGCGCAGTTCAAAAGGGCGCATTTAAGTACCCACAGAAGTAATCAGAAAATGCGAGTCAGCCGGTGTCAAGGGGCGGTGCCAGTTGGGCGCCATGGCAACCGTGCAGAACCTGACAGAAAGTTTCTAAAACAAATATTAAAATAACATGGAGGTGACAACTGCCTTTGGAAAACAAATTAGGAGCTGATAACTCATTTTTTTTTGTTTTGTTATTGACCAAACCCATTAAATCAAGTTATAGCAGCCACACTGGTATCTTTTCATATTTACGTTTTCCCGGATTTATGTCTATGTATATTATTCACACTGTAGGTTCTGCATCACTGTTATAAATAAAGTTTCAGAATGATTTACTTGTTATGATATTAGCATTGTGTTCCAATATGAGCTTTGTGATAAACAGTCGTGGACCGTGAGGGTCTTAAAGACCTTCTCTGCTGGCCTAATACATATCTGACTTATGTGATGTTAACTATATTTCCTCCGTCAATACTTCTTTAATAAATTCAAATTGTTTATCAGCTTCTCTCCATTGATTCTCCCTGGTTGCGGAGCTTGCAGATGTGTGCGTTCATATTTCAGCATTTTACCAACAGGGTTGGGTAGGGTTACTTTAACTGTATTACTTTCAATTACTTTTGGATTACTCCAATACCAAAGATGCTAATAAAAGACAAAATAAAAAAATATGAATGAAATGATGACTCACAACACGTGGTAAGCTTTCTCTCCTGGCTTTGATCTCATTGATCTCCGGCAAAACTAAGATAAAATGCGACAGAAACAAAATGAAAATAAATCCAACATCATTTTTGCCGTTCCATGTGTTCCGTTACTCCCCAAGCCTTCACAAAATGTAGTCATTTTATTCATATTTAGTTTATTTTGTCTTTTATTAGCATATTTGGTATTGGAGTAATCCAAAAGTAATTGAAAGCAATCCAGTTAAAGTAACCCTACTGAATAAATATAGCCATTTTATATATTTGATTGCATGTTATTGCGAGCACCCATTTGCAACCAAATCATGTGTTATCTTTTTCTAACACATAAGGTGCTATTACTGCTCTGTCACACGAGCATAATTAACACTGTTTTTTAGGTATACAATTAATTCCTAGACCTTAAATTACCTCAGTATCTATGAGGCTTTTTAAGTGGGGGATTTAACTAATTACTTAAATATTAAATATATAACATAATTACTTAAGTGATGTACCCAAAAAAAAAAATGTCCGAGATTTAGTTAATTTAATATATTCAGTTTAGAAGTGAAGCAGCATTTCTTTCAGGGTAAATGTAATGGGTTTTATTTTACATTAGACGTTGGATTTTAATTAGTAACGTTTTTATATTATATGATACATTTTGATGGCAGCACGGTGGGTGGGTGGTTAGCGCATGTGCGGCACAGTTCTGAAGTCATGGGTTCAAATCCAGCTACCAACTTTGCTGTGCGGAGTTTGCATGTTCTCCCTGTGCTCGTGTCGGTTTCCTCCGGCTACCCCGGTGTCCTCCCACATTCCAAAAACATGCATGTCAGGGTAATTGGCCGGTCCAAATTGTCCCTAGGTGTGAATGAGCGAGCTACCAAGCTAGGGAGAACATGCAAACTCAGCAGAGGAAGGCTCATAGCTGTCATCGAACCCATGACCTCAAAACCGTGCCGCGGACGTGCTAGCCACAAATGAATAATGTTGTGATTTATATAGTACTCGAGCAAGCAGTTGAAAAGTAAAAGATACACTGCACTATACTCTCCTTTATTAAAATTCACTGAATCAAGTGTTCAACAATTACGAATGTTATTATGGAATCAATTTACCATCCATCCATCCATCCATTATCTGCACCGCTTATCCTCAGTAGGGTCGCGGGGGTGCTGGAGCCCATCCCAGCCATCATCGGGCAGTGGGCAGGGGACACCCTGAACTGGTTGCCAGCCAGTTATAGGGCACACAGGGACAGACAATTCACTCGCCCATTCACACCTAGGGACAATTTGGACGGGCCAATTAACCTGCCATGCATGTTTTTGGAATGTGGGAGGAAACCGGAGTGCCCGGAGGAAACCCACGCAAGCACGGGGAGAACATGCAAACTCCGCACAGGAAGGTTGGTAGCTGGATTTGAACCCATGACCTCATTACTGTGCCGCACAAGCGCTAACCACTGCCCTGCCGTGCTGCCCAGAGATAATCATTTCATCTCATCTCATTAGCTGCAAAGCTTATCGTCAGTAGGGTCACGGGATGCCGGAGCCCATCCCAGCCATCCCTGGGCAGTGGGCAGGGGACACCCTGAACTGTTTGCCAGCCAGTCACAGGGCAGACAGGGACAGACAATTCGCTCGCTCATTCACACCTAGGTACAATTTCGACGGGCCAATTAACCTGCCATGCATGTTTTTGGAATGTGGGAAGAACCGGAGTGCCGCAAGCACGGGGAGAACATGCAAACTCCGCACAGGAAGGTTGGTAGCTGGATTTGAACCCATGAACGCAGAACTGTGCCGCACGCTCGCTAACCACCGCGCCGCAATTTCCATTACATAAAATGTGCGTTGGTTTAAAGATGTTCCTAAATTAAATCACCCATTCTCCAGATTTACAACACTGTATCTGTTTTTCATTCGAAAAAGCTTGGCCCAATCTCTTTGTGACAAACGGTAGGTTAATAAAAGAATAGTGACAGGATGAATGAAGGCTCCAAGAAAGGGTTGTGCGGTTTTTAAGCGAGAAGGTTGGATATTGCCACGTTTACGGGTTACTTGTTCTGTAAACACTGCTGTGCGCTAGACAGCCAGATTAAAAGCACACTGACCTCCCTTGCTTCCAAGAATTTATAGAAAACAACAAGCTGTAAATCAAGGTAGAAAGATGCTCACGGTAGCTTGAAAAGCAATCTGTTCATTCATTGTGCAGGAGGTCTTCAGTGGATGTTACGCTCTTTTAAATCAGGGTGCATGCAGGGTTGGGTAGGGTTACTTTAACTGGATTACTTTCAATTACTTTTGGATTACTCCAATACCAAAAATGCTAATAAAAGACAAAAAAAACTAAATATGAATGAAATGACTAAATTGTGTGCAGGCTTGGGGAGTCACGGAATACATGGAACGGCAAAAATGATGTTGGATTTATTTTCATTTTGTTTCTGTCGCATTTTATGTTCGTTTTGCCGGAGATCAAAGTGATCAAAGCCAGGAGAGAAAGCTTACCACGTGTGGTGAGTTATCATTTTATTCATATTTAGTTTCTTTTGACTTTTATTAGCATATTTGGTATTGGAGTCAACCAAAAGTATTTGAAAATAATCAAGTTAAAAAAACCCTACCCAATCATGCATTTTATGTGAGTTTTGCCAGAGATCAAAGAGATCAAAGCCAGGAGAGAAAGCTTAGCACGTGTTGTGAGTCATAATTGTATTCATATTTAGTTTATTTTGTCTTTTATTAGCATATTTGGTATTGGAATAATCCAAAAGTAATTGAAAGTAATCCAGTTAAAGTAACCCTAACCAACCCTGATCAGTCCACAGTCAAGAGCAAAGGAATAATCCAACTCTTACCGCAACCTTGATGTGGAGATCTAGATCAAGTTTTTGGCCCTCTGTGAATCCCACTGTCACCGGGTGAAGTCAAAACAAAGAAAAGGAGATATTTGGTTCCCACGTTCTGTCTGTTGTCTACGGTGGAGAGCGCGTTCTGCTCGCTATGATCAGGTTTGGGTAGGGTTACTTTAACTGGATTACTTTCAATTACTTTTGGATTACTCCAATACCAAATATGCTAATAAAAGACAAAAGAAACTAAATATAAATAAAATGACTCCATTTTGTGCAGGCTTGGGGAGTAACGGAACACACGGAACGGCAAAAATGATGTTGGCAAGCTGTTTGGATTGATTTTCATTTTCTTTCTGTCGCATATGATGTTCGTTTTGCTGGAGATCAAAGTGATCAAAGCCAGGAGAGAAAGCTTACCACGTGTTGTGAGTCATCTTTTTATTCATATTTAGTTTATTTTGTCTTTTCTTAGCATATTTGGTATTGGAGTCATCCAAAAGTAATTGAAAGTAATCAAGTTAAAGTAACCCTACCCAACCCTGCTTATCAGGAGAAAACACTACCCACTTCGTCCTTGAAGCGAATCAGTGGACCAGCGCTGCGACCTCAGCAATGTTCTGCCTATATCCCCCGCAAAGTCCTTGGCAGGATGCAGTGGGAGGAGCACTGTAAACCCTAATGCTTCTGGGTCCCCATGGAACCATTGTCAGTATTTGGTCGGTATTGCTGGAAGTCAGGTTAATTTCCAGTGAGTGTTGCAGGGAGGGAAGGTCTTAAAGGTGCGGCGCATCATTTGAGGTGTCCTTAAAAAAGTTGAAAGTTACCATAAAAAGGTTCTCTAAGGTTATCTATCTATCTATCTATCTATCTATCTATCTATCTATCTATCTATCTATCTATCTATCTATCTATCTATCTATCTATCTATCTATCTATCTATCTATCTATCTATCTATCTATCTATCTATCTATCTATCTATCTATCTATCTATCTATCTATCTATCTATCTATCTATCTATCTATTTATTAAGTGTGTATTAACAATGTCCAACTACTGTAAGTTCAGAGTTCCCTAATGCCTCATTTTGAACCGTGCTTATAAACGTTCTGTCTTGCTTTAGGCCAGGGGTGTCAAAGTCAATTGAACTCGGGGGCCACACGATAGGACAAACATTCTGTCAGGGGCCAAACAAGTAGATTAAAGAGAAAAAAAGAGAGAAAGAGGGAGGAAAACGGAGAAAGGGCAGGACAAAGAAAGAAAAAGAGAGAGAGGGAGAGAGCGTGAGAAACAAAAGATAAAAAGTCGTGAGAGAGGGGGAAAAGAAAGGGAGAGGAAGAAAGAAATCCAAAGAGAAATACAAAGACAGTAGGAGAGAAAAGAGAAAAGAAAGACAGAAGGGTAGGAAAAGAGAAAGAGAAAAAAGAGAAAAGTAAAAAAAGGAAATTAGAGCAAAAGAGGTTAAAAGACACAGGGAGAAAAAGACACAAAGAGCAACAAAGGAAGAGAAAAAGAGAGACACAGAGAGTGAAAGAGACGGACACGGAGTGGGAGAAAAGGGGTGGAAAAGAGAGAGAGAGAGAGAAATAAATACAAGTACAGTATATTTGTGAGAGGCACCTGGCTTTTTTCTATTTCTCTTTGGATGTCTTTCTTCCTCTCCCTTTTGTTTTCCCCCTCTCACAACTTTTTATCCTTTGTTTCTCACTCTCCTTCCCTCTCTCTCTTTTTCTTTCTTTGTCCCACCCTCTCTCCTTTTCCCTCCCTCTTTGTCTTTTTTCTTTATCTCTTTTTTTCTTTCTCTTTAATCTACTAGTCCGGCCCCCGACAGAATGTTTGTTCTATCGTGTGGCCCCCGAGTTAAAATGAGTTTGACACCCCTGATCTAATTAGTAGATTAGACAAATTTGCTTTTTTTAAGCATACATTTTCTTTATTCATTAAAAAACAAGATATCATTTTTCAAATTATACTTAAAATGCACACAATTCTTGTGTGGTGTAATTTTTAGTTTTGTTTTCTATACATAGCAGGAGAAGGTTCTTGCACCCATACAAAATTCAGTCCGCCCAAGGCCAGCTGTGGGAAAGAACAGTGTTGGGGCATATTAGCTCTTATATTCTTGGTTGTATGGATTGATTGTATTCAATGTGTTGCACAAGTAGATATTGTATGGTCTCACAGCCTCGATGTTTGCTTTCAGGTCATCTTAAGGTAAACATACATCAGCAATAGACTTAAAAAGTAGACCTTTATTAAAGTGAAAGCTATTACATACACATTACATGAAACCTCTCACTATCATTCAAATTATGAAGAAATGTATAAACTGTGATTGTGGCATTACAGGAACAAAAACATTTTCAGGTGAGTCACATTTAGAGCTTTTGAACATTTCAAAAGGACAATTAATCCCCCCCCCCAAAAAAAGACGTAAAACAGAGGAAACATGATGTTTCGCTTGATCATACATCCACAAGAATTCCGGCACAATTCTGTGCTCCAGTCCCCAGCCCCCTGTTACTCAGTAAACAGCTGAATGCACACTTTGCCTGGCAATACAGAGACACCTTGCTACTTTGCACTTACCGTAAATTCCGGACTATAGAGCACACCTGATTATAAGCCGCACCCACCACATTTCGGGAGGAAAACCGATTTTGTACATACACAAGCCGCACCTGTATATTAGCCGCATGCATCCACATTGGAAAAACGCAATTCAAACACGGAATTATCCTATACCCGATAAAGTCCAGAAAACACAGCCGATTAATTGAGTGGAAAATGATACCTGTACTTAAAATTTAATGCAGACCTGCACAGTCCGGGTGGCCGTTGAACGTGATCCAAGGAAAAAAGTGTATATTTCCAAAGGTAAGGGTGGGAAAAATATATATATCCACTATTGTCGGCCGCGTCCACAAACACGTCTCACTTTTACTCCACTTCCCGTCAGCCGGCGTTTGCCCCGCCCCTTCTTTCTCATTTGCTCGTACAAAACATCAGAATAAGTTTCTAAAATAAATACATCACAAAAATATACAGTTGCAAATACATATTACACATGGTTACACATATTTACAAAGAAAGACGGTACACCGAGAGAGTTTTCTAAGCTTTAATAATAATATCATAACTTTCATCCCAAACGGTGCCTGTGAAGGGTAGCAACACGCTACTAGCAACACGCTCGCAACACAGTAAACGGCTCTGTTAAAAAAAAATACCGTACTTGTAGTAATCACGGTAAACCGTCCTCATCTTCCTCCTTATAACTGACGTCATCAAAGTCGTCTTCCCCAGTATGGGAAAGAGACTATGTTACATAGACGTCGTGCCACGCTCCCTTATTCAAAAACGCGCTAGCAATACGCTTGCAAAGTAAAGTTTACGTGCAGTAGCTCTGTTTCCTTCTTTATCGGACTGCTCGATACATATTATACATGGTTACACATATTTACAAAGAAAGACGGTACACTGAGAGAGTTTTCAAAGCTTTAATAATCATAATATAACTTCCATCCCAAACTGTGACTGTGACAGGTAGCAACACGCTACCAGCAACACTTTTACAACACAGTAAATAACTGTTAAAAAAACATACCGTACTTGTAAAAATCACAGTAAACCATCCTCATCTTCCTACTTATAATTGACGCTATCAAAGTCGTCTTCCTCATTATCGGAAAGAAGCTCTGTCATGTAGACGTCGTCCCACGCTTCCTTATTCCAAAACACGCTAGCATCACGCTCGCAAAGTAAAGTTTACGTGCAATAGCTCTGTTTCCATCTTTATCGGACTGATCGATTGCATTTAGCTTGATGCTGCATCATGTACCTTTCTTTTTGCAATTTGCATGGTGAGGATATTTCTACGCTAATTTAATTTGTGCACAAGCTATGAAGTTGCAGTCTTCCTCGGCGCATATATTCCACCGGTCTAAATCTTTACTTTTGTACTTGAGCACCGCTGGCGGCTGTTAGAAAAATTACATAAATTGGCCGCATCACTGAATAAGCCGCAGGGTTGAACGTTTGGGAAAAAAGTAGCGGATTATAGTCCGGAATTTACGGTAACTAGAACACTGAGAAAAGTCAGAGGAGCGTAAATAAATGCTGATCATCAGTGGGTGCTCGGTCTGTATTTATCGCAATCTTGAAGTGCCTGAGGCGGAGTCGGGAGAGAGGGCAATAAAGATCCTGGGCTGTAGATGCGGCCTACTGCGGCTAGGCTACTTGAAAACTCTCCCAAGCTACCCCTGGCGAGTCTGTATCTAACAAACGTCAGATCCATTACCCATTCAAAGGATGAACTAGAGCTACAACGTGTGGGAAACCTCTACATTCAAGACGGTTGTATTATCTTTCCTTTCATCCCGGAGACCTTGCCCATTTCGAGTGCACCTGAGTCTAAGGTGCAGCTAGCCAGTCGTTCTCTAAATCGCTTTCTTACACTGAAAGGAGAAGCCCTCCGATGTGGCTGTACTTTTGTATCATGACAATAAAGACTTTTCATTCAACTGCAATTCTGTTTTGTGTGTTTGATGTATAGTTGTTATTGTGTTACAGTTGTATCGTTTCAATCGGTAAGGACGTCATCTCAAGTTTGACCCTTGGTGGCTTTGATAAAAGGGCTTTGCTACTTTGCGGCTTTTCATGTATCATGGGGGTTTCTGGTCCCCATTGACCACTAAATGGGCGGCATTAGCTCAGGAGGGAGAGCGCTCGTCTTGGGATCAAGAGATCGCAGTTCGAATACCGGTTCCTCCGTGTAACATGTCGAAGTGTCCTTGGGTAGGACACTGAACCCCTAATGCACCCAATAAGCCTGTTAGCGCCTTACATGGCTGCAAAGCCGCTATTGGGAAATGTGAAGCACACTGTAAAGCGCTTTGGGAAGTCTTGACTTGAAAAGCGCTATATAAATGCAGATCATTTCATTTCATTTCATATAACTGAGGGATTACTATAGCCATTGCCAAACTGTCTACTTGAGTGGACTTGGGTATGTATTTTGTAAAATGGGCGGCACGGCGGATGAGTGGTTAGCGCGTCCGGGGTACAATTCTGAGGTCATGAGATCGAATCTTCGTGTGTGGAGTTTGCATGTTCTCCATGTTCTGCTTGTGTGGGTCTCTTCCAGGCACTCCGGTTTCTTCCCACATTCCAAAAACATGCATGTCAGGGTAATTGGCTGGTCTAAATTGTCCCTAGGTGTGACTGAGTGAGTTGTCTGTCTCTGTGTGCCCTGCGACTGGCAACCAGTTCAGGGTGTCCCCTGCCCATTGCCCGAAGATAGATGGGATAAGCTCCAGCAGCCCCGCAACCCTACTGAGGATAAACAGTGCAGATAATGGATGGATGAATGGATGGATTTTGTGACATAAATTCAGTGGTCAACTGTAAAGTTTTTTACCAAAGTCCTCCACAATTCTCAAAAAAATGTATACCAAGCTGTTTTAACGATTTACATACCTGGTTTTTAACGTTGTAACATCTTACATGTATTTTAAAGACTGCATGCATTTAATTTCATATACGTTTCTTGGTTCTTTTAACCTGGGAGCTTTTGCGTGTTAGGTGGATGCGCTAACCACTGCACTACGGAATACAGGTATAAAATGTACAATTCTTGTCTACAAAACCGTATTGTCTTAAGTCAGACTCTGTTTTTTTTTTGACTGTCTGACTGTTTTCTTTATATGTCCTTGTATTACCTGAGGTACTGCCATGATTGTCATGAAACGGATCGGGAAGCAGGAAGTAGGAACTCATTTGCGAAGACGTCCTCACACTTTAATTGAGAAAGAAAAGGTGTCTAAAACACAAACGGACCAGACCAAAAAACAAAACGGGTCATACACAGGCAAAACTACAACTAGGCATTTCCAGAATCAAACAGAACTTGCAGGAATCTCTCAGAATGTTACACCGAAGTGCAACAAAGTCCAACAAGCACAACAAGTATAACCATGCATAAACAAGTTTTCAACAAGGGTAAACAACGATCTGGCCAAGGGCAGTTCCAAAAAGCAGATTTAAGTACCCATAGGAGTAATCAGGAAATGCAGGTCAGCCGGTGTCAAGGGGAGGGGCCAGCTGGGCGCTATGACAACCGTGCAGGACATGACAATGATACGCAAGGTCTGGTTTGCAAACTCTGCTAGGTAATATTTTATTCGCGTGTCCAGGGTAAAATGTGTAATTGATGTTGACGTCTTTGTTTCTGTATGTTACAGCTCAAGACAGAGACACTTTTCTGTATGTGCTGTTCAAAGAAGAGATAATATTCATGTAGCGAAGTCCCACTCTGTTGGAAAAATATGTCTTGTGACAGTAATCCAGAAAGGAATTCATTGTCAACTATTTCTATTATCGCTTTGTGATGACAACGTTTACTAGTCATCACAGCACTAATTGTCATAGGACCACTGAATATGTCTCCTTTCAAAGCTCATTCCTGTAAAAAACAAGATCACTATGAATAAACCATTCAAATGATCAAATTGTATGGTATACGTAAACGAGTAGTGTATGTAAACAAGAGTCAAATTCTACGTGGTCATAGCTTTTGTCATAATTGCTCTATTTGGAACACCTCTGGCAGCTTGATTGGCGCCAACAGCCCAGACAAGCTGATTGGTGGCCACACCCTTCTTAAGCCCCCGACTTCAGTTCAAACTTTGTCAGATCGTTGCGAGCTGTTGTGTTTCACCCAGTGAGCGTTCCCTTCCGACTTCGTTCCTGTAAAAACCAGTTACCTGCCTAATTCCCGTTTTTCGACCCGTTTCCGAACCTGACTACGCCCTGTTTTGCCCTAGCCTGCCTACGACTACTATTACGAACTCGACATCGCCTCTGATCTCCAGCCCTGGTCAAACAACGTGCCCTTCCCGCCTGCCTTCTTCCGACACGGAAGTGTCACCCCCGCCGTGCTCGATCCCGCTCTCCGCCAGTCTTCGGATCAAGCAATTAAGCAAGCCTTACTCTCACTCTCTTTCAATAAAATCTGAGAAACGCATGCAATTGAGTCCTGTGTCCGTTCTGGTCTGTGACAGCTTTCAAATTAGATATATAGATAGATAGATACTTTATTCATACCCGTAGGGAAATTCACACGTCCAGCAGTCTACCCCGTTGTTTATTAACAGATTAACATGATTAACACGATGCCCTAGGGGTGCTTGTAGCGGAGTGGATGACGTCACGCTAGTCCAAAAGTTCGACATCCCTGCGGCAGATGGAAATATTTTCTTTGTGAAAATCCAGGGATACACCACCTCGTGTTAGCAAGTCCGCCTCCTCTCTGATTCCCCCCGGCTTTCGTGTCTCTGTATAGCGGCGTTGAAGCCGGATAGCTCCGGGTAGCTCCGGGTGGCTACACGTTAGCGTCCGGAATGCTAAACGTGAGCCACGTTTCCGCAAAACACAGCAACTGTGCTCCCTGTGCGCTTCGATGTTTTCCACCAGCACTCGATGATCTTATTTGGTCGAGAGTTCGCATTTACCATGATTACGGATGGTACCGAAGACTTATAACGCCGCTAGCCGCTTCGCTAGCTCCGGCTCTTCGTCCACGATAGGCCCCTTCATCACGCCGGCACGAGAATTCTTCAGGGCAAGGAGTTGATTCCTTGATTAAACGCATTTTTGTGCGCTAAAACCCATGTCCATAGGATAGAAGTAATCCATAGTGTAGTTGTCAAAACGGGATAAAAAACACCGAAGATAGGAGCAGACAATAAAACAATAAATCACAAAAAGTGAGAGATAACAGGGCAGCTTCTGGAAAAGGCAGCCGCTCGTGGCGGTGCCGCTTTGATCTTAATTACCCATATATATCTAAGAAGTTATAGGATGTTAAAGTCTCAATTGCTCAGGCACTATCAACATGAAAAATTCTCAACAATGGGGTCATCCTCACCTCAATTGGGCTACACCAATTTAAGGATTCCTAAAGTTGTGTATGAGGGTGTCTCTAGACTGAAAGTGTTTTGAATGCTTTCTCTGCAGTAATGCTTCATTATTAATTATATGGCAGTTCATTGTGAGAAGTTTAATTCTCCCCTTGAGGATGAGTCTTAGCGTAAGTACGCTTCCTTCATGGCCATTAACCATAAATATGAGTCTCTTGACCCAATCACTTCTGGTGCTAATACAGCTTAGCAACAATCCTCTTACAAAAAAGCGCATTTGACCTTCAATCTAATTTTTGAAGGCAAACAATGCTATCAATGAGTTGCTGATATCCAGCCAGTCCTTGATCAAAGTTTTTCCACATTTCCACCATTCCAATCAGATAGACAATGCCTGCCATTTATTAACCTGTGGGGAGCATTATCATTATTATTACCGTAAATTCCGGACAATAAGGCGCACCTGATTATAAGCCGCACCCACCGCATTTCGAGAGGAAAACCGACTTAGTACGTACACAAGCCGCATCAGTATATAAGCCACATGCGCCCACATTAAATAATGGTTCTATATTCTTTATCATTTGTCCATCATCTATTATCAGTAAATTCATGATAAGCTTCAAAGACATTAGGCCGAGACACTTGCTCCCAGCCAAGGGACTGAGTCAAGGTCCTGGCCAGAGGGCCAAGAAGCTATTACAAATGCACTGTTCTTGGAGGTACTGCAATACCGGGTCAATACTTAGGGACAGAGCAAGCTACTTATGATTTGATGCAGACCTGCAGAGTCGGGGTCCCCGTTGAAATTAATCCAAGGAAAAAAACGTGTATATTTCCAAAGGTAAGGGTGGGAAAAATATGTATCCACTATTGTCTCCCGCGATCACAAACACTCATCTTTACCCGTCCCCAGTTCCCACCAGCCCGCGTTTGCTCCGCCCCTTCTTTCGTATTCGCCCGTGAAAATCAGCATAAGAGTCTCAAATAAATACAAATAGATACATTACAAAAATATACAGTTGCAAATACATATTATACATAGTTACAAAGAAAGACGGTACACCGAGAGAGTTTTCAAAGCTTTAATAATAATAATATAACTTTCATCCCAAACCCTGCCTTTGAAAGGTACCAACACGCTACTAGCAACACGCTCCCAACGCATCAAATGTTACTGTTAAAAAAAACACGGTTTACCGTCCTCATCTTCCTCCCTATAACGGTCGCTATCAAAGGCGTCTTTCTCGCCATCTGAAAGAAACTTTGTTATATAGACCGTTTTTGCATAAACTAAGAAGTTGAAGTCTTCCTCAACGCACGTGTTCCACCGGTCTAAATCATAAGCGGCCGTTAGAAAAATTACATACATTGGCCGCTTCACTGGATAAGCCGTAGGGCTGAACATTTGGGAAAAAAATAGCGGCTTATAGTCCGGAATTTACTGTATTATTTTTTTACCGAGACCTTGCTTGGATAATTTGATCTTTAAGACCGGGGAGCACATGCATTTCTTGTTGTGGATTCATGATAATATGCATACCTCTGCGTCCAAGAATCGTGTACTAGCCCTTAAGTATTTCGGGGAATTATCCTCCAATGTGCTATAGGAGGCGAGATAATGTTTGATGAGGCAATGGCAGACACATACATCCCCCTCCGGTGTCTCGTTTCTAAAACTGATTTGCTTGGCTATTCAATTGGTGGAAATATTAAAACTTATGTTCCAAAATGTTGCTTGATGTTATAGCTTGAAGCTCAAGTATATAGTGCTTGAGTTAACCGAACTGATTGTCCTACTGTGACTGTACGGCAGAAAGAATAAAGACAATTTTGCATACAAGGGAGAGTAATGGTGAATATCACTCATCAGTGAAAGACAATGGTATTTAGAAGATACCAAACTGCTTGAGAAAAACATACTAGATCAATGAACCCTGGAATCGCGTGCAGATGCTCTATCTATCTATCTATCTATCCATCTATCTATCTATCTATCCATCTAGACATCCATCTATCTATCTATCTATCTATCTATCTATCTATCTATCTATCTATCTATCTATCTATCTATCTATCTATCTATCTATCTATCTATCTAGACATCTATCTATCTAGACATCCATCTAGACATCTATCTAGACATCCATCTAGACATCTATCTATCTATCTATCTATCTATCTATCTATCTATCTATCTATCTATCTATCTATCTATCTATCTATCTAGACATCTATCTAGACATCTATCTAGACATCTATCTAGACATCCATCTAGACATCCATCTAGACATCCATCTATCTATCTATCTATCTATCTATCTATCTATCTATCTATCTATCTATCTATCTATCTATCTATCTATCTATCTATCTATCTATCTATCTATCTATCTATCTATCTATCTATCTATACATCCATCTAGACATCTATCTATCCATCTAGACATCTATCTATCTATCTATCTATCTATCTATCTATCTATCTATCTATCTATCTATCTATCTATCTATCTATCTATCTATCTATCTATCTATCTATCTATCTATCTATCTATCTATCTATCTATCTATCTATCTATCTATCTATCTATCTATCTATCTATCTATCTATCAAAAGTGGACATGTAAACATTTTAACCAATTTGGGGTTTTCAGGGCTGATATGTTTGTATTGAGAAGAAGCCGATAACCGGTATTTGGACCCGATATTCATTCGCTGTAAAAGTTTAAAAATCAGCAATATTTTTTTCATAATGAAAAACACACAATTTATATTTGTTATGAATTTGATTGAAACTTTATTAGTGTTCTGAAACCTTTTACAGTAAATGAAATAGAATTTCAACACAACTAACATGACTAATGAACAGTAGAAAGTCAAATTTCAAATTAAATTCAGACATTTGTTAAAACTGGGAAATAAAAAAAAGAAAAGAAAGAAACAAAGGAAAAAAAGGTTAAAAGAGAACAAAAAGAAAAAAGCAACAGCTAGGAAAAAAATAAACACAATGAGATTTTTTTAGAAGGAATTTAAAAAAATAAAAAAAAAACAGGGGAAAAATAAGAAAAGGTTTGTGTTGCATTCAAATAATTTTCTATCTACAGTGGAACCTCGGTTTTCGAACGCCTCTCAGTTCGAACGAATCAGTGTCCGACCAAAAATTCCGAAAAATGTCTTGCTTCGCTGATTGGTCAAAAAATCGGCGTTCGAATGCCGGTAATGCGTGAGTGCGTACGCTAGGGTGCGATGCTGAGCGGCGTACGGGTGTTTTAGCCCTTATTATGCCTCCGAAGAAAGAAGAAGAAGCAGCAAAGTTGCTACAGGTGAAAAAAGAAAAGTAGTGCGTACGACTATTGCATTTAAGAAAGATAAAATAGCAAAATATGAAGGAGGTGGAGTGTCTGATCTCGATCGGGAACACCCCACCGTCCACCTGCGCCTTCTGCTGACCACCACAAAGGTAAGAAATCCTATTCAATTATTTTCTTTATCCTTTGCATACAAGGGAGAGTAATGGTGAATATCACCCTTCAGTGAAAGACAATGGTATTTAGAAGATACCAAAATGATTGAGAAAAACATACTACATCAATGAACCCTGGAATCTCGCTGCAGGTCGCTGGTTGAAGCCTCGGCCGAGTCATGCCTAAGACTTAAAAACATTGGTACCCGTTGCCTCCCTGCTTGGCGTTCAGCATTAGGGGTTGGAATTGGGGGGTTTGGTCACCTAATGACTCCCAACACCAAAGTTGGGTTGAGCGAGGGGGCTGGGAATCCCCTCCTCTGAATCAATCTCCCAAAAAGAGTCAGAAATGACTCTAGCCACCTCCCACTAGGGGGATATGGCTGTGGTATATATATATAATATATATATAATCCTTTTTTTTTTTTTACACGTTCATGTTAGCGTAATCTTTTGTACGGCGGTGTGAATGAGCGAGCGAGTCGTCTGTCCCTGTGTGCCGTAGATGTCTGAGCATTTTCCCAGTTTCATACCATATTCAGGCCTTCGCTCGTCAAAATATTCATTTTGGAATTTCTCCTTATATAGAAGGACCACCCTAAAGGCCCGGTCACACAGCCTTTTGCGTCTGTATCGCGGGTAAAATGTTGCGATTTTTTTTTTTGCCCGTGGTTGCCCGCGGTGGAAAATGTGCAAAATTAGCCGGCGACTGTTCCGCGTCCTTATCGCTGGTAACCGCGGCTGCATCGCTGTGCCGCCCGCGGTTACCCATGGTCTAAAGTTTTGAGCAGCGCTGTATCTTGTCTGTATCGCGATCTCAAAAGCGTCCAACAGCGTCTGCTTCACAGGCAGAAATTTATGGCCGTGATTCAGCCTCGATACGCCCGTGAAAGGCTGTGTGACCGGGCCTTAAGGCAAAGCTTTTGACAGTTTTCACATTTGGGAGGGATGGATAGATAGATAGATAGATAGATAGATAGATAGATAGATAGATAGATAGATAGATAGATAGATAGATAGATAGATAGATAGATAGATAGATAGATAGATAGATAGATAGATAGATAGATAGATAGATAGATAGATAGATAGATAGATAGATAGATAGATAGATAGATAGATAGATAGATAGATAGATAGATAGATAGATAGATACTTTATTCATCCCCTAAGGGAAATTCACATTTCCAGCAGCATCCCTGAGCTGAGAACAGTACAATAATAAAGCCAAAAGAATACAATATACAAATACCCAGTGTGGCGTGCAAATGCCCACTGTAGCGTGTTATATAGAGTAACTAAATAGTGCTACACAGAATACATATTGCAGTAAGATTCGGTAATATCCAATGTAGGTGGTGTGGTTTAATGTGGGCCTTTACTGTGCCGGGTGGAGTTAAAGAGCCTCATGGCATGAGGAAGAAAAGATCTCTTCAGTCTGTCCGTAGTACAAGACTGGATGGATGGACGGACAGAAGCAATGCAATGTGACTAACAAAAATATCTCTGGTTTTTAGTATAATTCTATTTTTATAATCGCCAGATAGGTTGGCAGTACGTACAGTAGACTTCGTTCATTTTTTTAGTGCAGCACACTAATAAAAAAACTCAATACACCCATGCTGCAAAACTTCTCTTTGATACCGAAACAAAAAGTAGCCGAATGCAGCTCAGCGCTACGTAAACATCAGTGTCATCGTTTGTATTTTTATTTATTTAAAAAAAAAACAGGAGACATTTAGAATCAAACCAATATAGGAGTAGAAGCAATACCATATATCAAAGGTATTCACGGCATTTAAATGTCACAGAGGGTTGGACACATATGTCACACTGCCACCAACTCACCTGGAGCTTGTCAAACTGCACAAATGGTTCTCTCCCCAGGCCAAATGTAACTCCCTTGAAAATGTTGGGAAAAAATAAAAACATTTGTGTGAATGCCTATAGCCAGTCTTTTGTCTTTGCTTGCTACGGGCAGAACACGCATGCCAGCGTAGACGACAGACAGAAACTTTGATTATCATAGCAGTTGTTAGCGAAACATCGATTGGAATAGTAAAACCGAATACCTGCTTTTCTTTGTTTGACTCTATCCGGTGGTGGTGTGATTCACAAAAGAAAAAAATAACCTAATCCAGTCAAGTCATTTTTATTTGTTGCAGATCAGAACTAGACCATTTTTGGTGAGTTTTGTTTTTTCTTTGTGGTATTTGTAGATGTATAGTTGTTATTGTGTTACAGTTGATATATGGGCGGACGGACGGACGGACGGACGGACGGACGGACGGACAGACAGACAGACAGACAGACAGACAGACAGACAGACAGATAGACAGATAGATAGATAGATAGATAGATAGATAGATAGATAGATAGATAGATAGATAGATAGATGGACGCATCCGCACAGTAGCATCAAACCGCTCACTTCATTTGCAACGGAAAAAAACGATACCGAGATAGAAGCTACTGCGGCGAACTCGTTATACTTGATTGATTTGCCGTTTTGTGATAGTCGGTGTACACCGGATGGTACTCATAATTGACAAATTTGCACTTTTCCGTCGTACACGTATTAAAATGCATAATTAACGTACTTTGTACAGCAAAAACGTACAGGTTGACCGGTGTCAGGAAACGGACCGGGAAGCAGGAAGTCGGAACTCATATGCGTAGACGATCTGTCACTTTAATTTGGAAATAAAAGTTGTCCAACACACAAACGGACCAAAGACAAAACAAAACAGGTTTAAAGGCAATCAAAATTACAAACTAGGCATTACTCAGATCAAACAGGCATGAACAGGTCTTCAACAAGGTGAAGCAATGATCTGGCAACGGGCAGTCCCAAAAGGAGCGTTTAAGTACTCCAAAAGCAATCAGTCAATGCGTCTCAGCCGGTGTCAAGGGGCGGGGCCAGCTGGGCGCCATGACAACCGTGCAGGACATGACAGACAGGTATGCATTCACCACCTTTAACCAAAACAAGAGTGTTCTTTGACTCAATCGTACGTCATATGTTGTCTATGTTTTTCTCCATTTTTCATTTAATTCTATCCCTCTATCTATCTATCTATCTATCTATCTACCATTCAAATACATTTTGACACTGATGATTCCTCGATTTATATCACCAGTCATCAAACCTAGAACTAGTCCAGTAGCTTCCCTTTGTACAACAGCATGGGTGCCACAAAACGCAATTCAAAGACTTCCAGGGAGAGGATCCTAGCCATAATGTGGCCCAGTTTCGCTACAAGACTGAGCAATAAACGCAGAACTCGATTTCCAGGCTGCACGATTCTTTTACTATTCCCCCTACCTTTAATCTCTGTGCAAATGATCCGGGGAGGTGCCTGAAGTGCCAAACCCCAGCTACCTGGCACAGGATCACACAGATGGGCCAGTTTGGGCCAGCTGAACATTCAGGCAGCTGGTGGTGATGATGCACAGGATGCTTTCTATCAACAGGGTGCTATGCACAGAAGCTTCTCCAGACTCCGGAGCAGTGTTCCCTCTAAGCGCAGAAGAAAATCTAGCCAGCAAAAATGAGGGCTCAAAATTACTAATTAAGAAGCGACTTAAGTCAAAGTACAGTGCATGAAGGTAAAAATACACGGGTTCCCCTGACGTTGTGTCCTAAATGCGGTATTTTGAAGTCGAGTCGAAAGTGAACGAAGTTGAGTGAAGTTAGTAGAGAACCGGCTTCTTCGGCTCGGCTCACTAAAAGGAACCGGCTCTTTCGAGTCCTAAACGGCTCTTCAGGTTGTTTTTGCTTCTTTAATCCCAACATGACCAAATAATATGTAAAATTATGCACAACATGACTAAAAGGAAGGGGGGAATAGAACAAAAGAGAAAAAAATACCAAAATGAAAAAGTAGGGAAAAGCTGAGGAAAAAAAGAAAAGAAAGAAATGTAGGAAAAAAGTAAATAGAGAACAAAAATAAAAAAGTAACAAAAAATTAGAAAAAAACACGCAAAAAAGAAGAAAAAAGTTTGTGTTGCATTCAAATAATTTCCAATTATATCAAGTGAATCTTGTTGTCAACATTGTACTTCCAATAAAAAATGTGATCACGTACAGTTCTGTATCTTACAACCGACTAAATAAGCCCCCAAAAACTTTAATATTATGCGACAAAATATATCAGGAAATAAAAAGAAATGGATACCTTGTGAGAGAATTGTAAGAACAAACGACGTTTGTAGGCCGTACAATATTTGCAATCGTACATGAGTCAATTCATTCAAAAGAGAAAAATAATTTTGCATTGCCGGAAACTCAGCAAAATGTATCATGATGTCAAGTTTTGGACATGTTTGATAATTAATTATCTTGCCATACTTGGGATTGCTGTTGCTCACTGTTGTTTCAAGCATTGCTCACAGACTTTGTGTGAACGCTCAGACCCCTGGAAAATTACAGAACATTGCTTCAGAGGAGGGCAAATTTAAATGAAAAAAATAAATCAATAAAAGCAAACATAATAGTAAAAAAGATGAATCTCTTTGCTGCGTAAACCACGATAATCTTCTTTGAAATGGATGGAAAATAAGCAACGCCATTTCATTTGTAGGCTATTGCATATTTAATCCACGAGGAAAGTGAATGTGCTTTCACAAGCAAGGACAGAATATTCATAAGGATCAGAAAAGACAGCAGTTGATTGCATTCAGAATGGAGTGTAAAAGTAGCTTTACATTTGCTAAAACAAAAAAGATTGACAATATAAAATACATCAAAAGAAATCAATTGAAGGAAGAAAACCTTCAAAACATTATGAAATGAAATGATCTGCATTTCTATAGCGCTTTTCAAGTCAATGACTTCCCAAAGCGCTTTACAATGTGCTTCACATTTCCCAATAGCGGCCTTGCAGCCATGTAAGGCGCTAACCTGCTTATTGGGGGTATTGGGGGTTCAGTGTCTTACCCGAGGACACTTCGACATGTAACACGGACGAGCCGGGATTCGAACTGGGATCCCTTAATCCTAAAATGATCGCTCTACCTCCTGAGCTACTGCCCCCCATTAAAGAATACAGAGAAGCATAGCTATTGAAAGTAATGAAAAGAGGGGGAAAAAGTATGAAAAGGGTTAGGGTTAGGGGTTAGGGTTAGGATTAGGGTTAGTGTCACGGGGACCGTACCAGAACGGAGGCAGGAGGCAGGAAGGGAGAACTCAACTGCGTTGACGATCAAAACTTTTATTTAGTAAAATAAAAGTCTTCCGAGACTCCGGGATAAAACAGATCAAAAACAGGCTTTTACTCAAAACGTGAAAACACAGGTTTCCTCCGAATCAAACAAAACAGGACAGAGCAAAACAGAAGGGAAAATGCAGACAGAAAATGCAATGAGCCAGCACCTGCAAAACCCAAAACCCCCCTTAAGAAGCAAACGCGCAAATTAGGCGATCTGCTACAGCTGTTGCCCAGGGGGCGGGGCCAGACGGTTGCCACGGCGACCATGCTGGACACGACAGTTAGGGGTTAGGGGTTTGGTTTAGGGGTTAGGGTTAGGATTAGGGTTAAAATAAAATAAGCAGACCTTTATTAAAGGTTTTGTGAAAAATGAAGTTTCCAAGCTGAGAGCTGATTTGACGTGGATGGGCAACTTACTCGTGTTTAATGTGATCCAAACCTGGCAATGTGAACCCATTGAGACAACAATTGTTAAAATCGATTAACTCTGTTTCAATGTATGTATCAACAGTCAAAACAAAATAAGATTTTAGAGCCGGGACGGCTGCTGAGTGGTGTTGGGAATTAAATATTAAAATGTATCGTTTACCAAATTGATCGAATTAGTTATCTGACTCCATTAACCAAACACAACCTACATGCACCCAACAATGTACGCGCTTGTTTCTTGATGGAAAAGATGAACAAGAGAAAAGACATTTTCACACGGGGGCATATTTAATTTCATTATTAATTTAATTTAAGTTTAAATTAAATTATAAGTGGGGGCGGCAGTAGCTCAGGAGGTAGAGCACTCGTCTTGGGATCAAGAGATCCCAGTTCGAATCCCAGCTCGTCCGTGTTACATGTCGAAGTGTTCTTGGGTAAGACACTGAACCCCTAATACCCCCAATAAGCAGGTTAGCGCCTTAAATGGCTGCAAGGCCGCTATTGGGAAATGTGGAGCACATTGTAAAGCGCTTTGGGAAGTCATTGACTTGAAAAGCGCTATATAAATTGTATTCCGTTACTCCCCAAGCCTGCACAAAATTTAGTCATTTTGACAGGTATGAAACACCTCGGATGAATTCATTCGTTCTCCAATAGCTCGTCCCCACGCCGGTCTTAGGGGTACTGGACCCCAGCTGATTTCAGGCAGAGGTCAGGCTACATCCTGGACTGCTTGCGAACAAACTCCAAACACAATGACTTGCTTTGGGAAATGTAAAAAAGAATGATGACACATCAGTTCAAAAACTCTATTACACAAAATCAATAAAAGATAAGATTTATGATTCCTAACAGCACGGTGACATTTATTTTGGAATATCCAGCTCTAACCGTATGAATACAAACCAGTCATAAAGTAGGGGCCATTGTCACAGACCAGAAACGGACACGGGACCCAATAGCGCTCGTTCTCTCATTTTTTATTAATAAAGAGGGAGAGCAGGGCTTGCTCCCACGATCCGATGGTTGACGGACAAGAGGAGCAGGAGATGCGGAAGTGGCACTTCCGTGTCTAGCGAGGAGGGTCGAAGACAGGCGGGAATTACAAGTCGCTAGCCGGAACTGGAGAGCAAGGGCGGTGTCAAGTTCGGGAACGAGGTCGGCAACAGGAGGCAGGCAGGTAACGGGGCAAAACAGATCGGATAACAGGCAGGCAGAACGGGACAGAGTCAGGTCTGGAAACAGGTTGGCAACGAGGATCGGGCAGAGAAAAGCAAGGCAGGAACAGAGTCTGATATAGGAGCTTACTGCGCTGGAGGCATCAGTTCGCATAACGATCTGACGGCTTCCTCTTGGAAGCCGGGGGTTTAAAAAGAGTGCATCAGCCAATCAGCTGTCAGGGCTGTTAGCGCCAATTAAGCAGTCGCAGGTGCTCTGAATCGGCAATCATGACAGTCATGGTAATCATCTCTGATTCTTTCCAATAATAGTGTATGAAGAACTAAAGTGGCACATTCGAGTCTGGTCCGGTCCAGGCTCTCTGAAGTGAAATTTCCAATTTTTATTTTTTTTTTGCGAGTGTAGAAGAGGTGATTTCGGTGACCCAGGCCCCCACTATGTGCTTGGTTCTCTGGGTCCAACGGCGCTGGTCACGCGGTCAGTTCAAGGGGACGGGAAAAACAGACTGTGGGATATGGGCAGGGGAGCCCGGGGGGATGTAAAGAGAACTCTGCGTGGATATGCGAAACATAGAGCCTGTCTTTTGTAATGAAAAAAAAACATGCAAATTAATATTTAAAAATGAGAGCAAGACAAAAGCCGGCCAGACCTGAACGTAATGATTGACATTTTTGACTTCACAGCCCAAAATTCGTATTGGATAGGGGTTAGGGTCGGGTTTAAGATATTACTTCTAGGCTGAAAGTGGCCAACAAAACATTTTCCCGCTTGTGAAAGGCTTATAGTACATGCTTCGGAGTTGTCCAACTTATGCTATTAAATCAACAGAACAGTTTGCGCAATCACTTTAGTGTGTTAACGCTCACTAGCAAGTCATAGTTTGTGAACCGGGTGACGTTTCTAGAAGCCCCCTAGAGGGCTTTTAGAGTTTTTCTTTTAAAGCCTTCAGGTAGATTTCCGAGCCTTTCAACAACTTAAGGCTGAAATGGGATTGGTTGAATGCCTCAATATATATATATATAAGCTATGGGCAGCACGGCGGGGCAGTGGTTAGCGTGTGTGCGGCACAGTTCGTGACATGGGAACCTCTTGCGTAGGTTCAAATCCAGCTCCAGACTTCCTGTGCAGAGTTTGTATGTTCTCCCTGTGCTTGCGTGGGTTTCCTCGGGGGACTCCGGTTTCTTTCCACATTCCAAAAACATGCATTTCAGGTGAATTGGCCGGTACAAATTGTCCCTAGGTGTGAATGAGCGAGTAAGTTGTCTGTCCCTGTGTGCCCTGCGATTGGCTGGCAACCAGTTCACGGTGTCCCTGCCCACTGCCCGATGATTGCTGGGATGTCCAGCACCCCCGCGACCCTACTGAGGATAAGCGGTGCAGCTAATGAGATGAGATATATAAGCTATATAAGTATGTAGAGTTCCAAAAAGTTCTAAAACAACTACTCATGAGTTCATCATGCAAATGATTTATAGGAAGCACCGATGAGATATACACTGCTATCTGGATAGCTGCTGAAATGGAGGCGAAGGCATAAAGATGAAAAGTGATGAGTGGTGGGGGTTGCTGGGTGATCCGTACAAACAAATACCTCTTTAGAATTCTACACATGGCTCCGCTGCAGCGTGTTTGGTTTCCAGGCAGCGCTGCATTATTAATGGGAAAATCGTACCTCTCCTACATCCAGAGCGTGGGGAGCAGGCAAAGAAGAGCAACCTTGCATATAATGGTTGCTAAGGTAAATACAGATACTATGTGATGTTAAGGGCTGGGCTACGCTGTTGGAATAGAAACTACAAATAAAACACTATTAACCATGCTGCATACTGTTTTAACAGGGTTGGGTAGGGTTACTTTAACTGGATTACTTTCAATTACTTTTGGATGACTCCAATACCAAATACAGTGGAACCTCGGTTCTCGACCATAATCCGTTCCAGAACCCTGTTCGAAAACCGATTTGGTCGATCACGGAAAATCGTTTTTCCCATTAAAAGTAATGTAAAATCGTTTTAATCCGTTCCAACACCCTGAATGTTTACCATGACCGTAAACATGAAGCTAACCCAGGCTAATCGTACGTTCGCGTTAGCGTAATCTTCCGTACGGAAGATAACGCTAACATGAACGTGTAAAAATAAAAAAATCAGGTTGTTTACACCCCATTTAGCACCCGGGTCTCCACAACAAGTGGTGAGCGGTTAAAGGATAAAGAAAAGAATTATGAATAGGATTTCTTACCTTTGTGGTGCTCAGCAGAAGCCATGCTGTATGTATAGCAAGATCGGAAACTCGCACACCTTCTTCATATTTTGCTATTATTTCTTTCTTAAATGCAATTGTTGTACGCACTACTCTTCTTTTTTCACCTGTAGCAACTTTGCTGCTTGCACCGAACTTCTTCCGAGGCATAATTAGGGGTTAAAACACTCTGTTCACCGATATTAAAAACGAAAGAAAAAAAAGTGCGCACTCACGTGACAACAGTTCTTCACGAGGGGTGGGGGCTAAAACACCCGTACGCCGCTCAGCATCGCCCCTAGCGTACCGGTGTTCGAACTCCAATTTTTTTGAACGAAAAGCGAAGCAAGAATTTCTCGAAATTTTGGGTCGAGAACCGATTTGTTCAAACTGAGAGGCGTTCGAAAACCGAGGTTCCACTGTATGCTAATAAAAGACAAAAGAAACTAATTATGAATAAAATGACTGAATTTTGTGCAGGCTTGACGAGTAACGGAATACATGAAACGGCAAAAAGGATGCTTTATGTTCGTTTTGCCGGGGATCAGAGAGATCAAAGCCAGGAGAGAAAGCTTATCTCGTGTTGTGAGTCATCATTTTATTTATATTTAGTTTATTTTGTCTTTTATTAGCATATTTGATATTGGAGTAATCCCAAAAGTAATATAAAGTAATCCAGTTAAAGTAACGCTACCCAACCCTGTGCATATATAAGTTCAAATACTGTTTCATTTATACAATTTGCATTTTGACTCTTGTGCAATTGGCAATGAGCTTATTTGTTTTGTGAAAATATCCAAATTGAGTTAGCCAGGAACCTTCAGTATGGGAATTGTTAGTGGCAATCTTTTAAGGAAAGCAGTTGCCTGGGAACAATGTTCCCTCTGAGCTACGTGTGTGCACAATTGCGCTTTGCCCAGAGCTTTTCGGCGCACAAGAAAATCTAGCCAGCGCACAAAAATCAGGGCTGAAAATTGCTAATTAAGAAGCAAATCAAGTCAAAGATACAGTGCATGAAGCTAGAAATACAAGGGTTCCCCTGACGCTGTGTTCTAAATGGGGTATTTTGAAGTCAAGGTCGAAGTAGAACGAAGTCAGTAGAGTTTTTCGAAAACCGGCTTCTTTGGCTCGGCTCATGATTCAGGGTCCTAAACGGCTCTTCAGGTTGTTTTTGCTTCTTTCATCCCTGTATGACCAAATATTATGTAAAATTATGCACAAAATGACTTAAATGAAGGGGGGAATAGAACAAAAAAGAAAAAAATACCAAAATGAAAAAGCAGTGAAGAGCTGAGAAAAAAAGAAACAAAAGGAAGAGAAAAAAGGAGGAAAAAAATAAAAGAAAGAAACAAAGGAAAAAAAAGTAGAGAACAAAAAGAAAAAAGTAACAGATAGGAAAAAATAAACACATTGAGATTTTTTTAAAGGAATTAAAAAAAAAAAACAGGGAAAAAGAAGAAAAAGTTTGTATTGCATTCAAAAAAATTCCAATTATATCTTGTTGCCAACATTGTACTTCCACTACAAAATGTGATTAAATACAGTTGTGTATCGTACTACTAATGACTTAGTTGCCACATTTGGGATTGCTGTTGCTCACTGTTGTTTCAAGCGTTGCTCACCGACTTTTTGTGAACGCTCAGACCCGGGGAAAATTAGAGGGAACACTGGCCAGGAACTGTCAGTATGATAAGTGTTAGTTGCAATCATTCAAGGAAAGCAGTTGCCTGGGAACAAAGCAGTTATCACTTCAGATTTTTTAGTTCACAATATTGTAAATCATACAAAATAATAATGCTGAAATATTAGTCTATATATTCATGCAGTTTTAATCATCACAGTTAATTCGTAATACAAAGCAGTTATCACTTCAGATTTTTCAGTTCATATATTCTTCGTGGTTTGCTGTCCCGCCATAGTTGTAATGTCTTCTCAAGGTCCAATCCATTATTATCCTCCTCATAGCGTCACCAGGAATAAAATTAAGTCCATTTTGGCAGAAAAGTCCTTATCTTGCTTAGGAGTATTATTTTGTTTATTTTCTTTGGTCGAGTTGTTCGCTTCACATGTTTTCCTAGCCTCTCGTGTTTTCCTAGCGATCCTTCGAAGAATTTCTCCGCCGTTTTTTCGTGCCAGAATTATTGCCGTTGTTATCACTTTTGGCATTTATGTTTCGACTTATTACTGACACTGGAGAAATTACCAATTTTGTGTTGATTTTTAACTTAAATCGACGACAACCACCACAACAATGACGTCATCTCGAAGCAACGAGATCTGGTTTGCCGAGATCGGCGTGCGTACGAAAACTCGAACCACGAGACCAAAACAACAATGGCGGATGTGCTGGACGAAAAGTTTTGAGTGCGGTAAATCTTTGTAAAAAAATAGTAATCGGGTAATAATAACAATCTGGTGTCAAAAAAGTTCTGTCCTTGGGACGCACGTTGATTTGACACTATGCATACCCAGCAAAAATGATGCATCTAGGACGCAAGAACGCCGGCAAACGAGAACATTGAGTGCAACCTACAGAACAAAATGGTTTATTTTTTTTATTTTTTTATCTTCAATATATCGTGAAATAAATTTGACGACAAGCCTTTGTCTAAGTACACAAAAAGCGTATATCTTTTACATGTTTTTCCACTGGTCTGAGTAATATCACTGCTCTTGTGACACAGGGCTGTACGGATTTTTTTTTTTTTTTATGATTTGAACCAAGAGGGGGGGAGGCAGGAACAGGTCACAGCCGAGAGGCTTTCTCCTCGCCAGAAGACAGGAACCAGGCACAGCCAAAGGGTTTTCTCTTCACCGCCAAGACGAACAGCAGCCAAGGGGCATTCTTCTCTCCGCAGAGACAGAAACCAAAAGCCGCTGCCAGGAAAAGGATGTGGAAGCTTGGTATTATGATCCTTATCTTATAGCCAGTATAAACAATTTCTTCTAAATGTCTTTGTATAAGTCAATCCAGCAGTCAAGTTTTCCAATTTCTGTTGCTAAGCCGGGATAGCAACCAGAAGGTCAATCGAGTGTCCCCCTGTTTACAAATTGGAAAAGATGTCGGAGGGATTTTTTTTTCTAATATGGTTTCTGTAGGAGGACAGACAAAACACAAACGCATTTAATGTTTTCGAACACTGGAAAAAAATATTTTGAATAAATATGACTTTTCAACTTGGGGTGTAACTATTTTACTATGACACGAGAGGGAAGACCTGCTGGTGCCAGAACACGGATGATAAGTGACCGGTTTGACTTCCACTCTTTCACTAGTATCGAGTTGTAAAAACACGGGATACAGGTTGTCGCCTTGACTTGCAGTAAGGTCGTATATTGTGACGTGAAGTTGTAGTTCTCAGGCCTGAACTTCTGCCTGGGAAATAATCTGCAATGCGAAGCTGTGGCACATATCTCTTCCATTTGTTTTCCTATTTCTCAGCTGTCCCCAAGAGACAAACTCTTCAGGCCCCTCACAATCCAGCCAGATGGCTGTTTTCAACAAACCGGCGAATGAGTGTGATCATCCATGGACTCCAAAAATAAAAAGAGAAAATAACTGAACAGAAATCAAATTTAAACTGTATTCATGAGAGTCTATCTATCTTTTCAAAGGTCTGCTATTTTATTTTTTTACAAATAAATGCTGTGTTTGTGTCAGGTTCAACCCAACACTTGTAACAAAACCTGCATACAAAAAGACACAGAGAATTGTGTATGGTTTTACTTGCAAGGAAAGTGACCGGAAAACTGCTTTCAGTTACAATCTTCCAACTCACTCCAAAGCAGTCTTACCTCTGCTTGCCTTTCATTTAGAAAGGAACGCCCTAGTTACAAGGTGGTTTTAACTGCTAAGGGGAAAGGGGTGCGGTTGAAGGTTAAATATTCCAGTTGAAACCACTTCTTCCACAACAATTTCTTATTTGTAATGTGACTGATTAACTCTTTTCACGCTATCTTCAGGAAAGAACCTTGGCTTGCAGTTAAATCTGTAACTGATTCACACCGTTAGTTCTCTCTAGGGTTCAGTGGAAAACGTTTGCAGTGAGAACTCCCAATTTTGTAAGCATAATATTTCAAACAAACATATAACACATATAGATTATAGTAAAGTTGAATAACTTATGTACAGGGATGTGTAGGGTTACTTTAACTGAATTACTTTCAATTACTTTTAGATTACTCCAATACCAAATATGCTAATAAAAGACAAAATAAACTAATTAATGAATACAATTATGACTCACAACACGTGGTAAGCTTTCTCTCCCGGCTTTGATCCCTTTGATCTCTGGCAAAACTAACAAAATGCGACAGAAACAAAATGAAAATAAATCCAAACAGCTTGCCAACATCATTTTTGCCGTTCCATGTATTCTGTTACTCCCCAAGCCTGCACAAAATTTAGTAATTGTATTCATATTTAGTTTATTTTGTCTTGTATTAGCATATTTGGTATTGGAGTAATCCAAAAGTAATTGAAAGTCGTCCAGTTAAAGTAACCCTACCCAACTGTGCTTATGTACATTATTCCAACAGTTTATTGCACATTTTTGTTGCCTAGATAACAGGCACGTTGTGTACGTCCCATTTTGTTGCTTATTTTGAATCCCCAAAATTCATTTTAAATCCAAATTTGGATGTTTTCAGTGCATTTTTTTATTTTACTAAATAAATTAAACATACTGTCGTTAACTTATATTGTAATGAAGTTAAACGTGGGACGGTATTCTAGAGCGGAGTAGTCACGGGGTGCATCATTCTCCACAGGATGCCATCAACGTCAATTTGATGATTGGCTAATAAAGCTAACATAAGCAGGGTTGGGTAGGGTTACTTTAACTGGATTACTTTCAGTTACTTTTGGATTACTCCAATACCAAATATGCTAATAAAAGACAAAATAAACTAAATATGATTAAAATAACTAAACTTTCTGCAGGCTTGGGGAGTAACGGAACACATGGAATGGCAAAAACGATGTTGGCAAGCTGTTTGGATTTATTTTCATTTTGTTTCTGTCGCATTTTATGTTCGTTTTGCCGGAGATCAAAGAGATCAAAGCCAGGAGGGAAAGCTTACCACGTGTTGTGAGTCATCATTTTATTCATATTTAGTTTATTTTTTCTCTTATTAGCATATTTGGTATTGGAGTAATCCAAAAGTAATTGAAAGTAATCCAGTTAAAGTAACCCTACCCAACCCTGCATTTTATGTTAGTTTTGCCGGAGATCAAAGCCAGGAGGGAAAGCTTACCACGTGTTGTGAGTCATCATTTTATTCATATTTAGTTTATTTTTTCTCTTATTAGCATATTTGGTATTGGAGTAATCCAAAAGTAATTGAAAGTAATCCAGTTAAAGTAACCCTACCCAACCCTGCATTTTATGTTAGTTTTGCCGGAGATCAAAGAGATCAAAGCCAGGAGGGAAAGCTTACCACGTGTTGTGAGTCATCATTTTATTCATATTTAGTTTATTTTGTCTTTTATTAGCATATTTGGCATTGGAGTAATCCAAAAGTAATTGAAAGTAATCCAGTTAAAGTAACCCTACCCAACCCTGAACATAAGTACATATAGCATGTGTTGCAGTCACAATAAGGTTTGTATAAGGCTTTTATTTCTTGTGTCTCCAGCCATTTTATTGGTCCAATATGGATCTTTTAACATTTTGTGTTTCCGACCCCTTGGGCTAAGCGAACGGACGGAAATAAATGAAAAATAAAAATCCACTAAGACGTCAGAAACGTGAAGTGTGGGCAGTTTGTTTGAGATGTTCACAGATCAGTAGGATTTTCTCAATTTTGAGGGATTGGTGATCAGCCGATCCCTCGTAAAATAAATCGCTCTTCTACCAATCTCATCTCCCTTTTTCATTTCTCTGTAAAGGTCAGGTACTGTCCTTTTCTGCTGAGATGACTTGTAGGCTTTTTTTTATTTGGATTTGAGATAACCAATTCATGTGCAGTTAAAACGACAGATTGCTTCACAGATGCCATTCAATGTCTCACAATAAAACGAGATTGAAAAGGTTAAGGTGCATGGTGCCTGTTGTAAAAAATTGTGATTGGTGTGCTCCTACATCTGCAAATTATGTTTGACATACACACACTTGATACGTATTCGGATTTAGGGTCGATGCCCGGGTTAGCGCATACATTAAGTGACATTATACATGTGCACACTCTAGTTTGTGTAGTACTTAATAGAACATACAAACACATGATATAGAAAAACATTCGGACTATTAAATGAATGATATGCAGAGTGTGAATTACTGAAAGGCTGAGGGCCTTTTTCGGAGGCTCACAGTCAAAATATGATTCAGGGATGTAAGATATGTTTTTTTCTTCACTAAGATGTGTTGTAAAGGATTTTATACATTTAACTATAAAGGATTTTATACGATTGACTACAAATTAGGGGCAGCACGGCGGCGCAGTGGACAGCGCGTGTACGGCACTGTTCTAAGGTCTTGGGAACCTCCTGTGTGGGTTCAAATCCAGCTACCGGACTTCCTTTGTGGAGTTTGTATTTTGTCCCCGTGCTTGCGTGTGTTTCTTCCGGGCACTCCGGTTTCCTCCCACATTCTAAAGACATGCATTTCAGGTTAATTGGCCGGTCCAAATTGCCCCTAGGTGTGCATGAACAAGTGAGTTGTCTGCGTCTGTGTGCCCTGCGATTGGCTGGCAACCAGTTCAGGGTGTCCCCTGCCCACTGCCCGATGATTGCTGGGATGGACTCCAGCACCCCCGCGACCCTACTGAGGATAAGCGGTGCAGCTAATGAGATGAGACTGCAAATTTCACTTAATGCAAAATATATTCACTGACTGGGCTGTAGTTTAATGTCAGGGCACCCTAGTAGAAAATGTTGTTTACAGGAACGGTGGGAACGGGACGTAAGGCTGGTAAGATAATCAGCACATCCAGAAGCAGAAAGGCCCTGATGACGTAGAAATGCTCGGTATTGATTTGAGTATTCCAGACATCGTGACACCCAGGGGGGGGGCTTCCTTGGCAAGCCCATGGGAGGAGTCGACACCCCATTATGCGGGGAGTAGATGGTAAATAGGAGAGAGCTAAAGGACTTCAAAAGAGGGCTTCCCAGAGACTCCAACGACACTAATTTGGCCGCTTTCAAAACTGCACCTGTACTCGATACATTTGAGACGTGGAATTTTATATTTGATATGGGTCGCAGCTTGTCATTAGGGTGGGATGGTGGGTCCTAAAGTCAGACCAGTTGAGAACTACTGTCCTAGATGATCTGCTTCAACCATTGATATGTAAAACAAGTCAATGTATTAGGGAGTAATTAGTTTTGTTAGCTCCTTTTCTATATAGCACTCAAATCAATAACTATAGTTTTGTTTTTGTTTTTTTTCCTGTTTAATTTAACCGATTCTGCTTTCTAACTGCACCGACCTCGTTCTTTATCTTTGAATTTGTTTTCAATTAACCGCCGCTTTCAAAATGTGTCAGTCAGTAAATGGAACATATAGAGACAGAGGGAGTGAGAAGAAAAGATAATGGCTGCAATTTCCCCCAGTCTCTCACATCATAAAGAATAGATTGCGCCTTCATACAGATTAGCATCAAGCATGCCTTGATGCTGCAGCAGCCACTGGGAAAATGTTAAGAGTTAACCTTTGGCAGTCCGAATGCGGTTACGCTTCTGATGCTCGCGCATTTCTCTCGGCTCTTTTAATTTCGCCCTTTCTATTCAAGGTAATGGGGTTGGAGAAATGAATTTTTGCAGAAATGAATTCTTGCAGAGTCCGAGCTTTGTCCCCCTTATGACCTCGATGTCCGTAAATGAAATAGTCAGCAGTACACTAAAGCAGGAGGTCAGTGTGGTACTTTGCCTCGGTGGGGAAGATTCGGGCGGTCGACTATCAATCCTTTCCCAACCGCTCTCCTGAATTTGTGTTTTATTTATTCATTTTAAATATTTTGGGTGTGCCGAGCGAAAGAAACTTCCTGTCATATTTCTACATTTCAGGCTTCAAAATTGAAGCTTCATCCATCCATCCATTGTCTTCCGCTTATCCGAGGTCGGGTCGCGGGGGCAGCAGCGTTAAAAGGGAAGCCCAGACGTCCCTATCCCCAGCCACTTCCTCCAGCTCATCCGACGGGACCCCGAGGCGTTCCCAAGCCAGCCGAGAGACATAGTCTCTCCAACGTGTCCTGGGCCGCCCCCGGGGCCTCCTGCCGGTGGGACATGCCCGGAACACCTCCCGAGGGAGGCGTCCAGGAGGCATCCTTATTAGATGCCCGAGCCACCTCAACTGGCTCCTCTCAACGCGGAGGAGCAGTGGCTCTACTCCGAGTCCCTCCCGGATGACTGAGCTTCTCACCTTATCTCTAAGGGAGAACCCAACCACCCTGCGGAGGAAACTCATTTCAGCCACTTGTATCCGGGATCGAGTTCTTTCGGTCATGACCCAAAGTTCATGACCATAGGTGAGGGTAGGAACGTAGATCGACTGGTAGATCGAGAGCTTTGCCTTTCGGCTCAGCTCCCTCTTCACCATGACAGACCGGTACAGGGTCCGAATGACGGCAGACGCTGCACCGACCCGTCTGTCGATCTCCCGTTCCATCCTACCCTCACTCGTGAACAAGACCCCAAGATACTTGAACTCCTCCACTTGGGGCAAGACCTCCTCCCCGACACGGACGGAGCATACCACCCTTTTCCGACTGAGAACCATGGCCTCGGACTTGGAGGTGCTGAAGCTTGAAAAATAAAATGAGACTCATCCGTGAGAAGCTACCATGAAGTGGAACCAAATGATTTTAACATCCTGTAGTATATTTAAAATGAAAAAAAAAACATAAAAAGAGGTGTTGCAAGCAATGTTCCCTGTATTTTTCCTTACGGGTCTGAGCGTTCAAACAAATTCGGTGAGCAACGCTTGAAACAACAGTGAGCAACAGCAACCCCAAATGTGGCAACTAAGTCATTATCAAACAGTCCAAAACTTGACATCATGTTACAGTAGCCTAGATGGTAGTGTGCCCGCTTTGAGACTGGAAGGTCGCTGGTTCGCGCCTCGGCCGAGTCATACCTAAGACTTATAACATTGGTAAAAATGGCGGCGCCCTCTGTTGGCTGCGGCTGCATAGGCTCGCTACAACGGGTCAGGTGTATCGACATTTCGTTCTGTGTACATTGTTACAAAGAATGACAATACAAAGGAAATTATTATTACTATTATTATTTTGCTCAGTTTCCGGCAATGCAAAAAAATGTTTCACTTTTGAATGAACTGACGAATATGTAATTGCAAAAGCAGCACGGCGGCGCAGTGGTTAGCGCGTGTGCGGCACAGTTCTGAGGTCATGAAAACCTCCTGCATGGGTTCAAATCCAGCTACCGGCCTTACTGTGCGGAGTTTGTATGTTCTCTCCGTGCTTGCGTGGGTTTCCTCCGGGCACTTCGGTTTCCTCCCACATTCCAAAGACATGCATTTCAGGTGGATTGGCCGGTCCAAATTGTCCCTAGGTGTGAATGAGCGAGTGAGTTGTCTGTCCCCGTGTGCCCTGCGATTGGCTGGCAACTATTTCAGGGTGTCCCCTGTCCACTTCCCGGAGATGGCTGGGATGGGCTCCAGTCCCCCCGCGACCCTTATAAGGATAAGCGGTACAGCTGATGCGATGAGATTATTGCAAAAGTTTACGGCCTACAGACGTAATTTGTTTTCACAAAAATTCTTTCACAAGATTTCCATTTTTGTTTCCTTTTTTTTTTTCCTGATATCTTTTGTCACATAATCCTAACATTTTTGGGGGCTTATTTAGTCGGTTGCACGATACACAACTGTATTTAATCACATTTTGAGTGGAAGTACAATGTTGGCAACAAGATTGACTTGGTATAATTGGAAATTATTTGAATGCAACACAAACTTTGTCTTCTTTTTCCATGTTTTTTTCTATTTTTTTTTTAACTCCTTTAAAAAAATCTCATTGTGTTAATTTTTTCCGAGCTGTTACTTTTTTCTTTTTGTTCTATATTTACTTTTTTTTTTCCTTTGTTTCTTTCTTTAGAGACTAATTGTGATTAAGGGCTATACAAATAAAAATGACTTGACTTGACTTGACTCTTTTCTTTTTTTCTGGCTTTTTTCTGCATGTTTCCTTCTTTTTTTGCTTCCTTTTGTTTCTTTTTTCTCACCTTTCCACTACTTTTTCATTTTGGTATTTTTTTTTCTTTTTTGTTCTATTTCCCCCTTCCTTTAAGTCTTTTTGTGCATAATTTTAGATAATATTTGGTCATATAGGGATAAAAGAAGCAAAAACAACCTGAAGAGCTGTTTAGGACCTGTAAGAGCCGGTTCCTTTTAGTGAGCCGTGCCGAAGAAGCCGGTTCTCGAAAAACTCTACCGACTTTACTCAACTTCGTTCTACTTCGACCTTGACCACATTTAGAACAAACGTCAGGAAACCCTTGTATTTTTACCTTATTTTTAACTTTGACTTAATTCGCTTCTTAATTAGCAATTTCGAGTCCTGATTTTTGTGAGCCGGCTAGATTTTCTTTTGCGCGGAAAAGCTCTGGGTAGTGCGCAATTGCGCACAAACCCAGCTTAGAGGGAACTTTGCGCTGGCTAGATTTTCTTGTGCGCTGAGAATGTGCGGTCAGTGCGCGATTGCGCACGCGCGCAGCTTAGAGGGAACGTTGGTTGCAAAAATGTTGTCCCCCTGTTCTTTCAGCATAGCAAACTGACCTCAAGAAGTTTGGGTGAGGGAGTTTAGCCAAATGTGTCGAAGCAGCGTCATAAAGCCATGTCGCTAACCAAATGCATACTAGGATCTTATATGTCATTGACCAATGGCAAACAGGCATCTTGGAGACTTATTAGGCACACTACTTACACAATCATACGCACATGAACACTGCAAAGTCTGAATTTTGTAAGTGGGCAAGCAAAAAACGTTGTATTGGTATGGTTGGGAAATGGCTGTAACGATAAACTGAAAAAAAAAACACCTTTTCCACATCATTTAGTGAAAATACTTTAAGCTTGAAACTCGGTAACCCTAAACTATGTCTAACATCACATTATAATCACTGGTTAAGAGGGCACAGCAGCGCCTGTACTTCCTGCGGAGGATGAGGAGAGCCCACCTGCCCCGACCTTCCCTCATCGCATTCTACAGGGGCACCATAGAGAGTATCCTGACCAGCTGTATCTCTGTGTGGTGTGGAGGCTGCAGCGCTACCGACTGGGGTAGTGTGAGGAGGGTAACGAGGACAGCAGAGAAAATAATCGGGACTACACTTCCCTCCATTCAGGACATTGGCCAGAAGCGCTGCCTATCCCATGCTAAGAACAATATCGGGGACCCCTCTCACCCCCATCATGGACTGTTCACTCTGCTAGCCTCTGGGAAGAGGTACTGCAGTGTGCGGTGCAGGACCACCAGGTTCTGCAGTAGTCTAGTCCCCCTGGCCATTAGACTGTTAAATGGTCAATCTAATATATACTGGTAGTTAACCTAAATCGAAACGGCTGCTAATTTGACTTTTTGCACTACTGGCAGTTCTTTATAGCTTGCCACTCCTTGCACATTTGCTCTCTGCACTATTGTACTTACAGCGTTATTGTTACAGTGTTAATGTTACTGTTTACCTGACTTGTTAACCTGACTGCCCATTTTGCACATCTGGTTAGCTACTCCTCTAGCACTATCGGCACTATGGTAAAATACTATAGGTAGCCATAATACAATACAACTTTTACTTATATCTGTACATTCGAGGAAACTGGGCGGGTCACATGTATCGACATTTCGTTCTGTATACACGTGTACTAGAATGACAATAAAGTAGATGTGAATCTGAATCTGAATCTGAAATGTTCATATCAAAGATTACAAGGATTTGTGACTAAAATATGTCTTCATGAAATCGCAGTCATTCTTTGCTAAATCCACTGCTTAATCAGTCTAAGGTTTTAAGGTCAATAACCTGCGAAATATATTCCATCCAGACACTTCTAATAACACGGCAATTAAAACATAATCCATTGATCCATCACCTTTAAAAAGCATATTTCCGATCTCATCCTCCTGCATCTTGACTCCCCATAAATAGATTTTTTCTTTCAAGGGCATCGTGGCACAGGTGAACGCAGCTCAAACTCAAATATTTCAACAACCCATTCACCTTTTCTGCTCATTAATATCAGCAGCATGGTGATGACCTATGACAGAACTTGCCTCATTGAGATGCTAAGCTTTGCCTCACCTTTGGTTGACCATTGTGTAGGGCAATGAGGGAACTGCTGGTCAAACATCAATGACTTACATATCTAACTACAAAAGTAAATTACAATATTTCTACATGTACTGTAAATTCCGGACTATAGAGCGCACCTGATTATAGGCCGCACCCACCACATTTTAAGAGGAAAACCGATTTTGTACTTACACAAGCCGCACCTGTATATAAGCCGCATGCGCCTACATTAAAAAAATGTAACACAAACACAAAATTAATTTAAGTCCCGCGATCGTAACTGAATATCCTTCATCAAAGTACACAGTCCAAAAATCACAGCCAGCAAAATGAACGGAAAATGATACCGGTACTTAAGGCTTGATGCAGACCAGCAGAGTCCGGGTCCCGTTGAAATTAATCCAAGGAAAAAAGTGTATATTTCCAAGGGTAAGGTTGGGAAAAATATATATCCACTATTGTCCGCCGCGTCCACAAACAGGTCTCACCTTTACCCCACTTCCCGTCACCCCCACATTTTCCCCCCCTTCTTTTTCATTCCGGGCAAAACATATCCAAATAAGTGTCTAAAATAAATACATTACAAAAATATACAGTTGCAAATACATATTATACATGGTTACACATATTTACAAAGAAAGACGGTACCTCAAGAGAGTTTTCAAAGCTTTAATAATAATAATATAATTCTCATCCCAAACGGTGCCTGTGACAGGGCAGTTAATGGTAGCACACGCTAGCAACACGCTCGCAACACAGTAAACGGGTGTGTTAAAAAAACATACCGTACTTGTAAAAATCTCGGTAAACCGTCCCCATCTTCTTCCTTGGAACTGAAGCCATCAAAGTCGCCTTCCTCAGTGTCGGAAAGAAACTTTGTCATGTAGACGTCGTCCCACGCTCCTGCAGCCTCACTCGCGCTGTCACTGTCGCTGGAACTCTCATCCACTCCTGATTCTGTGCCCTCCTCTCCGTCACGCAGCAGACCGGCTTTTCGGAACCTGTTGCTGATGGTGGATTTTTTGATGTGCCTTTCTTTTTTCATTTTGCATGATGAGGGTTTGTTTACACTAATTTCATTCATGCACAAGCTAAGAAGTTGCAGTCTTCCTCAGCACATATATTCCACCGGTCTAAATCTTACCTTTTGTACTCGAGCGCCGCTGGCGGATGTTAGAAAAATTACATAATTTGGCCGCATCACCGAATAAGCCGCTGGGTTGAACGTTTGGGAAAAAATTAGCGGCTTATAGTCCGGAATTTACGGTAACCATATGTTTGCGGGGGCACCAGCCATAACCACTAATTAATATTGTTATCTTATGAGAAACATATAGTGTTCTAATGAGATCCGTCTGTCTATCTGTCTGTCTGTCTGTCTGTCTGTCTGTCTGTCTGTCTGTCTGTCTGTCCGCCATTATTTTATTTTTGGTTTTGTTGAGTCATTTAGAGGTGGACTTGCTGGTGTGTTTCATGATCCAAGAGTGCTTGAGTTTGAGGGCAAGCATGGATGGCTGAACGTTCTCCTCAGGATCTTCTGGTTAACACAAGAGTTCATTATTCTGTCAACCACAGGAAATTGTCCTGGTTCTGAAGCAGCAAAGCAGCTCCAGAATATTACACTGCCACCACCATCTATTTATCAGATATCATTTTCTTATTGGGCCGAAAACTGTGACATCATCTTAGGCTGTTATCAGACCAAAAATTGTCAGCCCACTGATTATTGTGTACCCCTTCTTAGTTAGTAACTATTGCCTGCAAGCCCTGTGAGTGGCTGGCAACCAGTCCAGGGTGTCCCCTGCCCACTGCCCGAATATTGCTGGGATGGGCTCCAGCATCCCCGCGACCCTACTGAGGATAAGCGGTGCAGCTGATGAGATGAGATGAGATGAGATGAGATGAGATGAGTGCCTGCAAAATTTGGTCTCCTCACTATCACTTTTTCAAGCGTGCAAGGAATGGGAGAGCCTAAAATCAACCGCATGGCTCAGCATGTGAAAAGGGTGTTGTGATTGTACGGGCTTCTTAATTATAGTCAGTAAAATACATTTGAGTTTTGTTTTGAGAATGTTGTTGTCGCACTCCTGTGTATTTGTTAATGCCAATTAATTTTATATAAATTTTGTTCATAACAAATAAGAATAAGCCACATCGTATTGTGAGCCACAGTGTTTAAAGTGTAGAAAAAAAGTAGATAGATAGATAGATAGATAGATAGATAGATAGATAGATAGATAGATAGATAGATAGATAGATAGATAGATAGATAGATAGATAGATAGATAGATAGATAGATAGATAGATAGATAGATAGATAGATAGATAGATAGATAGATAGATAGATAGATAGATAGATAGATAGATAGATACATAGATACATAGATACATAGATACATAGATAAAAAGATACTTTATTTATCCCCGCAGGGAAATTCACATTTCCAGCAGCATCCCTGCGCTGAGAACAATACAATAATAAAGCAAAAAGAATACAATATACAAATACTTAATGTGACGTGCTAATACCCACTGTAGCGTGTTATATAGAGTATCTAGATAGTGCTACACAGAATACACATTGCAATAAAATTCGCTAATATGCAATGTAGGGGGTGTGGTTTAATGTGGGCCTTTACTCTGCCGGGTGGAGTTAAAGAGCCTCATGGCATGAGGAAGAAAATATCTCTTCAGTCTGTTCGTGGTACAAGACAGTGACAGCAGTCTGTCGCTAAAGCTGCTCTTCTGTCTGGAGATAGTGCTGTACAGTAACCTCTACTGTAGTGGAAGTAGAGGTTTCTAGTCAGGAGTCTACGATATACAGTATGCAAGACCGAGAATCCACTATTTTGGTGGTTTGAGGTCTTTGGTCGCGATTCGATTGCATCATTATGTACTATACACGAGTGCCGAAATAATTGAAGCAATATGAGTTCCATTATTGGACAGTTCATTTTGGAAAAATACATTCAAAATATATTGGCTGCATTCATATTTTAGAACCTCAAACTGTTCTAAAATAGATTTTATTATTCACACACTAGTTATGGAAAAAAAACACATATTATTTATCTCATTGGGCACTGTTGGTAAGGCTCTGACAAGTTTATTTTGTCCATTTCAATCGCAAAGTCATTCGTTAATTAAAGCATTGTTCATCTGGTTAATCATAAATAAACCAAGGACGTAAAACCAAATCCTTAGACTCAATGTTCCCTCTAATTTTCCTCGGGTCTGAGCGTTTACACAATGTTGGTAAGCAACGCTTGAAACAACAGTGAGCAACCATAATCCCAAGTGTGGCAAGATAATTAATAATCAAACATGTCCAAAACTTGACATCAAGTTAGATTTTGTTGAGTTTCCGGCAATGCAAAATAGTTTTTCTCTTTTAAATGAATTGACTCATGTACTATTGCAAAGGTTGTACGGCCTGCAAACGTCGTTTGTTCTTACAATAATCATTTTACAAGATTTCCTTTTTTTTTTTCTGATATATTTTGTCGCATGATATTAACATTTTTGGGGGCTTATTGAGTCGGTTGCAAGATACAGAACTGTACTTAATCATATTTTTTTAGTGGGAGTACAATGTTGGCAACAAGATTCACTTGATATGATTGGAAATTATTTGAATGTTACAGAAACATTTTCTTCTTTTTTCCATGTTGTTTTTCTACTTGTTTTTTGTTCTATTCACCCTTGTTTTAAGTAATTTTGTGCACAATTTTACATAATATTTGGCCATGTTGGGATTAAAGAAGCAAAAACAACCTGAAGAGCCGTAAAGGACCCGAAAGAGCCGGTTTCCTTCTTGAAAAAGCCTCTGTCATATTTAGCTTCTGACAATCGTGCACGCATACAGTTGGACCTCTCTTTTCCCTGGCAGGCAAAATGCAGCAGGCCAGGTAGGGAGGTTCTAAAAATGTGCCTGTCAGTCACACACTCAGGAAAAAACAGAATTAGAGTTGCGGAGGGTGTTAGTTAAGAGCAAGAAGGACCGTACCATCTACATGTAGAAGAGGTACTTAAAAAAATCTATGCAGGGGTGAAGTATTGATCCCAGGACCATAACATCGATCGGATCCAAGTACTTGCTTAGTAAGGGTGGGACGATAGTCTTTGGTCGCAATTCTATTGTATAACGATACTAAGGTGCCGATACGATTTGTATCACGACTCTCGATGATTGCAATTCTACAAGTATTGTGATTCGTTATGATTGATGGTTCCGATTTAATTTGCTTTCCTAAAATATAAACAACTTAAATATTACACTTCTGATACAATTAACCATGAATGATGTTCAAAAATCAACATCAGTCTGTATCAGTCAGTCCGGAAACTAACAGTTATTTTAACTGAGACTATAAGAACATAACATGTACACTGTGCAACATGTTTCCAGCCACAACATGGCATGAGCTGAAATGTCAATGTAACACAAATGCTGTCCTTTAATGATCCTATCTACAGTTAACACTGTTAGATGATAAAAGAAAATAAATCCTCTAAAAGAAAATAAACAGCATAGGTGTAAGCTATCTGTCATGATTGCCGATTGAGCGCGGCTGCGGTGGTTTACTTGGCGCCAACAGCCCGGACAGCTGATTGGCTGTCACTCTCTTTTTAAACCCCCGGCTTCCAAGAGGATGCCGTCAGATTGTTATGTGAACTGTTGCCACCAGCTCAGTAAGCGTTTTCGTCTGACTCTGTTCCTGCCCTGCTTTGGTCTGCCTGATCTTTGTTGCTGACTTTTTCGTCTCCGATCCTGTCCGTCTGTTCTCTCTGTCCATCTTCCGGGTCCGTCCTTTTGATACGTCGGGGCACCGGCCCCTCCCATGTGGCGTGTTAACTCCTCCCCCTGAGTAGGCCAGGTGCCAACGTCACCTCCTCCTCGAAACAAGACGCCGCCATGTCTGAAGGGCTCACAAACAAGAAAGCTTATCAGAAACCTCGTCTCCTTTTCCCACGTCAGCGCCTTGTCCTTGTTCTCGTTTTTATGTAAACATAATTCTTGTCCAGGCCACACTGACCCCAAGCCCTGAATCCCTGTGAAAAATCCCCACTGCATTCAGCAAAATTTAATTTGTATTACCGTAAATTCCGGACTATAAGCTGCTACTTTTTTCCCAAATGTTCAGCCCTGCGGCTTATTCAGTGAAGCGGCCGATTTATGGAACGGCCACCAGCGGCGCTAGAGTATAAAAGGTAAGTTTAAGACCAGTAGAATATGGGCGCCAAGAAAGACTGCAACATCTAAGTTTGAGCATACATTGTCCGTAAAGTTAATGTACGATCCGATTGTGAGGGAGACGCCCTTGATGGCGATAGTTATGAGGAGGAAGTTGAGGACGAACTTCCGTGAATTTCACAATTACGGGATGCTTTTTCTTTAACAGGCACGTTTGATACATTGCGAGCGTGATTCTACTCGCGTGTTGGTACCTTTCAAAGGCACGGTTTGGGATGAAAGTTATATTATTATTATCTAAGCTTTGAAAACTCTTTCGGTGTACCGTCTTTCTTCGTAAATATGTGTAACCATGTATAATATGTATTTGCAACTGTATATTTTTGTAATGTATTTATTTTAGAAACTTATTCTGTTATGTTTTGCACGAGCAAATGGGAAAGAAGGGGCGGGGCAAACGCGGGCTGACGGGAAGTGGAGTAAAGGTCAGACGTGTTTGTGGATGCGGCCGAAAATAGTGGATATATATTTTTCCCACCCTTGCCTTTGGAAATATACACTTTTTTCCTTGGATTACTTTTAACGGGCACCCGGATTCTGCAGGTCTGCAAAAAATGTTAAGTACCGGTATCATTTTCTGTTCATTTTGACGGCTGTGCTTTTTGGACTGTGTCGGTATGGGTTAATTTCGTGTTTGTATTGCGCTTTTCAATGAGGGCGATTTATTCTGTTATGTGTTCTACGGCCGAATCAAAAAGAAGGGGCGGAGCACACGCGGGCTGATGGGAATTGGGGTAAAGCTGAGTTACCGGTAGAATTGTCTGTTGTTGCAGCGGAAAATAGTGGATATATATTTTTTCCCACCCTTAACTTTGGAAATACAGCGGCGTGACCGCCGGACGAGGAAGCGAGGTTGTCGGGCCGGGCTAACAGCTAGGCTAAAGGCTAAATGCCTCTACCATACATTCTCCAACGTTCGCTCTCTGGACAATAAACTGGACCATTTAACAACTGGAAGTGGCATCGAACCGCGAGATGACGAACTGCTGCGCTAAAATTCTGACGAAGACATGGTTAATCTTATCTATCCCGGAGTAACTGTGCGGGTCAGATGTATCGACATTTCGTTCTGTATACACGTGTATACGAATGACAATAAAGTAAATCTGAATCTGAATCTGAATCTGAATTTTGTTTCCTTGGATTACTTTCAACGGGACCCGGACTTTACAAGTCTGCATCATACGTTAATTATGGGCATCATTTATGTAGCCAACCATGATTCTAGAATTATGTTCTATCTATGCAGTTACAATTGTGGAGTTTACAGCCTGGTCTGGGTTAGACATGTGATTGTATTACGAGTTTTTATGCGGGCGCATGCGGCTCATACACAGGTACGGCTTGTGTAGAAACAAAAGTAGCAGATGGCCTGAAAAAAATGGTGGGTGCGGCTAATTATCAGGTGCGCTCTGTAGTCCGGAAATTACGGTATATTAAATCCCTTATAGTCAATTAAATTAAATAAAAAATCCTTCAACATGAATCAATTTTTTGAACCACCCCTATTACTTAGATAGTTTCTGTAATATCAATATTTGGATGAATCCACCAACCCCTATAATAGAGAGCTAAGTGGTCAGAGCCTGGGTTACTTATGGTGAATTAGCACAAATCCACTTTGGAAAAGTAAACGGAAGTAAATTTCCGCTTTGTTAAGAGAAAAAAACAACACTAACTAGAGCACCATGGCTTCTCTAGTTTATCATCAGTCACATAGATAGAAGATATCTTGCACAGGGAGAGGTGGAGGCAAGAACAGATTAGTCTCCCTTCACAAACAACCACATATCCTTGACTTTTAATTAAAAATGCCATTGCAATTAGACACGGTAGTTTAAAGAACTGGCAGTATAAAAAAAAAAAGAGTTCAGGCACCGCTATAAAGGCAATATGGCGCCGTTTCAAGAAAATAAATCTTTCTTACTGGGATTTCTCTATCACCCCCCCACCCCCTTTAAACAAACTTCAATCCGCTTATGGATTTTCACCAGAGTGCAGCGGTTGGAGTAAAAGAAACGAAAATAGAGCTAAAAGTTTACAAAAAAAAAACAGTGAATATTCAGGTCAAAATCAGGGAGGGGAGTGTTCACAACACAGAAATAATTCACAATGAATGCAAATCAGAGCCATTAAGTTCATTTGTCAGGGTTCATACACCTTTTTCCTGATATATTTTGTCGCATAATACTAACATTTTGGGGGGCTTATTTAGTCGGTTGCAAGATACAGAACTGTACTTAATCACATTTTTGAGTGGAAGTACAATGTTGGCAACAAGATTCACTTGATATCATTGTCATGATTACTAACTCTGATCACCTGGAGCAATCATGTGTGCGCCTTCTGACTGGCTGGCACTTCTCTCTTAAGCGCGCTGCGCCCAGAGTTCAGTGTCAGAGTGTACATTTGGTAACTCTGTGTGTTTCTCCTGGTATCCCGTTTATTTAAGAACTCTGCTTACCCGTTTCTGCCTGCCTCCGATCCGACCTGTTTCCGTCCCACGCTTCGATCTCCTCTCCAGCCCCGGTAAACACGGCCTGCCTGACTTCCGGACTTGGATTCCGGACTCGTTCCGAAGTGTTCTCCCCGGCGCCGCTCCTGACGTCTGACGGCCATCACGTCTCCCGCAAGTCCTGAACGCTTCCTTATATAAAGAACTAAAACGATTGCTCTGGGGTTTCCTGGTCTGTTCTGGCTTCCTGATAAGAATTGGAAATTATTTGAATGCAACACAAACTTTTTATTCTTTTTCCGTGTTTTTTTCTACTTTTTTTTTAATTCCTTTAAAAAAAAGTCTCATCTCATCTCATCTCATTAGCCGTACCGCTTATCCTCAGTAGGGTCGCGGGGGGCTGGAGCCCATCCCAGCAATCATCGGGCAGTGGGCAGGGGACACCCTGAACTGGTTGCCAGCCAATCGCAGGGCACACAGGGACAGACAACGCATTCGCTCATTCACACCTAGGGACAATTTGGACCGGCCAATTCACCTGAAATGCATGTCTAACCGTGTTTATTTTTTTTCCTAGCTGTTACTTTTTTCTTTTTGTTCTCTATTTACTTTTCCCCTTGTTTCTTTTTTTTCCTGTTTTTTTTTAATGTTCCTTCTTTTTTTATCTTCCTTTTGTTTCTTTTTTTCTCAGCTTTTCACTAATTTTTTCATTTTGGTATTTTTTTTTTTTTTTCTATTCCCTCCTTCCCTTAAGTCATTTTGTGCATAATGTTACATAATATTTGGTCATGTTGGGATTAAAGAAGCAAAAACAACCTGAAGAGCCGTTTAGGACCCGAAAGAGCCGGTTCCATTTAGTGAGCCGGGCCGAAGAAGCCGGTTCTCGAAAAACTCTACTGACTTTACTCAACTTTTTTCTATGAAATGAAATGAAATGATCTGCATTTACATAGCGCTTTTCAAGTCAATGACTTCCCAAAGCGCTTTACATTGTGCTTCACATTTCCCAATAGCGGCCGTGATCTGTGCAGCCATGTAAGGCGCTAACCTGCTTATTGGGGGTATTGGGGGTTCAGTGTCTTACCCAAGGACACTTCAGCATGTAACACGGACAAGCCGGGATTCGAACTGGGATCCCTTAATCCTAAAACGATCGCTCTACCTCCTGAGCTACTTCCCGATTGTGTTTAGCTTGAATGTTGCGTCATGTGCCTTTCTTTTTGCAATTTGCATGATGAGGATATGTCTACGCTAATTTAATTTGTGCACAAGCTAAGAAGTTGCAGTCTTCCTTCGACATTGACTTCTAAATACCGCATTTAGAACACAGTGTCAGGGAAACAAGTGCATTTTTACCTTCATGCACTGTAACTTTGACTTAATTCGCTTCTTAATTAGCAATTTGGAGCCCTCATTTTTGTGAGCTGGCTAGATTTTCTTCTGCGAGGAGAAATTGCGCACGTGGCAGCTTAGAGGGAACATCGCTCACAACGCCAATTTTCCAATTTGTACAATACCAAAAATACGATTTGAATCGTGTAATTTTGTCCATTTATTAGGACACATGTTTCTTAGATATTGGGTAGATTGTGAAATATACAGGTATGTATTTTTTCAGGTGCAGGAAGTTTATCCTATTACCATTTACCACAGGGAAACACTACCTTAATTTGTTTCTTGGCCCATAAAATAGTGTTATTGTGATATTATATCCCTAATCCTTGCACAAATACACATTTTATAGTGCCCTGTTTAGGTGTAGCATGCACCTGTCCTCTTGGGCCTGACCTGTAGGGGGTGATGATGCTTCATAGAACAATGTCATACAAACTAATGCCAGCTGCAATCTAACTAGGGAAAAAGTAATGCAATGACAAAGCAACGCCACCGAAGAGCAATATCAGTGTTAATTTTAAGCAGACTTAAAAAAAAAATCTAAAATTTAAAAGCACTTGACCCAAAATTGAAGCACTATTCAATCCTTGAAAACACATAATTACCGTAAATTCCGGACTATAGAGCGCACCTGATTATAAGCCGCACCCACCACATTTAGGGGGGAAAACCGATTTTGCACACACACAAGCCGCACCTGTATATTAGCCGCATGCGCCCTCATTGAAAAGCGCGATACAAACACTAAATTAACCCATACAGACACAGTCCAAAAACCACAGCCGTCAAAATGAACAGAAAATGATACCGGTACTTAACATTTTTTGCAGACCTGCAGAATCCGGGTGCCCGTTGAAAGTAATCCAAGGAAAAATAGTGTATATTTCCAAAGGAAAGGGTGGGAAAAATATATATCCACTGTTGTCAGCCGCATCCACAAACACGTCTCACCTTTACTCCACTTCCTGTCAGCCCCCGTTGTTTTCGCCCCTTCTTTTTGATTCGCCCGTGGAAAACATATCGTAATAAGTCTCTAAAATAAATACATTACAAAAATATACAGTTGCAAATACATATTATACATGGTTACACATATTTACAAAGAAAGAGAGTTTTCAAAGCTTTAATAATAACATTATAACTTTCATCCCAAACCGTGCCTGTGAAGGGTAGCAAAACGCTACTAGGAACACGCTCGCAACACAGCAAACAGCTATGTTAAAAAAATCTACCGTGGTTGTAGTGAGCACGGTAAGCCGTCCTCAACTTCCTCCTTATAGCTGACGTCATCAAAGTCGTCTTCCCCAGTATGGGAAAGAGACTTTGTCATATGGACGTCGTCCAACGCTCCCTTATTCAAAAACATGCTAGCATCACGCTCGCAAAGTGAAGTTTGCGCGCGGTAGCTCTGTTTCCTTCTGTATCGGACTTCCCGATTGCGTTTAGCTTGAATGTTGCGTCATGTGCCTTTCTTTTTGCAATTTGCATGATGAGGATATGTCTACGCTAATTTAATTTGTGCACAAGCTAAGAAGTTGCAGTCTTCCTCGGCGCATATATTCCACCGGTCTAAATCTTACCTTTTGTACTCGAGCGCCGCTCGCAGTTGTAGAAAAATGACATAAATTGGCCGCATCACTGAATAAGCCGCAGGGTTGAAAGTTTGGGAAAAAGGCAGCGGCTTATAGTCCGGAATTTACGGTAAAATTAAAGCATTGTGAAGAATTTCAAGCACCTCTACAAACGCTTATTAGTGTGTATGAAGTGGCAGTAGTGTAGAAATGAATCTACCCAAGTCTGACATTTGGGAGAAGGACAACAGCCTGTAGCAGCCAGCATACCGGCATCTGCTTAAAATGAGTAATAGCACTGGGCTGAGTGATGCATGCATACTGGATACCTTAACTGCATATGAGTCAAACACACACGCGACTCCTGAGCTTAAAAATTCAAATGAATACAAAAAAAAGCACGTATTTTTTAAAACAGAAACCCTGGTTGCTTTTTCGTTTTATGGTTATAAGGATGAGGAAATGTCATATTTCATCATTTCTTACACATTTAAATTGTAAACTATACCTGTCGTGGGTTCAAATCCAGCTCCAGACTTCCTGTGCGTAGTTTGCATGTTCTCCCCGTGCTTGCGTGGGTTTCCTCCGGGCACTCCGGTTTCCTCCCACATTCCAAAAACATGCAGTTCAGGTGAATTGGCCGGTCCAAATTGTCCCTACGTGTGAATGAGCGTATGAGTTGTCTGTCCCTGTGTGCCCTGCGATTGGCTGGCAACTGGTTCAGGGTGTCCCCTGCCCACTGCCCGGAGATGGCTGGGATGGGCTCCAGCACTCCCGCGACCCTACTGAGGATAAGCGGTGTAGCTAATGAGATGATGATATATATATATATATATATATATATAATATAATAATATTATATACTGGTATATATATATATATATATTGAGACTCCACGAGGTGATATCTTGCATGGGGCTCCACTCCGAATGAGAATGACCGTCATGTTTAGCTTCTTCCATTTTCTAATGATTGCTCCAACAGTGGACCTTTTTTCACCAAGCTGCTTGAGAATTGCTCCGTAGCCCTTCCTAGCCTTGTGGGGGTGTACAATTGTATCTCTGGTGTTTTTGGACAACTCTTTAGTCTTCGCCATGTTGCAAGTATTACTGAATTTATGGGGTGGACAGGTGTCTTCATGCAGCTAAAGACCTCAAACAGGTGCATCTTATTCATGATGATACGTGGAGTGCTGGTGGACTTCTAATGGGTGAACTAAGAGGTCTTTAAGGTCAAAATTATAGACGATACACTGGTGTATAAATATGTTTTTGCAGCTGTTTCACACAAAAAAATGGGTAAAAAAATCATGCGTCGTGATTTCTAGAATTTTCTTTATAGTTTATCGCTCTCACAGTGGACATGCACAGACGATGAAAATGGTAGACCTCTCCATGATTGCTAAGTGGGAGAAATAGCAAAATAACAGGGTGTTGGTGGTCAAATACTTATTTTCTTCACTCTCTCTCTTTATATCTATCCATCTCTCTCTCTCACTTTATATAAATATATCTCATCTCATCTCATCTCATTAGCTGCACTGCTTATCCTCAGTAGGGTCGCGGGGGTGCTGGAGCCCATCCCTGCAATCATCGGGCAGTGGGCAGGGGACACCCTGAACTGGTTGCCAGCCAATCGCAGGGCACACAGGGACAGACAACTCGCTCGCTCATTCACACCTAGGGACAATTTGGACGGGCCAATCTATATAGTGGAAGAGGTATTTAACTTATTTGCTAATGATCACTACTACTTTCCTAACTCAGTTGTGTTATAAGCTGCTTGTAAATGAACACAACGCATTGTCTCACTGATCCAAAAGTTTCTGTCTTTCACAGCAGGACAACAAATCAGTCTTTGTGATTTACTATAGTATTCCCCTGGGTAATTGGTTTTCTGGAGTGGTGACCATGTGGAGATGAAAAACAATCTGTGTTTGCTCTTAACAGATGCTGTAATTACCTGCGACTCACACAAGTGCACACCCAAGTAGCAGATGCACCCTTGGTGATCGACCACTTTTAGAGAGGGAAGGACATATCACACTTTAGCATGCACTTTTATGTTACAAGCACTGTAAAGCTTTTAATCATAATTTAGGGCACATGTGTCAAACTCATGGCCCGCGGGCCACATCCGGCCAGGCGTACAATCATAACCGGCCCGTGAAATCCTGTCACGAAACGGGTCGGGAAAGAGAAGTATGCCTCTGAAAAAAAAGTTGGTATTAGGTGCAAATCAACAAAAAAATGGTATTTTCTTCAGTGTTGGTAATAAGTCGAAACACAACACAGAAAGCGGTAACAACGGCATTAATTCCGGCACGAAAAAAATGCTGAGAAATTCTTCAGAATACTGCGAAGGCAAGGAAAACACGTGTTTTGAAGTGAACGATTTGACGAAAGAAAATAAACAAAAGAATACTAGCAAGAAAAGGACTTTTCTGCCAAAATGGACTAAATTATACTCCTGGTGACGCTATGAGGAGGATGATAATGGATTGGACCTTGAGAAGGCATTACAACTGTGACGGGACAGCATTCAACGAAGAATATATGAACTGAAAAATTTGAAGTGATAACTGCTTTGTATTACCAATTAACTGTGATGATTAAAACTGCATGGATACATAAATATTACAGCAATATTATTTTGTATAATGTACAATATTGTTTTGAACTGAAAAATCTTGAAGGGATAACTGATTTGTATTACCAATAAACTGCGAAAACTGAATGAATGTATGGTTTTATATTTTTTAATTGTCACCGATTTAAATTTTAAACCCCGATAACACTAAATTTTGGGGACCCATAAATCTTTGTTTGGACCCATAGATTTTTGACCGTGCGAGTCCCTGGGACCCATAACTTTTCACAGGTAAAATTAACTCTGCATCAGACAAAAGTGCCATCTAGTGGTCAAATATTAAACACTGGGGCTTTGAAAATCATATTGTTTGATAGAATGTCCCTAGACACTTGCTCATTTGTTTGAAATACTCATCAATGTACGGCGGACCAGATTAAATATTCTAATTGGCTGGATTTGGCCTACGGGCCATATGTTTGAATGCATGCTGTGCATAAAGGTTATAAGGGACGTACCGTAAATTCCGGACTATAAGACTTTTTTCCCAAACTTACGACCCTGCAGCTTATACAGTGATGCGGCCAATTTATGTAATTTTTCTAACGGCTGCCAGCGGCGCTCGAGTACAAAAGGCAAGATTTAGACTGCAACTTCTTAGCTTGTGCACAAATTAAATTAGCGTAGACATATCCTCATCATGCAAATTGCAAAAAGAAAGGGACATGACGCAACTTTCAAGCGAAACGCAATCGAGCAGACCGATATAGAAGGAAACAGAGCTACTGCACGTACACTTTACTTTGCGAGCGTGTTGCTAGCGTGTTTTTGAATGAGGGAGCGTGGGACGACGTCTATACTGTAAGACAAAGTCTCTTTACCATACTGAAGGAAGACGACTTTAATGACGTCAGTTATAATGAGGAAGATGAGGACGGTTTACCGTGATTTCTACATGTACGGTATGTTTTTCTTAACGGACCCGTTTGCTGTGTTGCGATCGTGTTGCTAGTAGCGTTTTGCTACCCTTCACAGGCACGGTTTGGGATGAAAGTTATAATATTATTATTAAAGCTTTGAAAACTCTCTCGATGTACCGTCTTTCTTTGTAAATATGTGTAACCATGTGTAATATGTATTTGCAACTGTATATTTTTGTAATGTATTTATTTTCGAAACTGATTCTGTTATGTTTTGCACGAGCAAATGGGAAAGAAGGGGCGGGGCAAACGCGGGCTGACGGGAAGTGGAGTGAAGGTGAGACGTGTTTGTGGACGCGGCCGACAATAGTGGATATATATTTTTCCCACCCTTAGCTTTGGAAATATACACTTTTTTCCCTTGGATTACTTTCAACGGGCACCCGGACCATGCAGGTCTGCATCAAACCATAAGTACCGGTATCATTTTCCGTTCATTTTGCCGGCTGTGTTTTTTGGACTGTGTCGGGTATCAGTGGTCTAGCTGCGGTTGATGGTGGACGCATCAGGTTAGCACTGCTCGTTCTATGCGTTTATACTGTCATTGGCGTCGGTTTTAAGAGTATTGTTAATTATTAATTTTACAATTCTAACCATTTTAACATAGTTAAAAGTAAAGCAGCCGAGTCCTGCCATGGCCGGGCATTATACCGGCGGGCGGAGACGTAACTGCGTGAGATTCTTGCTCAAAGATGTTGTGGCAATTTCGGAGGGAATGTCAAGGACGGATTTTATTAACAAGTTTGTTGAAAAGATTCTGAAGTTTAAAAAGGAGGAGGTACATGCTGTCATAAAAATGACTTCTGGCAAAGGCTTTGATGTGAGTTTTGAAACGGCAGCTCTTTATCAAGAGTTTTGGAATCGCTTTGAGGGAGTGAGGTCCCAGTTTTCAGGATTTACAGTGGAGAAGCTGACTGATAATACTAACAAGATTGTCGTTGTTAGAATGTTTAGTGAAATGATCAGTGCTGATGACGTCTGTTATTGGTTGAGTAGATACTGCTCAGTAAAAGGCCAGGCTATGAAGGTGAGGTGTGAGAAAGGCTATTGGAATGGTGCCTGGAGGGTACCAGTCCAACTACGGCAAGATCCTCAGGGCTTTCAGGGAATGAAACAAATTCCGTCGACTATATTCCTGGGGGAAAACCGTGGCTTTATCCACTATCAAGGGCAACCGAAACTCTGTCGCAAATGTGGTGAGCATGGGCATCTGGCTGAGGTATGTGATCGAATTTTTTGTGGAAAGTGCAGAACAATTGGACATTCCTTTGAGGAATGTAGCAATAGCAGAAAATGCAATCTCTGTGGAGAAACGAATCACCTCTTTAGAAACTGCCCGAATTCGTTTGCTAACAAATTGAAAGCTAGGAAGGCAGTTAACAAAGACAACAAAGACAATGAAATGATGTCAGACAACATAGATAATGAAATGAATAAATGTCACAAAGACAATGTGAAGTGAATAAAGATAACAAAGACAATGAAATTAATAAAGTCATGGAAATACAAAATGAAAATGAACAAGAAATTAATGAAGTTATAGAAATACCCAATGAAGATGAACAGGAAATGAATAAAGTTATGGAAATACCCAATGAAATTGATCAAGAAATGCACAAAGAAATTGGACAAGACAAACAAATTGAAAAAACAGATGTACCTACCAAAACCCCTGGAGCAGAGACCAGAGAATCAAAATTGAAACAGGAAGAACCTGGAAATTCTGATTCGTTTTCTCATAAAATACCTGAATTTGGACATGACAAACGAATAGAAAAAGCAACTGCCACTCCGAAAACACATACTAATCAGGAAGGGCCTGGAAGAGAGTTCAAATTAGCAAATTTGTTTGCTACGCCATTGCCGGGATTTGGAGAAGTCAAACAAATCGAAAAGGCGAATGACTCTCCAAAAACCCATACGGGCACTGGAAAGAGGAGTAAAAGTAAGACAAAATTGGGAGTGGTGAAAAAACCAGAAACAAAGATAAGAGATTTAGAAGAAAGCCGATTGCCGGTGAATAAGCCCACAAGGGAACTGTATGAAGTTGAGACGGAGGAAGTCGGGGAGGGAAAAAATCTGACCCTTAGTGGGCAAGGAAGTAAGAGACCCTTTGATAGGTCCTCTGGCTCACCCCCTAACCCAGAAAAAAGGGGAAGACCTGGAACCACAGACAGAGAGTCAGAGGGTCCCAGAGTTTTCCCCGGTGAGTCTCAAAATGAGGTACTACTCTTAAGTGATGTGTCTGACACAGGTGACACTCTCGATGATCTCGATGATCACCAAAGAATGGACTCAGATCCCCCGGTTTTGTCTAACTAGTTTAAATACTTTAACAACAATTATGAACATTACATTCTCTACTATCAATGTGAGAAGTGTGAGATCAAAGGTTAAGGCTCACAGTGTTTTATCGTTCTTAAAAACTATCAGAACGGATGTGTTTTTACTACAGGAATGCTGCATCCCCTTTCTAAAAAATTATAAACAGTGGGAAGAGATTTGGCCATATCCGTCATTATGGAGTGGCTCGAATGAAAACCGTAACGATGGGGTAGCCATTTTAATAAACAACCCTCAACTCATCATAAAGGGGAGTACTGTGATGAGAGACGGACGCGCAATCTTAGCAAGACTTTCTTATATAGGGAATGATTTTAACCTCATTAACATATACGGCCATGCCGACAGACAACTCAGGTACGAACTTTTAGAGGACATCCAGTCGCATATGCTAGGCCATCAACCACTAATCGTGGGAGGAGATTTTAATTGCATCCTAAGTAGGAAGGATAGAAAGAGGAATGATGAGGAGTTTAAAGTAGATAAAACATCAACTTTATTACAAGACATGTGCCGGACATTTAAACTGGTGGACTGTTTCAAATCCATACATCCAGAAGAGGAGGGCTTCACCTGGTTCAGTAGTGACAATGCCAGAGCCTCTCGAATAGACTACATATTTACGAGGGGTTTAGCACAGAGTGATGCAAGATTAATTCCAGTTTTTTTTTCGGATCACTTGCTACTGTCCTGCTCTTTCTCATTTCCTTCAGGTATGACTGTTGGGAAGGGTTTGTGGAAGTTAAACTGCTCCCTGCTGGAGGATGAGGCTCTAGCCGCACAATACAGGGAGCTGTACAAAGACTGGCAGACCCTTCAAGACTCGTATGATTCACGAGCACAATGGTGGGAAATGACAAAGAAACGAACACAGACCTTTTTTAAAAATGCAGGGAAAAACAAGAAACTCAAAGAGATGAAACGCATGTCGGGACTACAAAGAAGACTCCAACGCTATTTCATCCTAACAGAAAAGGGGATGGACTTTAATGATGAAATCAAAGAGATCAAACAAGAACTAAACGCTTTGGCGGAAATAAAGAGCAAAGGCATCATAATAAGAAGCAGAGAAAGAGAAATAGAAGAAGGGGAAAAATGTACACGCTACTTTTTTAAAAAAATTATGGGCAAAAATGAGGGGATTTTTAAACTTCAAAACGAAAACGGGCAAATAACAAAGGAATGTAGTGAAATAACCAGATTGGTCGAAGACTACTACAAAAAATTATTTGAAAAGAAAGAAACATATGAGAATGAAATGGGGCATGTATTAGATCATATTTCAAGATCAGTGCGTCAAGACCCCTTTTTAACATCGGACTTTACCCAAGACCAACTGAATGATTGCATAAAGATTATGAAAAAAGGCAAATCACCCGGGGAGGACGGACTCAACCTCGAATTTTACCGGACTTTTTGGGATATTTTAGCACCAGATCTGTTAACTGTTTTTAACGAATTTTCCAGTCGAGACCATATGCCAGACAGTTTCAGAATCGGGATAGTTACTCTATTGCACAAAAAAGGAGACAAAATTGACTTAAAAAACTGGCGACCCATAACGCTTTTAAACGTGGACTGTAAAATTTTCAGCAAGCTTCTAGCAACACGAATGTCTGTTGTCTTGGGAGACTTGGTTGATCCAGACCAAACCTGTGCCATTGTGGGAAGGAAGATCAGCGACAGTCTCATGCTGATCCGTGACACCATTTGTTATGCAAGAGACAGAAACATGCGACTAGCGGTCCTAAACCTAGACTTTGAAAAAGCCTTTGATCGAGTCTCGCACCAATACCTCTTCAGGGTATTGCAAAAATGTGGTTTTCCCCAAAAATACATCAATTGGGTAGGACTGCTATACCGAGACATCTACAGCAAATTCATGATTAACGGGAATTTATCGGAAGCAATCGAGATCAACTGCGGTGTACGTCAAGGTTGCCCTATGTCTCCCCTTCTCTATGTTCTTTGCATTGAACCTTTGGCACAAATGTTAAGAAAAGATAGATTTGTCGAAGGCATCAATATCCCAGGAAGTGGGGGACAAATTACCAAGTGTGTTTTGTACATGGATGATTTTAATATTTTGTGTACTGACCGCGCATCTGTTGAAAGAGCCCTTGACTTGACTGACCTGTTTGGGAGGGCGTCTGGGTCAAGGCTAAATAGAGAAAAATCACAAGTGAAGTTTTATGGAATGTGGAAAGAGACAGAAAAGGCAGGACTCCCGCTGACGGTGTTAAAGACAGACCAGAAAATCCTAGGGATAAAATTCAATGCGGATGGAGGAGGCGAGACCAACTGGGATGACGTGACAAGGAAAGTTAAGCAAAAACTTGTTTTTTGGTCACTAAGAAAACTGACAATAGAGGGGAAGGTCCTAATCATCAAAGCGATCATCCTCCCAATGCTTTTGTCAATCAGTTTAATTTTTATGCCTAAAAGAAACGTGCTGTTACAAATGGACCGAGCCATCTTTCGCTTTGTCTGGGGCTCAAAGTGGGAAAGGATAAAAAGAGATACAATGAAAAAGAAAAAGGAAAAAGGGGGGAAAGGAGTGCCTGACCTCCAGCTTTTCCTGGGAAGCAAATATGTCTCTCTCCACTTCCAAAACGCTGTGGGCCCACCCAACAACCCGAAAAGTCAAGCAATGACCCGTTTTTGGATGGGCTCATATTTGCGGAAGCTAAAGCTTGTACCAGACAATCGTTTGATTCCAGTTTCGTTTAACTTGCCACCAACACATCTCTTTATCCGGGATTTTTTGAAGAAGTTTGATTTGGAAACACAAGAATGTCACACTTTACAAAACCACAGGGCCCTTATTGCTATTGTGCAAGAGCGAGCTACAGTAAGCCCTGTGCGGGGGCTTGCGTTTGGCGAATCCACAACGGTTTGGAGCAACGTCAATCATCCTGCCCTCCCAAACAGACTACGAGACTTGTCATGGATGGTGGCTCATGAAGTTCTCCCAGTCAGAGCTGTAATGCACCACCGAGGAATGTCAGCGACTTCGACGTGCCCTCGACCTGGCTGCGGCGCCCAGGAGTCGGTGAGGCACCTTTTTTGTGAGTGCAGCGCTGCCAAGGTCTTGTGGACAATGGCCGAACAACTAGGAAAGTTCCCGGACTTGCCAGCAGGAGAGGTCCCTGATGCACAGTACGTGCTTTACGGGGTGAGTCGGTCGAGGAGGCATCGGAACGACTTTGCCAGGGACTGGCTCACTCTCGCCGCCATCAAGGACGCCATCTGGACCTCCAGAAACCTGCTGGTATGGAGGTGCAGGCAGATCCCCCCCGTGGCTGTGCTCCAAATGGCTGCAGATACCATACAATCTGCGAGCGGCGGGCCTAGGACGCAGCCATAAAGAAGACTCGTCTGTACCCACCCGGAGGGGGGAGCCGGAGCTACACTGTGGGAGTCCCGGCAGCAACGGCCTGGGTTGTGGAACCCAGAAGGGAGAGGACCCACGCAGAATGGAAAGGACCCACACAGAGGACTGGAAGAATGCTGCTTGGGAGGGTGGGATGGCAGAGCTATGCCCTTGCACAATAGTATTGCCTTTTACACGCTGGTTTACTACTGTTAAAAGAAAATAACTCTGAAATTGTTTAATTGATGTTGAAAATGTCAGGAAAAAATGTTAAAACGTCATATCGTCACGTCATATTGTCAAATATAAAAAAAATGTGAATATGCTTGATGGATGTGTTTTGCTGCTGTTGGTGTCGGTGGATTTGTTCAGACCGAGGACAATCGACTTTGGCCTGGACGGATCTATTGACACTAACAAAGATGTTATATAATGAAATTGTGAATATGTTTGATTTTCGAGAAGGTTTGTTCAAACCTCACTTTGTGTTTGCTGTTAAAAACGTAATATTGGAATATAATATTGTGAATGTGCTTAATTGCTGTTGAGATTGTCATGATTGTTTTCTGTTCTTAGTGTCAATAAATTTGTTCAAACCAAAAAAAAAAAAAAAATGGGTTAATTTTGTGTTTGTATTGCATTTTTTTCAATGTGGGCGCATGCGGCTAATATACAGGTGCGGCTTGTGTATGTACAAAATCTGTTTTCCTCCCAAAATGTGGTGGGTGCGGCTTATAATCAGGTGCGCTCTATGGTTACGGTATTCTCTATATTCATAAGAAAATAAAGAATATGTTTGATTCTAGCTTCAAAGTTAGAGCGGAATACAAATCCATAAACAGCAACTTTATGACTGAGATAGGACAATGCTACAATTTAAATCAAGCCCAAACTCAGATGAGAAAAGAAAAAGCTAAATGGAAAGGAGGAAAGCATCAGGGTCATATGCTAGAAAATGCCCGAAACCAATATTAGCACACCAGAAAGTGCAAATGAGATAACTAACCAAAGGGAATAATTATCTTTGAATTGAGGCAGTCAAAGGCTATCAAAGAAAAACAAACTTCACTAATTGTGAGACAAAGCTATTATTGAAATGGGATGGGAGAACAAACATTCGGTTCTAAGCAGAATGAATGAGAAAAATTTAAATTTTTGTTTTAATTGTGCTTCATGCTCAGAAGTGGTTTTGTGTTTAACTGCAAAGCTGGATATTTACTTTGCTTTTTCTTGAATTTTTCACAAAAAATTCATTTTCTGCATTCAATTATTGTTGGTAATACACTGTTTAAAGGGATAACCACAAACCTGTCTTTTTTTGTTTTCTCCTTTTATACTTCCTTTTTTTCTTAATTTCTTTATACAACATAATAATTCGTAATATAATCCATCAAAGCAAGTGAGCCGTTTGAGAGCCGGCTCTCTTTAATGAGTTGAGCCGAAAAAGACGGTTCTCTAAAAAGAGACGGACTTCCTTTCACTACACGACTACTACAGAATGATGCACGATGGGAAATCCCCAGGCGGCACACGCATGCGCAAAGTAGCATCAAACCGCTCGCTTTGTTTGCAACGAAAAAAACGATACCGAGATAGAGGCTACTGCGGCGAACTCGTTTGACTTGTTTGATTTGCCGTTTCGTGATAGTCGGTGTATACCGGCTGGTACCCATAATTGACAAATTTGCGTTTTTCCGTACAGATTTCCTTGTACGTCGTACACGTCTTAAAATGCATCATAAACGTACTTTGTACGGCAAAAACCTACAGCTTGACAGGTATGAAAGATAAAAGCAGGGTAATAGGCCGCAGGTTGACATGTATCAACTGATGAGTGGTGCAGTTGCTAGTGCTAAAAGCTATCTTAGCAGATAGCTCAGTATTGGCTATATTATGTAATGTGCTCTTTACTATTAAACCAGTCTTTTAAACTAGTAGAAGCAAACCTTGCACAATCCATAATAGTACAGTAGTCTCTTGATGTATCACAGTTTAGTTATTGCAGGTTTGCTACTTTGCGGATGTACATCATGCATTGTCAGGGTTGGGTAGGGATACTTTTACTGGATTACTTTCAATTACTTTTGGATTAATCCAATACAAAATATGCTAATAAAAGACAAAATAAACTAAATATGAATAAAATGATGACTCACAACACGTGGTAAGCTTTCTCTCCTGGCTTTGATCTCTTTGATCTCCGGCAAAACAAACATAAAATGCCACAGAAACAAAATGAAAATAAATCCAAACAGCTTGCCAACATCATTTTTTGCGTTCCATGTATTAATTTACTCCCCAAGCCTGCACAAAATGTAGTCATTTTATTCAAATTTAGCTTCTTTTGTCTTTTATTAGCATATTTGGTATTGGAGTAATCCAAAAGTCATTGAAAGTAATCCAGGTAAAGTAACCCTACCCAACCCTGCGATTGCAATGTGTAAAACATACACAAATTTGTTATAAAAAAATTAAAATCGGTAATATAGTTCATGTATTTTTGCCTGGTATTTAAATCAATGCATATTTTTTTAAGTCAGGTCATATTTATTGGGGCGGCAGTAGCTCAGGAGGTAAAGCGCTCGTCTTGGGATCAAGGGATCCCAGTTCGAATCCCGGCTCGTCCGTGTTACATGTCGAAGTGTCCTTGGGTAAGACACTGAACCCCTAACACCCCCAATAAGCAGGTTAGCGTCTTACATGGCTGCAATACAAGGCTGCTATTGGGAAATGTAGAGCACATTGTAAAGTGCTTTGGGAAGTCAAGCGCTATATAAATACAGATCATTTCATTTCATTTTCATTTCATTTATTTGTAGAGCCCACTTTTGTTGTTTCTTCCCGATTAGCCTGGGTTCTCACTGCATGTTTTTTTTCGGTAGGCCAGCTTCGTATTTTTCTGCTGAAACTGCAGCCACTTTTCTTTGATTGGCTCTCCATGTGTTTTATTTACCAGTTATCCACTTTTTGGCTTCTCGCTTTTTGTCGGAGCATTACTGCATCCACCTTTCACACAACGCTGAGGCATATTTCCACAAAAGCTACTATAACTTGGCTCAAAGCACTCATAACCTCTTTGACTAAGTGTTAAATGGTCTGCATTTATATAGCACATTTATATAGCGCTTTTCAAGTCAATGAAGACTCCCCGAAGCGCTTTACAATGTGCTTCACACTTACCCATTCACACACACTCACACACCAATAGTGGCCGTGCAGCAATGCTGCTATTGTTACAATACTGTTATTGTATAGTGACTTGTTTACCTGACTGCCCATTTTGCACATCTGGTTAGCTGCTCCTCTTGCACTCTTTGCACTACTGTATAATACTATGCATAGCTATAATTATTTAGCATATTATTAGTACTTTAATACTCTAACTCTGTACAACATTTATTTATATCTGTACATTCAAGGAAACTGTGCGGGTCAGATGTATCGACATTTCGTTCTGTATACACGTGTACAAGAATGACAATAAAGTATATCGGAATCTGAATCTGAATCTGAAATGCAAGGCGCCGACCTGCCTATTGGGGCATTAGGGATTCAGTGTCTTGCCCAAGGACACTTCGACATATAACACGGAGGAGCCGGGAATCGAACCTTCGATCTCTTGATCCCAAGACGAGCGCTCTACCTCCTGAGCTAATGCCGCCCTCATTACACGTAAAACAATATGCCCACTGTTGTTGTGGTTTGAAATGGGCACCGGTACAGTATATGTCTTCATAATTCATATTTTCGGGAAAATAATTGGAGTGTACCGATGCAATAGATATATTTAATGCAAAAATATGTACTCTTTTTATGTGTAAGAATTTCGGATTACCTCTAAAGACACAATTTATTTGTGATGTTGTGTGTTTTTACATTGTTCAAGTGCAAATTTTATTCACACTTATAATAATGATACATTTATGTAAACGCAAAAAAAAAAATAACAAATGTTTTTTTTTGTGGGGTAAAGATTATTTTGTCATGATTACTGATTAGCCTCACCTGTGCCCGCTCATTTGGCGCTAGCCACTGCGGGCTACCTGATTGGTTCCCTGTCCTTTTTAAAGCCCCGTCCTGTCACTCTCTGGTTGTCGGTCCGTCAGCGAACCTCTGTTGTTACAAGGCAAGCATTTTGAACCTGACTCCCTGTCCCGTTTTTGCACCCGTATTTCCACCCGTCAGTTCCTGGGGCGGCAGTTGCTCAGGAGGTAGAGCGCTTGTCTTGGGATCAAGAGATCGCAATTCGAATCCCGGCTCCTCCGTGTTACATGTCGAAGTGTCCTTGGGCAAGACACTGAACCCCTAATGCCCTCAATAAGCAGGTTTGCGCCTTGCATGGCTGCACAGCCCCTATTGGTGTGTGAGTGTGTGTGTGAACGGGTGAATGTGAAGCACAATGTAAAGCTCTTTGGGAAGTCTTCATTGACTTGAAAAGCGCTATATAAATGCAGATCATTTCATTTCATTTCATCTCCCCGTTTGTCTCTGGCTCCGACCTGTTTTTGATTCCGACTACATCTGCTCTCCCATCTCTGCTTACGACCCGTTTTTTGATCCTGACCACGTTTTTGCTCTCCTGTCCCGGCTATCAACCTGTTTTTTTCCGTCCTTGACACCCCCATCTCCCGCTACTGCCCTTCCTCTCTCTATCAATAAACTTATGGTTAACGCTACGCATTTGGGTCCTGGTCCGTTCTGGTCATGACATATTTAGGATACAAAAGTGTTAACAAAACAAACTCAATTCTCGAGTCAATGTCACATGGATTCTTGGGAAATGCAGTTAAATAGGACATACACAAAGAAAAGTCTCGCAACCACTATGTTTTGACAAGCCCTTAGTAAAACAAAAATATCTAACCATGAAGCTGAATGTCTCATCTCTCATCTCATTAGCCGTACCGCTTCTCCTCATTAGGGTCGCGGGGGGTGCTGGAGCCCATCCCAGCCATCTCCGGGCAGTGGGCAGGGGACACCCTGAACTGGTTGCCAGCCAATCGCAGGGCACACGGGGACAGACAACTCATTGGCTCATTCACACCTAGGGACAATTTGGACTGGCCAATTCACCTGAAATGCATGTTTTTGGAACGTGGGAGGATACCGGAGTGCCCGGAGGAAACCCACGCAAGCACGGGGAGAACATACAAACTCCGCACAGAAAGTCTGGAGCTGGATTTGAACCCACGACAGGTTCCCGAGACATTAACTGTGCCGCACAAGCGCTAACCACTGCGCCGCCGTGCTGCCTGAAGCTGAATGTATTTCTTGCAATTAGTATGGGCCCCGAGTTTCTCTTTAACAAGCCGGTCCCACCTAAGGGTGATCTTATTTTTCTTTCAAAAAACTTCAAAGGCTTGTTTTTAATCCCGGATGCTGGGTCCACATGCTCCTTGGCATTTTTGATGGCTTCACTGCCTCATTTGCAAGCCTGACACCGTATATATTAGGAAGGGTTTAGAATGTATCAATTAACCTAGACCTTCATATTGACTTATAATTTTCCACACTTAAAATCGGATGATTGGATTTTTTGTGCCTTAGATACACTATAATAACTTACCGTAAATTCCGGACTATAGGCCGTTACTTTTTCCCCAAATTTTCAACCCTGCGGCTTATACAGTGATGCGGCCAATTTATGTAATTTTTCTAACGGGCCGCCAGCGGCACTCGAGTATGAGAGGTTAGATTTAGACCGGTGGAATATATGTGCAGAGGAGGATCACAATTTATGAGCGTAAACATACCCTCAACATGCAAAAAGCATTAAACAAGGCTCATGACGCAGCCACTTTGCTAAAAGCAAATGGGCATATTACTGGGGTGCATCGACATAAAGGAGCGTGGCAAGACATCATCATGAAAACATTTCTTTCATTGTAAAAGACAACGTATATGCCTTTACCAAGAAGGAAGAAGCGTATGGTCCGCTGTGATCTTTTCGGTTACGGCTATCATTTCCTTGATAGACTAATTAGCAGGTAGGCGAGCGTCTTTTCTAGTAGCGTGAGGCTACCTCCCAAAGGCACGGTTTAGGATGAAAGTTATATTATTATTATTAAAGCTTTGAAAACTCTCTCGGTGTACCGTCTTTCTTCGTAAATATGTGTAACCATGTATAATATGTATTTGCAACTGTATATTTTTGTAATGTATTTCTTTGTATTTATTTGAGACACTTATTCTGCACGAGCAAATTAAAAAAAGAGGGGCGGAGCAAACGCGGGCTGATGAAATGATGAAATGATCTGCATTTCTATAGCGCTTTTCAAGTCAATGTCTTCCCAAAGCGCTTTACATTGTGCTTCACATTTCCCAATAGCGGCCGTGCAGCCATGTAAGGCGCTCACCTGCTTATTGGGGGTATTGGGGGTTCAGTGGGGACCGGTAAAGGTGAGTTTTTGTGGACACGGCGGACAATAATGGATATATATTTTTCCCACCCTTACCTCTGGAAATATACACTTTTTTTCCTTGGATTACTATCAACGGGCACCCAGAATATGCAGGTCTGCAACAAATTTTGAGTACCTATATCAATTTGCGTTCATTTTGGCGGCTGTGATTTTTGGACTGTGTGCTTCAATGAAGGACATTTAGTCTCAATTGCGGGACTTGAAGTTTGGCTTGGATTAATCTCGTGTTTCTTTGATGTGGGTGCATGCGGCTTATACACAGGTGCAGCTTGTGTATGGATAAAATCGGTTTTCCCCTTAAAATGTGGTGGGCGCGGCTTATAATCGGGTGCTCTCTATAGTCCGGAATTTACGGTAGATACTCCATCTTGTTATTGCTGGGGGGACCAGTCAGTCACACAGAAAACGACATTACAAAAGAAAGACATCAAGAAAAGTAAATTGAACTCCCTACTTTAAAAGAAAACCAAATAAATGTTGCTTGCACAGTCTGCGGATTCTGATAATGAAGTGCTCCACTTACGCCATTTGGAACCTGCAATTGATTGCTCTCAGCTATTTTTCTTGCTATTGGAATTTGTGGTTTGAATTTCTATAGCATCAATTGCAACATTGCCGCTTTCAAAAGGCAATCAAAACGATACCTTGAGAATCAATCACATTCAAGGAAAACGATTCGGTCTAGTTTTTCGTGTTGTTGGACACCGACAAAGGATTTGATTTTTTTCTGTTTGTTTTGCGTGCCTTCACTTACTCTGGTTTAAGATCAGAATGTTGCCAGAATTCAAATTTTGTAAGACCGTGTAAAATAGAAAAACAGGACATGCAGTTATCTATGTATTTTATCTTTTAACAAACTTATTAAGGTGATTTATGTCAGGAATCAGAACATGATCAGGACCCAAACGCGTGACGTTCTCACCCAAGCCTTTTATTTTACGGGAAATGGCAAGTCATGCACGTTAGACAGCAGTCTGGGGTGGAAAGACAGGAAGCCAGAGACCGACGAGATCGATTCCAATTGCACGAGTTGATATCGGACAGATGGGGTCGATACTGGACAGGACGGGACAGACAGACAGGTTAATGAAATAGATAATGAAAAAATGAAAATAAACAGTACAAACAAGACGGGAACGAAAACTGGAGAGAATAATAAACGGGACGAAAATAGACGGGAACGAAACCGGAAATCGATATTAAACAGGACAACGGTTGCCAGGCCGCCCCCCAATTGGCCCCACCCATGGACATCAGCTGAAGCTCGTTGACAGAATGCATCCTGTGACTACTTAAACGCTGTCCTGTGAGTCGCCTTTTGTCGGAGCGTCTGCGAAACTCTGTTTTGACACGTCGAGCCCTGATATTCACCATGTTTCCTGTGTTTTTGCTCTTGTTTTGCCAAGCCCTGTGAATTTGGTTTTTTTTTCCTGTGTTTTTGCTCCTGATTTGCTTTCGTCACAATCTGTTTGATTTTGACCACTTCCGCGTTTCGAGCAATCTACTCCGCGCGACCAACGATCTCCTGAGCGAGTGTGAGTAACGTTATGCGAGTGGGGTCTGTTTCCTCTCCTGGTCCCACATTCCAAAGACATGCATTTCAGGTGAATTGGCCGGGCCAAATTGTCCCTAGGTGTGACTGAGCGAGTGAGTGGTCTGTCCCCATGTGCCCTGCGATTGGCTGGCAACCAGTTCAGGGTGTCCCCTGCCCAATGCCTGATAATGGCTGGCATGGGCTCCAGCTCCCCCTGTTGTAGAAAATAAACTTGCATTTGTAGAATAGATTTGCATACATTTAGAAAGAAATGTAGAAAGAGTTGCTTACAGTTGGGAGAAATGTTGTTTACATCTCGGGAAGGTCTCGGCGGATAAACAATCCTCCTCAAGGGAGGACAAGAGATAACGGCAAAGGGCAAGGTGACATAAACTGGCATAAACTTAAAAACACTTCCAAATAAGGACAGAACCCTGGGCATGGACGCCTTCAGGCGTGAAAAGGGACGGGGCCAAACCGGGTACTCGTGCTATGTTGAAAACTATAAAGACACACGCATATCTTTGATTCGCTGAGTCTCTTGTTGAAATTGTGTATCAATAAAAAGAACTCCCTCTTACGTCATTTTGATTCCTGCATTTCTTTGAACACGTATGAGACGATTCAACAAATTGGTCTTATCTTCAACACCCCGCGACCCTACTGAGGATAAGCAGTGCAGCTAATGAGATGATGAGATGATATATATTTATATATATATAAAGTCAGTAATAAATTAGACTAAATTGAATGCCTTTCTATAATACACGCTCAAACACCGAGCAGCAGTATGCTTGGAGGGTCAAAATGACTTGATGGAGAAAATGTGGTGTGAAATGGGACGTGACGCTGCACTGGGGACTCCCGGCCCCAAAGGTGTTTGAAAATGTAGCTGGACTTAAGAGTCTCGCTCCCTTCATAGCCACCACCTTTTACGTCTTTGTTAGATCACCCGCTTTTTGCGTCGTCCGCCCCAATTAGGTATAAATCTTCCAACTGAGAATTCCATGCTCGTATCTTTCCAGTAACAAATGAGGTGCGGGCTCTCGAGTGCGAGTTGCTTCATATTGATCTCCGCCTGAGACAAATTGTCCTTTACTAGGGAAATGCTGCTCCTCTACACTGCTCTCATCAGTCCGTCACATCGAGTGTTGCGTGCGTTAATACATATATTACTGAGAATAATTCAGTATATCGAGGGTAGGAATGTTGAAAAAGGATTAAGAAATAAAATGGGGACCCATAGATTCAAATAACAAATAAAGGGGGTCCTAAATTGATTTTAGAAGACGGAGAGGTGCAATGTTCCCTCTACTTTTCCGTACGGGTCTGAGCGTTCACACAAAGTCAGTGAGCAATGCTTGAAACAACAGTGAGCAACAGCAATCCCAAGTGTGGCAACTAAGTCATTATCAAACATGTCCCATACTTGACATCAAGTTACATTTTGCTGAGTTACCGGCAATGCAATTTTTTTTTGCATTATTAATGTATTATTGCAAAAGGCTGTATGGCCTACAAACGTCATTTGTTTTTACAAAAATTCTTGCATAAGATTTCAATTTTTATTTTTTCTGGTATCTTTTGTCACGTAATGTTGTGGTAAATACACTTGCATTTGTAGAATAGATTTGCATACATGTAGAAATGTAGAATAGACGTGCATACATGTAGAAATTTAGAAAGACTTGCTTACAGTTGTGGGAAAAGGTCGGGTTGACATCGTTTTGAAGATACTCTTGGCAGACGATTACGTTTCCTTGAAGATAGCGTGCAAGGGACGGGACGCTCTGAACTTGATACGTGATACAGGACCGCCTTTTGGGGTGTACTCAATCGAAGCCTAATCGTCACTACCAGCTTTAAAAACATTGTCATGTTCCCAGCTCTCTGAGATCTTCATTGACGCATCAATAAAAGTTGTATCTCCCTCCCACGAGGCTGGCTCCTGTCCATTTTCCTTATCCACATATGAGAAGACTTTTCTCTCGATTATCGAACCTCCGATTTCTCCAACAGTAATACTAACATTTTGGGGGGCTTATTTAGTCGGTTGCACGATACACAACCGTATTTAATCACATTTTTTTAGTGGAAGCGCAATGTTGGCAACAAGATTGACTTAGTATAATTGGAAATTATTTGAATGCAAGACAAACTTTTTCTTCTTTTTTCCTGTTTTTTTTCTATTTTTTTTTAATTCTTTAAAAAAAAATCTTATTGTGTTTATTGTTTCCTAGCTGTTACTTTTTTTCTTTTTGTTGTTTTCCTTTTTTCCTACATTTCTTTCTTTTCTTTTTTTCTGGCTTTTTTCTACATTTTTCCTTCTTTTTTTCTCTTCCTTTTATTTCTTTTTTTCTCAGCTTTTCATTACGTTTTCATTTTGGTATTTTTTTCTTTTATTGTTCTATTCCCCCCTTCCTTTAAGTCATTTTGTGCATAATTTTACATAATATTTGCTCATGTTGGGATTAAGGAAGCAAAAACAACCCGAAGAGCCGTTTAGGACCCGAAAGAGCCGGTTCCTTTTAGTGAGCCGAGCCAAAGAAGCCGGTTCTCGACAAACTCTACTAACTTTACTCAACTTCGTTCTACTTCGACTCGACTTCAAAATACCGCATTTAGGACACAACATCAGGGGAACCCGTGTATTTTTACCTTCATGCACTGTAACTGACTTAAGTCGCTTCTCATTTTAAGCCCTCGTTTTTGTGCGCTGGCTAGATTTTCTTGTGAGAGGGAACACTGATCAGGACGTACAAGGCCATGCTGTAATTCCCCCCTATAGTCAGAAATGTATGTTCACAATATCCAATTTTCATCCACATTCTGTATACAGTACCGCCAACCTTCTTGAAATAGTAGCTATGAATCTTCATTGTATCCGCTGGTGTGGAAAACAGCTCTCTCCTAAATGACTATTGATGATGATGCCACGCTGCGGAGAATGTGAACACAGTATGGAAATTGTAGAGCAAAAAGGGCTCAAGCATGGAGTACTTTTGGGAGGAGGTGGTGTGAAGATACAATCTGTCGAGATTCTTCATTCAGGGTTGGGTAGGGTTACTTTAACTGGATTACTTTCAATTACTTTTGGATTACTGCAATACGAAATATGCTGATAAAAGACAAAAGAAACTAAATATGAATAAAATGATGACTCACAACACGTGGTAAGCTGTCTCTCCTGGCTTTGATTTTTTTGATCTCTGGCAAAACTAACATAAAATGCGACAGAAACAAAATGAAAATAAATCCAAACAGCTTGCCAACATCATTTTTGCCGTTCCATGTATTCCGTTACTCCCCAAGCCTGCACAAAATGTAGTCATTAAAGTATTTTATTAGCATACTTGGTATTGGAGTAATCCAAAAGTCATTGAAAGTAATCCAGTTAAAGGAACCTTACCCCACCCTGATCATAGCGAGCAGAACGCGCTCTCCACCGTAGACAACAGACAGGACATGGGAACCAAATATCTCCTTTTCTTTGTTTTGACTCCATCCGGTGACAATGGGATTCACAAAGGGCCAAAAACTTGATCTAGATGAGCTTCAACAAGAGCTCCACATCAAGGTTGCGGTAAGAGTTGGATTATTCCTTTGCTCTTGACTGTGGACTGATCAGGGTTGGTTAGGGTTACTTTAACTTGATTACTTTCAATGACTTTGGGATTACTCCAATACCAAATAAGCAAATAAAAGACAAAAGAACCTAAATATGAATAAAATGATGACTCACAACACGTGGTAAGCTTTCTCTCCTGGCTTTGTTCTCTTTGATCTCCAGCAAAACGAACATAAAATGCGACAGAAACAAAATTAAAATAAATCCAAACAGCTTGCCAACATCATTTTTGCCGCTCTGTGTGTTCCGTTACTCCTCAAGCCTGCACAGAATTTAGTCATTTTATTCATATTTAGTTTATTTTGTCTTTTATAAGCATATTTAGTATTGGAGTAATCCCAAAGTAATTGAAAGTCGTCAAGTTAAAGTAACCCTACCCAACCCTGCATTTTATGTTAGTTTTGCCGGAGATCAAAGAGATCAAAGCCAGGAGAGAAAGCTTACCACGTGTTGTGAGTCGTTATTTTATTCATATTTCGTTTCTTTTGTCTTTTTTTAGCATATTTGGTATTGAAGTAATCCCAAAGTAATTGAAAGTAATCAAGTTAAAGTAACCCTACCCAACCCTGCATTTTATGGTAGTTTTGCCGGAGATCAAAGAGATCAAAGCCAAGAGAGAAATCTTACCACGTGATGTGAGTCATCATTTTATTCATATTTTGTTTCTTTTGTCTTTTATTAGCATATTTGGTATTGGAGTAGTCCAAAAGTAATTGAAAGTAATCAAGTTAAAGTAACCCTACCCAACCCTGCATTTTATGGTAGTTTTGCCGGAGATCAAAGAGATCAAAGCCAAGAGAGAAATCTTACCACGTGATGTGAGTCATCATTTTATTCATATTTAGTTTATTTTGTCTTTTATTAGCATATTTGGTATTGGAGTAATCCAAAAGTCATTGAAAGTAATCAAGTTAAAGTAACCCTACCCAACCCTGCATTTTATGGTAGTTTTGCCGGAGATCAAAGAGATCAAAGCCAAGAGAGAAATCTTACCACGTGATGTGAGTCATCATTTTATTCATATTTAGTTTATTTTGTCTTTTATTAGCATATTTGGTATTGGAGTAATCCAAAAGTCATTGAAAGTAATCCAGTTCAAGTAACCCTACCCAAACCTGTTCATAGGTAGTTTTACAGCTGAAGATGACTGAATCCAAGCGTAAACACCAGCCCTTAAAGAAGCATCGGATTTCAGAGCGAAATTTTATGAGGCGTCGCATTTTACTTTGCATCATCGTGACCTTTCTCAGATTTCGGAAATGAAGCATTTTATTTCTTTAATTTAAATCGATTTTTGGGAGTGATAAAATTGAACTTTCTTCGCTTTGTCCTTCTGTTTATTTATTTATTTATAACATGCTATGCGACCAGTAATATAAATTCCTTTAAGACCCGAACAAAATGTCCTTGGTTTAGGCCACTGTTAAAGCTTGCATTGGCAGCAGAGTAATATTTGTTTGGCCTTGGAAAAGACAAGCAACAAAATCTCCTGATACAAATTGTGGTTATCCTGAAAGTGTAAAACTTGATCTTGAAAAGCACTAGCAGCAATAAAAACATTTTTTAAAAAGTCCTCCGTCATACCTTTCTCATAAACCTCAAACACGTTCAACTGATGTTTAAGCTAGATAGAAAGATAGATAGATAGCTTTCTTTGTTTGACTCTATCCGGTGGTGGTGTGATTCACAAAGGAAAAAAATAACCTATTCTACACAATTTTTGGTGAGTTTTGTTTACATTTTTCTTTGTGGTCTTTGTGGCATTTGTAGATGTATAGTTGTTATTGTGTTACAGTTGATAGACGGACGGACAGACGGACGGATGGATGGATAGACAGACAGACAGATGGATAGATAGATAGACAGAGGGAGAGAGAGAGAGAGAGAGAGAGAGAGAGAGAGAGAGAGGTAGATAGATAGATAGATAGAGAGAGAGGGGGAGAGAGAGAGAGAGAGAGAGAGAGAGATGGATGGAGAGAGAGAGAGAGAGAGAGAGAGAGAGAGAGAGAGAGAGAGAGAGAGAGAGGTAGATAGATAGATAGATAGATAGAGAGGGGGAGAGAGAGAGAGAGAGAGATGGATGGAGAGAGAGAGAGAGAGAGAGAGAGAGAGAGAGAGAGAGAGAGAGAGAGAAAGAGAGAGAGAGAGAGAGACATGGATCGGGCGGCAGTATCTCAGGAGGTAGAGCGCTCGTCTTGGGATCAAGGGATCCCAGTTCGAATCCCCGCTGGTCCGTGTTACATGTCGAAGTGTCCTTGGGTAAGACACTGAACCCCTAATACCCCCAATAAGCAGGTTAGCGTCTTACATGGCTGCAATACAAGGCCGCTATTGGGAAATGTGGAGCACATTGTAAAGCGCTTTGGGAAGTCATTGACTTGAAAAGCGCTATATAAATGCACATCATTTCATTTCATAGATAGATAGATAGATAGATAGATAGATAGATAGATAGATAGATAGATAGATAGATAGATAGATAGATAGATAGATAGATAGATAGATAGATAGATAGATAGATAGATAGATAGATAGATAGATAGATAGATAGATAGATAGATAGATAGATAGATAGATAGATAGATTTTTTTTAAAGGAATTAAACGAAAAATAGAAAAAACAGGGAAAATGAAGAAAGAGTTTGTGTTGCATTCAAATAATTTCCAATTAAACCAAGTCAATCTTGTTGCCAACATTGTACTTCCACTAAAAATGGGATTACATACAGTTGTGTATCGTGCAACCGACTCAATAAGCCCCCTAAAATTTTAGTATTATGAGACAAAAGATAACTGGGAAAAAAAGAAATGGAAATCTTGTGAAAGAATTGTAAAAACAAACGACGTTTGTAGGCCATACAACCTTTGCAATAGTACATGAGTCGATTCATTCAAAAGCGAAAAATAATTTTGCATTGCCGGAAACTCAGCAAAATGTAACGTGATGTCAAGTTTTGGACATGTTTGCTAATGACTTAGTTGCCACACTTGGGATTGCTGTTGCCCACTGTTGTTTCAAGCGTTGCTCACCGACTTTGTGTGAACGCTCAGACCCGTAAGGAAAATGACAGGGAACATTGATACCATATATGTTAAAAACACATGGAAGAGAGAAAATACTCACAATGAGAAGGGAAATGTCAGTAGATATGGGATTTGGGTGGTCTGTTGCCTCATCCTTTCAAGTTCTTTAAAAAAAAGAAAAGTGGCTATTTTTTCCCTGTTTTCGTCCACAATCATTCTGCCACTCAGTGTTTCGAATAGGAGTCCTCCTAGGCCTCTGATGGAAAGGGATTATCTTCACCACTTGGCTTCTGTGGGAGCTTTGTGATGTCAAAGAGGTTGCATGCAAGTGAAATCAGTTTTGTAAGTGGTGGGTTTTTTTTAAAGGTCATGGTAGAACCAACTAATCTTACACCATATTTTTTTTCAAACGTGTTTATTGATGTAGTTTAACATGTTATACTGTACATGTGTTTCCTTATATTATATATATATTGTTATTAACATTTTGTTGTGAGATACTGAGTTGCTTGACATGAATGAGATTTATTATAAAAAAAAGTTCCAAAATAAAGTAGCTTGGACGTTTACTAAAGAAGGAAAAAATACATGCAAAAATAATTAAATAGAATAATACATTTTCTTATTCAAACTGTTAATTCATTTTCTGCAAAAAATAATTGTTGGTAATATACTGATTAAAGGGATAACCACAAACCTGTTTTTTCATGTTATACTTCATTTTCTTCTTAACTTCTTTATACAATATAATAATTCGTAATATAATGCATCAAAGCAAGTGAGCCGTTTGAGAGTTGAGCCGAAAAAGCCGGCTTCCTTTCACTGCATAACTACCACACGAAATCCGAGGCGGCAGACGCATGCGCGCAGTAGCATCAAACCGCTCCTTTTGTTTGCAACGAAAAAAACAATACCGAGATAGAGGCTACCGTGGCGAACTGGTTTGATTCGATTGATTTGCCGTTTCGTGATAGTCGGTGTTGTCATGTCACCGGCTGTAGTAGATCATCTAATCTGCGTGTGTGCATTTTCTGTTCTGCTTTGCTCTGTCCTGAAAATTGTACCGATCGCCTTAATAAAAATGGTATGCGGTTCATAAAAAAAGCACAAAATTGAGTTTGGTTCTTGAATTTGAGCATGTGGCTTTTAATCATGTGCGTTCTATAATATATAATTTCTGGTGTGAAGGGATGGAAATATGAAAGTACTGGATTTATATTTACAACACTGTAATGAAATATTTTAAGACATTCCCTCCATTACCTTTAAAGGACAATCATAAAATAGCTCAGTGATAATCAAAAATAGTGATAATACAGTGATGATCTGTGAAAATGAGCATCCGATAAGACATTTGGTGGTAATATGCATGAGAGAAACCAATCAGAACCCAGCTGTCTCTTAAAAATAACATGCTTTTTTATTTTGAATGCATTGGATATTTCATTAAAAACATTCTCGATTGGCCATTGTTGGAGGTAAACACAAATAAGCAGATATGGAAGAATGTAATCCCGAGGTGTCAAAATCAACGGCCAAATACAAAGTGAGATACTTTGCATTTGTATTTTTGTTGCATGACTACTTTTTTTTGTTTAATTAGATGTTTCTTCTGAAATTGTTTTAAATTTGCATTGTATTTTTTAAATAAGTGTCAGGGGACCGGACCAGAACGGAGGCAGGAGGCAGGAAGGGAGAACTCATTCGCGTTAACGATCAGTTACTTTTATTAAGAAAATAAAAGTCGTCCAACACTCAGGGACAAAACAAAACAAAAACAGGCTTACAGGCAAACAGGAACTAAGACTAGGGATACTCACAAAACAGGCTTTTACTCAAAACGTGCAAACACAGGTTTCCTCTGAATCAAACAAAACAGGACAGAGCAAAACAGAACAGAAAATGCAATGAACCAGCAACCCGCAATACCCACAACCCACCCTTAAGAAGCCCACACGCAAATTAGACGATCTGCTCCAGCCGGTGCCCAGGGGGCGGGGCCAGCCGGTCGCCACGGCGACCATGCTGGACATGACAATAAGACATTTTTAGTGCCTCAAATTATTTTGCTGTGTTTATTGTCATGATAAACTAACTTATTTAATGATCATGACATTTCTAGCAAAAAGTGTCAGTATCGGATTAGTGTCAATTGATACTACCATGGATTTACTCGAATTGAAACAATGATAAAATTCGTAGTATCCCCAACCCCTAATAACATTCCTATGATAAAAGTTCTTACACAAGATGGTTCCTCGCCATCATTTGCATCATTATATCTTCTTAAGAGAAAAGTAAATAATGAGGGTGGGTAAATTGATCAAAATATCACTAGTATTGATCCTAAGTATCTATTTGGATGGGATCAATGCTTCACTCCTCCATTAATTTCCTCAAAGCGCGTTTCTCTATGTAGATAGCGAGACCCTTCTATCTTACCCCACACAATCGACCAGTCTTTATGTTTATACCTGGAATAGTGACTGACTGCACCTTTCTAGCACCTCTCCCTACCTGGCCTGCTGTTGCATCATGCTTGTCAGAAAGAAAATAGGGCCAAATGTATCGGCACACCCCAACCAGAAGCTAAAAATGTGAAATGTGAGACTAGGTGTGGAGTTTTTCAAACTACTGTAAAGGACAATGACAGGTGTAATATGTGCAAGTGGTCTGCTATTGTGGCAACACCACACATTTACTTAAAAGTATGAAAAAGGTTCACGTCGCAGAGAGCAGCGAGCTGAAGCCAAAAATGTAAAAATTGCGTTTTCTGATACAATTTAAGTCCCTAAAATATTTCTGCTGTGTTTATTGTAATTCTAAACCAGGGGTCGGCAACCTGTGACACGCGTGCCAGCAGTGGCACGTGAGGGGTTAACCAGAGGCAAGCAAGCGCACGGCAAAATAATAATGATTATATTTTAACATGATTTTTACATGAAATTTAGAAATTTTCAGTTGCGCGCCGTGTTATTTAGAGGCTTTACGTTAGTGCCCCTCCTTCTCTGCTTCATGTGTCTGGGTGTGTTTGCGCGGCACCTTATCCCAGCCAACAGAACACACGCGCGCGATACATGAACAAATCATGATGGCTCCTTGAGCAAAAATATCTTGTTCTTTCCAGCCAGCGTGGACAGACGAATGAGGCTTTGTGCAAAAAAAGACCGTTCTGTTTTGTGCATTATGCCTCAAAAGCGTTATACCTCGCACAGCAAGTGTTAAACGTCATTACGAGACGAAACATGAACATGAATGAGTTTGACAAAAGATACCAAGAGAACAAAAATTGAAATCTTGTGCAAGAATTTTTGTTAAAACAAATGACTTTTGTAGGCCATACAACCTTTGCAATAATACATGAATAATGCAAAAAAAAGTTTTGCATTGCCGGAAACTCAGCAAAATGTAACTTGATGTCAAGTTTTGGACATGTTTGATAATGACCTAGTTGCCACACTTGGGATTGCTGTTGCTCACTGTTGTTTCAAGCGTTGTTCACCGACTCTGTGTGAACGCTCAGACCCGTGGAAAATTAGAGGGAACATTGTCGCCAACCCTTGCAAAAAAAGAGAGTAGTAAACAACAATCCTTTTAAAAAGTCGAGTACCATTTAACGGGCAGCACGGCGGCGCAGTGGTTAGCGCATGTGCGGCACAGTTCATGTCTTGGGAACCTCCTGCGTGGGTTCAAATCCAGCTCCAGACTTCCTGTGCGGAGTTTGTATGTTCTCCCCGTGCTTGCGTGGGTTTCCTCCGGGCACTCCGGTTTCCTCCCACATTCCAAAAACATGCATTTCAGGTGAATTGGCCGGTCCAAATTGTCCCTAGGTGCAAATGAGCGAGCGATTTGTCTGTCCCTGTGTGTCCTGCGATTGGCTGGCAACCAATTCAGGGTGTCCCCTGCCCACTACCCGATGATTGCTGGGATGGGCTCCAGCACCCCCGCGACCCTACTGAGGATAAGCGGTGTAGCTAATGAGATGAGATGAGTACCATTTAACAAGAATTCAAATTGAAAAATGTTCATACCTCTCTGTGACAGTTGTTTGTAGATAGAAATTAGTGTACAGGAGTCCATTTTGATATTCCAAGGTTTTGCTTAGTGAGTTAAGAGGTTTTTGGCACACGAGAGACCGAGACTGCGATTATCATACTTTACAGCCTGTTCCCTCAAACAGACCCTGACTGTAAAATCACCCAATCCCATAAGAGGCTTCATAAGTCAGCAAATGTTTAATAGGCCAGTGATGGTGAAATGTTGACTCACACAATTTCACAAGTTGCAATTCTTACTCCCTGCAGCGTTTTCATTACGCTGAAACCAGTCACTCCGACAAACACTTGCAATTTGTCAAAAGCTGGCTGGAGAACATCGCTCCAAACAGGTCAAATACAAATACGGAGCGCTTTAAAAACATGTTGCGTGCTATTCTCTGAAAGATTGCTCAGCTTTTTTTTTCTTCATCTAGGTCAGCCACGTCAAATATACAGTCTGCTGGTCGGATCCAGCCCGATGGATGATTTATTCCGTCCTGCCGTAGTATTCAGATTCAGATTCAGATTCAGATATACTTTATTGTCTTTTTTGTACACGTGTATACAGAACGAAATGTCGATACATCTGACCCGCGCAGTTTCCTTGAATGTACAGATATAATTAAAATGTTGTATTGAGTTGGAGTAGTGAAGTGCTAATAATATACAGTGGAACCTCGGTTTTCGAACGCCTCTCAGTTCGGACAAATCGGTGTTCGACCAAAAATTTAGAGAAATTCTTACTTCGCTGTTCGGTCCAAAAATCGGAGTTCGAACGCCGGTACGCTAGGTTGCGATGCTGAGCGGCGTACGGGTGTTTTAGCCCCTAATTATGCCTCCGAAGAAGGTTGGTGCAAGCAGGACAGGTGAAAAAAGACAAGTTGTTGCCTTTGAGAAAGACATAATAGCTAAATATGAAAGGTGTACGAATTTCCGATCTTGCTTGTGAATACAGCATGGCTAAATCTAAATCAGTAGATAGATAGATAGCTAGATAGCTAGATAGATAGCTAGATAGATAGATAGATAGATAGATAGATAGATAGATAGATAGATAGATAGATAGATAGATAGATAGATAGATAGATAGATAGATAGATAGATAGATAGATAGATAGATAGATAGATAGATAGATAGATAGATAGATAGATAGATAGATAGATAGATAGATAGATGTCTAGATAGATAGATAGATAGATAGATAGATAGATACTTTATTCATCCCCGTAGGGAAATTCACACTTCCAGCAGTCTACCCCGTTGTTTAATAACAGATGAACATGATGCCCTAGGGGTGCTTGTAGCGGTGTGGATGACGTCACGCCAGTCCAAAAGTTCGACATCCCTGCAGCAGATGGAAAACTTTTCTTTGTGAAAATCCAGGGATACACCACCTCGTGTTAGCAAGTCCGCCTCCTCTCCGATTCCCCCCGGGTTTCGTGTCTCTGTTTAGCGGCGTTGAAGCCGGATTGCTCCGGGTAGCTCCGGGTGGCTACACGTTAGCGTCCGGAATGCTAAACGTGAGCCACGTTTCCGCAAAACACAGCAACTGCGCTCCCTGTGCGCTTCGATGTTTTCCACCAGCACTCGATGATCTTATTTGGTCGTGAGTTCGCATTTACCATGATTACGGATGGTACCGAAGACTTATAACCCCGCTAGCTGCTTCGCTAGCTCCGGCTCTTCTTCCACGATAGGCCCCTTCATCACACCGGCACGAGAATTCTTCAGGGCAAGGGGTTGAAATTCCTTGAATACACGCATTTTTTGTGCGCTAAAACCCATGTCCATAGGATAGAAGTAATCCATAGTGTAGTTGTCAAAACGGGAAGAAAAAACACCGAAGATAGGAGCAGACAATAAAACAATAGGGCAGCTGCTGGAAAAGGCAGCTGCTCGTGGCAGCGCCGCTTACGTCTACAGTACGATAGTAAAGAATAAGGAGGCTGTGAAATCGAGTGATGCGGCTAAGGAAGTTAGCGCTATAAGCAAGCAACTGCCGCAAGTTTTGGAAGAGGTTGAAAAACTTTTGAGGATTTTTCTCGCCCCACCGTCCACCACAGAGGTAAGATATCCTATTCATAATCCTTTTTTTAATTTTTACACGTTCATGATAGCGTAATCTTTCGTACGGAAGATTACAATAACGCGAACGTACGATTAGCCTGGGTTAGTTTTGTTTACGTAAAACATTCAGGGTGTTTGAACGGAGCTCCCTCTCCAATGAAGCGCTAGCCACTTGTGGAGACCCGGGTGCTAAATGACGTGTAAACGACCTGATTTTTTTATTTCTACACGTTCATGTTAGCGTAATCTTACGATAACGCGAACGTACGATTAGCCTGGGTTAGCTTCATGTTTACGTTCATGTTAAACATTCAGTGTGTTGGAAAGCATTAAAACGATTTTACATTACTTTTAACGGGAAAAACGATTTTCGGTGATCGACCAAATCGGTTTTCGAATAGGGTTCTGGAACGGATTATGGTCGAGAAGAAAGGTTCCACTGTACTAAATAATTATAGCTATGTATAGTATTATACAGTAGTGCAAAGAGTGCAAGAGGAGCAGCTAACCAGATGTGCAAAATGGGCAGTCAGGTAAACAAGTCATTATACAATAACAATAACACTGGAGTACGATAGTGCAGAGGAGAACAGATGTGCAAAGGAGTGGCTAGGTATAACAGAACTGCCAGTAGTGCAAAAAAAAAAACGAACAAACAGATGTACGGATTAGCAGCTGTCTAGGTTTACTATATGTGTGATTGACCATTTAACAGTCTAATGGCCAGGGGGACAAAGCTGTTGCAGAACCTGGTGGTCCTGCACCGCACACTGCAGCACCTCTTCACGGAGGCTAGCAGAGTGAACAGTCCATGATGGGGGTGAGAGGGGTCCCTAATGATGTTCTTGGCTCAGGATAGGCAGCGCTTCTGGCCAATGTCCTGAATGGAGGGGAGAGAAGTCCCGATGATTTTCTCTGCTGTCCTCATCACCCTCCTCACACTACCCCAGTCGGAGGCACTGCAGCCTCCACACCACACAGAGATACAGCTAGTCAGGATGCTCTCTAGTATTCTGAGCGTGTCAAAAAAAACAAATATCTAGCTCCTTTCTATGAAAGGTCCATCCATCCCATCCATCCATTATCTGCACCGCTTATCCTCAGTAGAGTCTGGGGGGTGCTGGAGTCCATCCCAGCTATCTTCAGTGGGCAGTGGGCAGGGGATTTTTTTTTTTTTAATTTCAGTCACTTGACTCGCTCGCTCATTCACACCTAGGGTCAATTTATGTTTTACAAGCCAAGGAGGAATGTGAGGAAATTACATTTTTTTGACTAAATCACTTTTGAGCAAACGTATTTAGTTTTCCATTGATTTATTCAGGGTTGGGTAGGGTTACTTTAACTTGATTACTTTCAATTACTTTTGGATTACTCCAATACCAAATATGCTAATAAAAGACAAAAGAAACTAAATATGAATAAAATGATGACTCACAAAACGTGGTAAGCTTTCTCTCCTGGCTTTGATCTCTTTGATCTCCGGCAAAACGAACATAAAATGTGACAGAAACAAAATGAAAATAAATCCAAACTGCTTGCCAACATCATTTTTGCAATCCCATGTATTCCGTTACTCCCCAAGCCATCCCCAAATGTAGTCATTTTATTCATAATTAGGTTTTTTTTGTCTTTTATTAGCATATTTGGTATTGGAGTCATCCAAAAGTAATTGAAAGTAATCCAGTTAAAGTAACCCTACCCAACCCTGTTTGAGACATATCCCTCTCTGGGTAAAAATGGTATAGTAATATGTAGCTTACATTTTCAGTTACAGGAAGTTATTCTCATTAAGATTGACCACTGGGAAACGCTACTTTAATTTTTTTACATGGTCCATAATACATAATTCTTGCACTAATACCCATTTATTCGTGCCCTTTTTAGGTGTCACCTGTCTTTTGAGTTGAATCTGTAGTAGGCGGTGACGCTTCATAGGGCAATATCATACAAAGTAATGCCAGCTGCAGTTAATCACGGGTGGATAAGAAATGCAATGGCAAAGGGAAACCGCCACAGAGCATTTTCGACAATGTTTTAACCCATCAATCCATCCATCCATTATCTGCACTGCTTATCCTCAGTAGGGTGGCGGGGGTGCTGGAGCCCATCCCAGCCATCTTCGGGCAGTGGGCAGGGGACAGCCTGAACTGGTTGCCAGCCAATCGCAGGGCACACAGAGATAGACATCTCACTTGCTCATTCACACCTAGGGACAATTTGGAACGGCCAATTTACCTGACATGCATTTTTGGGGAATGTGGGAGGAAACCGGACTGCCCGGAGGGAACCCATGCAAGCACGGGGTGAGCATGCAAACTCTGCACAGGAAGGTGGGTAGCTGGATTTGAACCCATGACCCCAGAACTGTGCCGCACACGCGCTAACCAACGCCCCACCGTGCTGCCCCTGTTTTAACCCTCTGGTCATAATTTTTCAAAGGAATTTTTCATTTCATTTCATTTCATTCAAAGGACAAAATTTGGTTTTTCAGGGTTGAGCAGATGTCTTGAAAAAAATGGCAATAATTTCAAAAAATTACAAGTACTTCACACAAATTTTAAGCACTTTTCAATCCTTAAAAACAAAATTAAAAAAAATTCTAGAATCTTTTTTTCAGGATTTCTTGCCCAAACTTGTTTCTCTTCCATCGCATCATAAATACAAGTGTTGCTTTTATCAAGTGACTAAAATAAAAAAAGATACATGCCTCGTAAAAATAATAATGAAACTAAATAACATGTTGTCGAGCGTTTCATTTATAAGATGTCCCAGCGTCTTTGTAAAGGGAGACATTATTGCAGTCATGTCATATTTCTGACACTAAAACAATCCCATGTAAAGTGGTGTTGTTGTTTTTCGTCAGGAGTTTAGATGAAATTACCCATCGGAGAAGGTTTTGTTTTTAAGTGGAGTAAGTAACAGCTTTGATGAAAATAGAATAGAATAGAATAGAACACTATCATTGTCATTACACAAAGAGTCAATGAAATTCAAAACTGCCCTTGATAATACACGTATTGTCACGAAGCGGGTCAGGAAGCAGGAAGTTGGAACTCATTTGCGTAGACGATCTGTCATTTTAATTGAGAAAGAAAAGTTGTCCAACACACAAACGGACCAAAAACAAAACAAAGCAGGATCAAATGCAGGCAAAACTACAGACTAGGCATTTAACGGGATTAAACAGAACTTGCAGGAATCTCTCAGAAGTGCAACAAAGTCCAACAAGCAAAACAAGAATAAACAGGTATGAAACAGGCATGAACAGGTTTTCAACAAGGGTAAACAACGATTTGGCCCAGGGCAGTTCCAAAAGGCACGTTTAAGTACCCATAGGAGTAATCAGGAAATGCAGGTCAGCCTGTGTCAAAGGGCGGGGCCAGCTGGGCGCCGTGACAACCGTGCAGGACATGACACGTATACACGTAGAATGTAAATTGACATCGATTTTAAAAGCAATGCAATTATCAATAAGATTAAAATAAAACAAAATTAATTTAAATAATAAAAACAATAAAAAATATTTGTGACACTAAAATGATCGCATGTAAAGTGATGTTGTTGTTTTTTGTCAGGACTTTAGATGACATTACCCATCTGAGAAGGTTTTGTTTTTAAGTGGAGTAAGTAACAACTTTGATGAAAATAGAATAGAATAGAATAGAATAGAATAGAGCAGGGGTAGGGAACCTATGGCTCTTGAGCCATATATGGCTCTTTTCATGAGTACGTATGGCTCTGAAATAAAATGTAACTATTGCATATCTCTCTGTGGCGTTCCAAAGTCAAGTGATTTCATCCCGATTTTGGTCCATATAAAGGCGAAGCAACTTAATGCAGAAGTTCCATAAGAAAACATTTAAAAACGCTGGCAAACGACTTTGATTGGGTGAGCAGTACGTTTGGGCGGATCCCTGCACACAGCGCAAGGCACTTCCTTCTCTCTCGCTCTCGCTCAGTGCAGTCTACAACGAAAGTGAATATGGCGATATGCTTATCGTTTGCAGTCATTTGTGACATTTTTACAAAAGAACTTTGCATGCACATTGTTTTGAAAGCCATATTAAGGAAAAATTTCATGGAAAAAAAATGCCTCAACACTCTTAACTGAAATGGCATATTTACATTGATTTGGGACACAGGATTTGGCATTATTATCATGTCATACATTTGATGAAATCATCAAATGACACACAGTGAAATAAAATGTGCTGAAGAATAAGCTTTTGTCTAGAGAGCATGTTTGGCAGTTTTTTCAATTTTGTCTGAAAATATATGATGTGGATCTCTCAATTTATTCTTAAAACATGTTTTGCTTTTATGGCTCTTTGGGTCAAAAAGGTTCCTGACTCCTGGAATAGAGTGTCCCTGTGTACCCTGCGATTGGCTGGCAACCAGTTCAGGGTGTCCCCTGCCCACTGCCCGAAGATAGCTGGGATGGGCTCCAGCACCCCTGCGACCCTACTGAGGATAAGCGGTGCAGCTAATGGATGGATGTATAGATGTATAGAATAGAATAGAATAGAATAGAATAGAATAGAATAGAATAGAATAGAATAGAATATAATAGAATAGGATAGAACGCCTTTATTGTCATTACACAAAGTGTCAATGAAATTCAAAGATGCCCTTTACAATGCACGTATACATGTAGAATCTCATCTCATTAGCCGTACCGCTTATCCTCATTAGGGTCGCGGGGGGACTGGAGCCCATCCCAGCTATCTCCGGGCAGTGGGCAGGTGACACCCTATATATGTTTTAAACATATAAATATATATAACATAATATAAAAACTTTGTAAGCAGCAACTGAGATACCATCGGTTGTTTACAGATGACATGATTTGATAAATAGGTGCAGTTAGGTGCAAATTTGAATTTAGTATCATGACAGCTTTGGGGAAGAAGCATTTTCTGAGTCTATTTGTTTCGGCTGGAACGGACTGTGCGTACGAGTATTTGGTTTGAACAATTTTATTGACACTACTGACAGCAAATAAACAATGTGAGGTTTGAACAATTTTCCTCGACAATCTTAACAGCAATTAAGCATATTCACAAGTTCGTTATATATAATAATAATAATAATAATAATAATTTCCTTTGTATTGTCATTCTTTGTAACAATGTACACAGAACGAAATGTCGATACACCTGACCCGTTGTAGCGAGCCGATGCAGCCGCAGCCAACACAGGGCGCCGCCATTTTACCAATTAGGTATGACTCGGCCGAGGCGCGAACCAGCGACCTGACAATATGACGTTTTAACAATTTTTTCGACATTTTTAACAGCAATTAAACACACCATTTCATTATATCATATCCCAACAATATAAGTTTTTATCGACACTTTTAACAGCAATTAAATACATTCACAATTTCATTGTATCATATTCTAACAATATGAAGTTTGAACAATTTTTATCGACACTTTTAACAGCAGTTAACCAATGTGTGAAGGGCAATATTATTGTGCAAGGGCATAGTTCTGTCTTCTCAAGTGGGATTCCATCCCATCCTCCCAAGCAGCATCCTCAAGTCCTCTGACAGGATGCCCAGATGGGTCCTCTCCCTTCTTACTTCTACCTTCCACAACCACCCGATTAACCAGGCCGTCGCTGCCGGGACCCCCACAGTGGAGCTCCGGTTCCCTCCTCCGGGTGGGTGCAGACGTTTCTTCTTTATGGCTGCGTCCGTGCCTATCTCCCCAGGAAAACTAAGACGAATGAGAATGAAATTAGCAAAGGCGGATTGTTAGCCGTAAAAACCAGTACCGTATTTTCCGCACTATAAGGCGCACATAAAATCTGATTTTTTTTTTAAAAAGCTGACTATGCGCCTTATAATCCGGTGCGCCTTATATATGGATCAATATTGAATTACAAGGTCTCGCAACTTACAGTAAGCAGCCACCGACTCCATTTTTCGCATAGAAGAAGAAGTGCGCTGTGCATACCGGGAAATATTAAACAACGATTCTCTTTTATTTGTGCGTTCGTATAAAGACCCTGAAATGGCTCCTATTAAGAGACACGCTTACAACGCAGATTTTAAACTCAAGGCGATCAGTCACGCAGTAGAACACGGGAATAGATCAGCAGAGAGAGAGTTCAACATTAATGAATCGAACACGAGAGTGGCTCGAGCCGGCAGAATTAAGAGTCCCCCTAGGAACTCGCTAACTGAACAATGGTTCCATGGGTGAATTATGTAAAACCCACTACAACATTTTACATTTTACAGTTATTATGTTATTGCTTTACTGTTATTGTTTTGCACTTGTTGTTTTTGCACATTACGAGTGTCACTATATTGCGATTGCACTAACATTCAATTTACCATAACAGTATCAGACGTTTTTTTGCGTGTTGACTAAATGGAGGAAAAGTAAAATGTTATGCCTTGCTGTTGTTCAAAGATGTTAAAGATGTGTCACCAAAATGCTTTACCTCAGAGAAAATAATAAAACGGCTGTTAATTCATTTTGGGAGTGAATGGAGTTGTGGAAAGCTTGTTTGTTATCTATTAATAAAGTTTGACTGACCTATCTGACTGTTTTGTTGACATTCCCGTTAGCGCGGCACCATCTAACGATTGCATAATGTAACTACATCCTCTACTGTAGCCAAGTCATGTCTCAAAGGACTGCACAGGATTAAAATTACAAAATTGCACAATTACCTGATCTTAAACCAGCATGCACTTATAGCGCCTTATAATGGGGTGCGCCTAATGTATGGAAAAAGTTTAAAAATATATCATTCATTGAAGGTGCGCCTTATAACACGGTGCGCCTTATAGTGCGGAAAATACGGTATATATAATCAGAGTTCTACTATGGTGATTAATCCCCCAAATTATGGTAGGTTCTTGCTGACAAGGCAAATAACCTACATCAAAGGGTGTGGGGCCCAAAAGGGCAGCAGCCTTTCACATCTGCCTTCCCAACCAACTCCCAGAGGTCCTGGTAACAACCAGGCACGCCAATCCTACCCACGGCAGCAGCGCTGGCCGAAGATCCGGCCCAGGAACAACGCCATTGGGACAACCTGCCACTCCCAGCCAACCCACTGGCCCCATCCCCAGCTCACCCCATGCTTTATATTAGGCGCACTTGAAAATGTGTGGCCAAATTTGGGATTGTAATGTACCTCACACTCCAGAACAAAATGGTACTTTAATTAGAAAACCTTGTGTAGAGTGTTCTACGTAGTGACGGTTAGGCCCTGAAGGTTTTTTTTTAATTTATTTAATTGGCTATAAGGGATTTAATATAATACAAATTAAATTTTGCTGAATGCAGTGGGGATTTTTCACAGGGATTCAGGCCTAAGGGTCAGTGTGGCCTGCACAAGAATTATGTTTACATAAAAACGAGATCGAGGACAAGGGGTGACGCGGGAAAAGGAGACAAGGTTTCTGATAAGCTTTCTTGTTTTGAGCCCTTTAGACGTGGCGGCGTCTTCCGGCGAGGAGGAGGTGATGTTGGCACCTGGCCAGCCCCAGGGGAGGAGTCAGCACGCCCAAGGGGGAGTGGTTGACGCCCCGACGTGTCAAAAGAACGGAACACAGACAAGACAGACAGCAGGAGCAGAAAAAAACAGGAGCAAGGCTCGACAAGACTAATAAGACTAATTAGACAATATTATGGCAAAATTTGATGGAATTCACTTAATTTAAGAAAATAAATCTGCCCCCGTGAGAAATAGCTTGTCTCTTGTCAATAGGATTCCCAAACATCAAGAAAAAAGCACGCAGTGTTAGGAGGATAAAGTTTTATTCAGATTCAGATATACTTTATTGTCATTCTTGTATACGTGTATACAGAACGAAATGTCGATACATCTGACCCGTACAGTTTACTTGAATGTACAGATATAAATAAAATGTTGTATTGATTTGGAGTATTGAAGTACTAATAATATACTAAATAATTATAGCTATGTATAGTATTATACAGTAGTGCAAAGAGTGCAAGAGGAGCAGCGAAACAGATGTGCAAAATGGGCAGTCAGGTGTGTTTGGTTAATGGAGTCAGATGACTAATTCAAACAATTTGGTAAACGCTACATTTGTAATATAGTTTTTTTTCCCCTAACAGCCCCAAAGTGGGGCATAGTGTTGACAAGTGTGCGTCTCAGCAGCAGAGTACGGACACTGCAAGGGATATCGGATGTGCTACTAGACTAGGGCAACAGGTCACCTTTTAATATGACAACAGCCACAAGCAGACAGGCAAGATAAAGCTGGTACGGCTGCAGGGAATGACTCCAAATTGTCCTTGAACAGTGTTGGTAGTAACTGGTTACATAAGAATGTTTTCCTCGACCACAATGAATTGTGTAATTTAGATTTTGCTTATTGGTCCCCTTAGGGAAATTCATTCCACTGGGGGAAAACAATAGGCATTACATAAAAAAAATAAAAAAAAAATAAAAAACAACATACATGATAGTGAGACAATGAAAACAGACTGATTTGGGACTATTGTTTAGAACACATGTGTCAAACTCCCGGCCCGCGGGCCACGTCCGGCCCGCAAGACCATTTTACATTATTGTTATGAATGGCCCGTCAATATGAACAACGCCGTCTCATCCCTGGACATTATATTCTGATGTTTTAGTCATTGTACCTATTCCTTCATATATGACGTATACTATATTATATACCAGGGGTCGAAAACCTATGGCTCTCTCGATGAGTACCTATGGCTCCGAGACAAATTTAATCGCATGCCAATTTTCTCCATCTCGTTCAAAGCTTGAGCCATTGATCCTATTCAGATACACGCAAAACCAAACCAAAGGTGGAATGTAAGATAGTACTTTTCAGCATATATAGGGCACGTTTTCACTACGATTTACAGTCAAGTTGTCACACAATAAAAAAAAATTGTTTTGTCTGTACAAAGCTAAAGAATCCTTTATATAAAAGCTCACTATATAATCTGTGTTCAGTGTTCAGATACTTTTTGATGAATCCACGGAACAATTTGTAAATACGCCAAAACACCGGAGGAGAACTTAAAGCTATTTGATTGGGTGAGTGGGAGGGATGGGTGGAGCTATGCAAAAAGTGCAAGCACTCCCTCCCATCTCTCGCCCTACGCCGTCTGCGCCAAAGGTAAGCACATCAGGCTCCCTGTTCTCAGAATGTTGTGACGTTTTTACAAAATAATTCGTGTAGCATTTTCATATTTCTACTTTGTACAGGAGATTTATTAAGGAGAGCAAAATCTTTTGGGATATTTAAGTTTATTTTAATATATACATTGGCATAGGAGCAAAGGAATTTGAATGTTATTCTAATGTTAAGTTGTTTAAGTTAAGTTCTAAGTTGTATAATTGAACACGATATTTGTATTTAAAGCAAAATAATAAATACTGTATACGTGATTTAAGGTTTAAATGTAATATTCTTGTCTGTTTTTATTCATATTTATGTTCCAAAAACATTCAGTTTAAGTATGTTCAATACATGTTTATCCTGGTTGGCCCGCGACCTTAAGTGTGTTTTGAATTTTGGCCCCTTGTGCAATTGAGTTTGACATCCCTGGTTTAGAAGGTCGATGGCAGAGTGGATCATGCCTTTTCTCAGGCAGGCACTCCGAAATCTTATTGTCCTGTATTTGAGCTTTGATTCTGGCAGGATGAAGTGTTAGTGTAGAGCAGGGGTCGGGAACCTATGGCTCGCGAGCCATATATGGCTCTTCCCATGAGTACCTGTGGCTCAGAGACATATTTGATTGCATGCAAATTTTCTCCATCTCGTCCAAAACATAAACTACTTCTTGAATCCCAATACTTTAACCTTCCGAATGATGGATACACACAGAGCCATACCAGAGTTAACAATGAAGCAGTACTTCGCAGTATATATAGGGCACATTTTTCACTACAATTTACAGTCAAGGTGTCACAAAAAAAAAAAAAAACTCGTTCTGGCTGTACAACGCTAAATAATCCGTTATATAAAACATCACTATATTATCTGTCTTCAGTGTTCAGATACCTTATGATGAATCCACAGAACAAACTGTAAATACGCCAAAACACCGGAAGAGAACTTAGTCATTTGATTGGGTGAGTGGGAGGGATGGGTGGAGCTATGCAAAAAGTGCAAGCACTCCCTCCCATCTCTCGCCCTGCGCCGTCTGCGCCATAAATAAGCACATCAGGCTCCCTGTTTGCAGAATGTTGTGACGTTTTTACAAAATAACTGCTTGCATCTGGTTTTGAAACCAATATGAATGAAAAAAAGGGTCAAAATTAGTTTAACCTATCCTAAGTAATTGCAAAAAAGAGACAGGTTTAAAGTGGTATGATTGTTGATTTTGGGACAGGGGCTCTGGCATTATTCTCTTTTCATAATATTTATCAAATCATCAAAAATAAATGTGCTGAAGACTAAGCTTTTGTCTGGGGCGTGGGTTTAGCAATTTAGTACATTTGTCTCATAATATATGGTGTGGCTCTTTCCCAAAATAAAATTGACATATTTTGCTTTTATGGCTCTTTGAGTCAAAAAGGTTCCCGACCCCTGGTGTAGAGGGTGAGTCGTATTTTAGACAATTGTGTTTGCCAGTCGAACGATGGACCTGTTTGCCGTGGCTAGGCAGATGATTTTAACTGCTGTGATCTGTCCTTTCAAACGCACGTGAAGAAAATTACTCTTCGCAACATTGCTAAAATTCGTCCTATGCAGGCTCCGTTGGATGAGGAGATTAATATTCACGCGTTTGTTACTTCCCATCTCGATTACTGTAATGCACTACTATGTGGTCTCCCGAAATCCAAAGTCAAGTGTCTTCAGCTAGTACAAAATGCTGCAGCGAGGCTTTTAACCAAGACAAGAAAGTTTGATCACTAGACCCCGATTTTAGCTAACCTGCATTGGCTCCCTGATTTTAAGGTTCTCTTGGTGTTCTCCAAAATCATGCATGGACTTGCTCCCTCATATCTTTCAGATTTAATTTCCCCCTATGTTCCGGTCCGGAGCCTTCGTTCTGAAAGCGCTGGTCTACTGGTGATCCCAAGAGCCAAGAAGAGTTCCGCAGGTTTGAGAGCGTTCTCCATCCGGGCACCGGTGCTGTGGAATGCTCTTCCCCTGAGATCCGATCTGCAACCTCAGTGGAAATGTTTCAATATAAGCATAAAACACAATTCTACTCTATACCATATGAATAACCTATATTTTTTGTTGACAATATGTGTGTATTATGTGCTATTACAACATCCATTGCAGCCTGGTCATCCTGAAAGGGGGATTACAACATGTGCAGTCCTTTCTCAAGGTTTCTTCATTTTCCTCATGTTGAGGTTTTTTGAGTTTTTCCTTGCCCCCATGTAGGTTTTAGATCAGGGGATGGTGTAATAATAGTCTGTAATAATAATCCGTCCAATAACCTCTGCAGCCCTTTGAGACTCTTTGTGATTAAGGGCTATACAAATAAAAAAGACTTGACTTGACTTGACTGTGTAATACGTGTTGTTACGTTTTTTGACATATGCCTGGTGAAAAACTTTAGGAACAGTAGAGGAGCATGAGCTGAACATGCTTTGGTATAGTAACAGGGGGTAAGAAGCGACAGATACAGTGCCGTGGAATGGTATTTGCTCATTTCCAGAATTCTGTGGGTTTTTTTCTTTTCATAATTATCACTTACAAAGGTTTCAGATCTTCGAAACTATTGGCCGGGATGGCATTGTAGCATTGACGTTAGATTACACACAAATACTTCAGGGGCAGCACGGCGGCGCAGTGGTTAGCGCGTGTGCGGCACAGTTCTAAGGTCTTGGGAACCTCCTGTGTGGGTTCAAATCCAGCTACCGGACTTCCTGTGCGGAGTTTGTATGTTCTCTCCGTGCTTGCGTGGGTTTCCTCCGGGCACTCCGGTTTCCTGCCACATTCCAAAGACACGCATTTCAGGTGGATTGGCCGGTCCAAATTGTCCCTAGGCGTGAATGCGCGAGCGAGTTGTCTGTCCCTGTGTGCCCCTGCCCACGGCCCGATGGTTGCTGGGATGGCCTCCGGCACCCCCGCGACCCTACTGAGGATAAGCGGTGCAGTTAATGAGATATGGAAAATACTTCAGGTATTTTCGTTGTAAGGAAAAGACGTATGTGTGACGTCATGCACGAAGCCCTAAATAAAAACTGTTCCGCTCCCTGCAAATGTCGTGAGGGGGATTTGGATAGGAACATACCACTTCTCCCTCCCCCGTCTGTACAGCGGTATTAAAACTACAAATTTGCATTCTGCCTGATTACTTTAGTCAATAGTAGATTAAGATCTTTAATAACTCTCATCATTGGCCAGAAGCGCTGCCTATCCCATGCTAAGAACATTATCGGGGACCCCTCTCACCCCTATCATGGACTGTTCACTCTGCTAGCCTCTGGGAAGAGGTACTGCAGTGTGCGGTGCAGGACCACCAGGTTCCGCAGTAGTCTAGTCCCCCTGGCCATTAGACTGTTAAATGGTCAATCTAACATATAGTTAACCTAAATCTAAAAGGCTGCTAATCTGACTTTTTGCACTACTGGCAGTTCTTTATAGCTTGCCACTCCTTGCACATTTGCTCTCTGCACTATTGTACTTACAGCGTTATTGTTACAGTGTTAATGTTACTGTTTACCTGACTTGTTAACCTGACTGCCCATTTTGCACATCCGGTTAGCTACTCCTCTTGCACTATCGGCACTATGGTAAAATACTATACGTAGCCATAATACAATACAACTTTTACTTATATCTGTACATTCGAGGAAACTGTGCGGGTCAGACATTTCGTTCTGTATACACGTGTACTAGAATGACAATAAAGTAGATCTGAATCTGAATCTGAATCTGAATCTACTTTTTCTGCAATCAAAATATTATACAGTATTCTCAAATTCTATAATTCCACGGGCTTCATGATTGTGCATTGCTTACATTTTCATCAATCGATGTGATAGTAAGAAGTGGATTGGCTTGTGTTTTCTCGGTTATGGAAGTCAGCCGAAGAACTTTTCAAATTTTTGTCAGGGAGAAAGCACAGGAACATTGCAAAAACATTTCCACTCTCATGCACTGCCTCACCAGATGTCTGAAATCTCTCATTTGGACTTGACACTCAGAGTGGAGCGGTGGCTTCCAGGCTATGGCGACAATATTTCTTTTTTTTTTTTCAATTCTCTGCAAACGCCGCCCCGTGCTTCTCTCACATAACTCGGTGACAGCAGGGATGTGCAGAAATAAGGGCTTGACGCTCCACAAAACACGGATCCCTGGCCAGCTCTCAGCATAGGTACTGTTGTCACAACTGCCATTATGCCAAGTGGTCTGTGCAGTATTAACTTTGCCACTCGACTGTGACCGCAAACGGGTCACTGATACTCGCTTTTACATGAATAAATATTAATTATCAAGTTAAATTACCGTAAATTACAGACAGGGTTGGGTAGGGTAACTTTAACTGGACTACTTTCAATTACTTTTGGATTACTCCAATACCAAATATGCGAATAAAAGACAAAATAAACTAAATATGAATAAAATGACTGATTTTGTCCGGGCTTGGGGAGTAACGGAATACATGGAACGGCAAAAATGATATTGGCAAGCTGTTTGGATTGATTTTCATTTTGTTTCTGTCGCATTTTATGTTCGTTTTGCCGGAGATCAAAGAGATCAAAGCCAGGAGAGAAAGCTTACCACGTGCTGTGAGTCATCATTTTATTTATATGTAGTTTCTTTTGTCTTTCATTAGCATATTTGGTATTGGAGTCATCCGAAAGTAATTGAAAGTAATCCAGTTAAAGTAACCCTACCCAACCCTGATTATAGACAACAGAGTGCACCTGATTGAAGGCCACACACTCAAATTTAAGAATGAAACTCAATTTTGTTTGTACCTGCTGCATCGGATTGAAAGTTGCAGGTTTAAATGGCAATAAGAACAGGGTACTGAAAGTAATCCAGTTAAAGTAACCCTACCAAACCCTGGCCATAACTACAATAATCTATTTGCAAAGGGTCAAACAGAGTTGCCGGACACAACCGAATGTTTGATCTTACATTACATTACTGTTTGATCTTACATTACACATAGTCCAGCGTTTTTCCGAATTGCTCAGTCCACAATTGAATGGATTTGGGAGTACAGTCAATAAACATGCCCGATTAAAGTCGCCGTCGACGATAAAGCTCCGTTGGGGTAGTGCAAGCTGCTGTTTAGCAGCGGGCAGGAGATTTAGCGCTATGCTAACGTTAGCATCTGGTGAAACTGTTAGCGGTGGAAAGTATACAGCAAACACAAAGACCACAGTTAACTCTCCCGGTACATAGCTAGAAACTCCATATCGAGTGAGCAGTGTGTGTCAATGGCTCCGCTATTATTGTAGCGCGTAGTCTCCAACCCCGGTTTTTACCGGAGTCTTCGTCTCGTTCGAGCCAGTGATGTAATGTGGCGTCGGGAAAGCCAAGACTCCGTGATGGCAAAAAAAAAGTCCTCCAATTCCGGACGTTGTTGGTGGCGATCCGCAGCTCAATTCACTCATTGTGGACGGATGGATCTGGCGTTGGTTGAACATGCTTGGGAGCGCTGGTCTGTGTGGTCGCCTTCTTAGCTTAGCTCAGACTTTTCTCCGTCGAATGTCATTGTCGGCAGGCGGCAAATCTTCCAGGGAGATCCGGTGGTCTCTGTATATCCCTCGGGATGTAGTGGATATTATTGTAAATGCGAAGGGAGTCGAAGGGAAAATAATTGCAATATATAATTGCAGTGTGTGTTGCCTTCTTTCCGAGGCTTATATAAAGCTTTATTTTGCACGTCTTTTTTGGGGGGGGCACCCAATATAGCTATTTCAATGTTTTGATTTACCGACCCCTGATCAGGGTTGGGTAGGGTTACTTTAATTTGATTACTTTCATTTACTTTTGGATGACTCCAATACCAAATATGCTAATAAAAGACAAAAGAAACTAAATATGAATAAAATGATGACTCACAACACGTGGTAAGCTTTCTCTCCTGGCTTTGATCTCTTTGATCTCCGGCAAAACTAACATAAAATGCGACAGAAACAAAATGAAAATAAATCCAAACAGCTTGCCAACATCATTTTTACCATTCCATGTATTCCGTTACTCCCCAAGCCTGCCCAAAATTAGTCATTTTATTCATATTTAGTTACTTTTGTCTTTTATTAGCATATTTGGTATTGGAGTAATCAAAAAGTACTGTATTTTCCGCACTATAAGGCGCACCGGGTTATTGGGCGCACCCCGAAAAAATAGTTTTTGGTCCTATTTTTGACATACAGAAGCCGCACCGGATTATAAGGCGCTACAATGGGAACGTCGACAAAACAGTCAGATGGTTCAGTCCAACTTATTACCCCCTTAACATTCCGAAAGCTAGCAAAGACGCAAATACGTGTCGAGAACACGTGCGGATGCGGTGTCCGTACGATGTCACTCAAATGCATCATTCGGAAGGTTAAAGTCTTGGGATTCAAGAAATGCCAACCATTCCTTAGTTTCTATTTTCTTTTTCGCTCGCAACTTTACAGTGCATATGACAATAAACACTTGGAATTGAGTTTAATTTAAAAATAGACACTCCATTCCATCCATTATCTGCACCGCTTATCACAGAAACATCGAGTTCAGTCTGAAACAAGATACAGGGATAATACATAGCCGGAGTAGCTCACCGAAGGCGTTGTGTACATAATAATGTGCAGCCAATGTCCTCTTATATCCGTGAGTGTAGTAAATCCAGGAGAATAAAATATTTACAAATACAGTATAGTAAAAAATGCTTTCTGTATGCCGTCAACCACGTGCTATACACATTCATCTTTTTCGGCCAATTGCAGGCTTTGTTTTGCCATTGAAGCCATTGCCAGCCTGTAAATGATAAAAAAGATCCGCCCCTTGACCTCCGAATAACTTTAGCCAATAGTGATCGATTCAAATGATAAATGACACATTGGTTAGCCAATGAAACGCCGGTAAATAAATCCCAGCATACACCGCGGACTACTTGGCGTTCGGGGGAAAATCTAGTCGGCGGCTGCAAGTTAGTTGGAAGACTTTGCGACTTAATGTTGATCCATAAATAAGGCGCTTCGTATTATAAGGCGCATGGTCAGCTTTTGAAAAAAATAAAGGCTTTTAGATGCGCCTTATAGTCGGAAAATACGGTAATTGAAATTAATCAAGTTAAAGTATCCCTACCCAACCCTGCCCCTGATAAAGTGGTTAAAAATGAACACTCTCACCGCCACTTGCAGGTTCAATACCCTTTTTTGATAGTTCTTGACACAGTGTCTGAGTACAACAATGCTCATTTTTTAATATCTTACAATTGTAGATAGCACAAAGGTAGGATGAGACCAAAATCCTTTAGTTGTTTTATTACTTGCAACCCTAAGAGATATTCCTCAAGCCGTACCCCATTTCTCATCTAAGTAAGTCTTTAGACATCCGTGAAGTAATTAATTGCTGTATTAAAGAGATTATACTACAAGAGGGCACTTTTGTTCTCGTGACCTTGGAGAGGTTGGTGTAATTGAGTGCTTGTAAACATGCTAGTTGTGCTCCGGCTTTTTCTTTGCTCGCATTTGCTGCTGATTTCTCTCATATTTATTACCCTTGAGCAAAGCGGGAAGGAGTTTAGACGGGGCAGTCAAGTAGGTTACCCTGGATGTAAAGAAATGGCCAAAAAAAACGATTTAGGACTTTTAGTTTTGCTAACTCGGCTGTTTTTCTAGAAAGACATTCCCCTCTTCCAGGCCAGAACCACATTTAATTTAACACAAAGTCTTGGAGACGGTTAGTCTGTCATGATTGCCTATTAGGAGCACCTGCGGCGGCTTGATTAGCGCCAACAGCCTGGACAGCTGATTGGTGGACACTCCCTTTTTAAACCCCGGCTTCCTGGTGGCTGTCAGATCGTTGCGAACTGTTGACGGAACATGGAAGTCAGCAGAGACAGACAGGATCAGAGATCGAGAGATGAGAGGCTCGACAAGACTAATTAGACTAATTGGATAATAAATCGGCAGAATTCGATGGAATTCACTTAACAAGAAATTTAGAAAATAAATCCGCCCCTGTGTGAAAATGCCTGTCTCTTGTCAATATGTTTCCCTAAATTAAGAAAAGAACACCAGTGTTAGGGAAGTATAAAGTATGTGTTTGGTCAATGGAGTCAGATAACTAATTTGAACAATTTAATAATGTTGTAGAATAGAAACTTGCCTTTGTAGAATAGATTTGCATACATTTGTTCAGGAGACTTGCTGACATGTAGAAAGACTTGCTCACAGTTGGGAGAAATGTTGCTTACATTTCGGGAAGGTCTCGGCAGACGAATTAGTATAAACAATCATCCTTAAGGGAAGGACAAGAGATAACGGCAAAGGGCAAACTGTCCCAAACATTTCCAAGAATTGATGATTACAGAATCCGTGGCATGTACACGTGAAAGGGACGGGGCTACACCGGTTACACATACTGTGTTGAAACTATAAAGACCCACGCATATCTGAGATTTGCTGAGTTTCTTGTTGAAATTGTTGTATCAATAAAAAAGAGCTCCCTCTGACGTCACTGATTCCTGCATTCTCTGTGAACACGTATGAGACAATTTTTCGATTTATCTTCCTCAACAATAAACGCTTTATTTGTTAATATAGTTTTTTCCCTAACAACACTCAGGGACAATGTTTTTGCAAACATAGCTCTACGCAATGGCATTGAACGAGTTTAGGACACCTCGATCCATGCACCCTACCTGTTAGCCACCTTTACATTTTGCTTCTGATATACACTGTTGTTGTAAAGTTTTCCGAAAGTTATAGAATGTACCTTAAAGGTGACATGATTTGCAATCAAACATTTTTGGTGCCTGCCCTCCCACACCCAAAATCAAACGTATTAGAAAAATGTTGGACTCGTCTTTCTTGTCTGCGTACATTTGGCAGACTGTTGACATGCACTGCATTTATTATCAATTTTGGTGACGCCGGTTCAAAAAAATGTCCAAAGCAGCCTGTAATTGGGCACAGTGTCATGATATACAGTGGAACCTCACTAGTTCGCGGTTTCACTTTTGGGGGTTCAGAGCTTCGCGGGTCTAAAAAATATACCTTACCTTCTCAATAAAAGCATTTATTGACTCGACGCCATTGAGCGCGAGTTTATGTCAACAGAGGACACGGTGTGGACACTCTTATTGTGAAAGGGGGGGGGAGGCCCTGACACAATGCTTAGTCATGGTGAGTTACCGCTTCGCTCACCCCCACCATCTTTCAACTCCTCCCACCTCACCCCCTTCTTATGTGGCGTTTGAGACAACTCTTCTGTCTCAAGTTTGACTTTATTACACCAAAAGCGAGCGGTTGTTTGTACTACCTAAACAAGGCTAATTGTGCGTGGATTCGTGTATTTGTTGTAAAAGCCGTTCGATGCCGCTAGCTAAAGTATGTTGTTATTGTCAGAAGGTAGCTCTTTCACTTTCATTAAAATGAACAGAGACCATTTTTTTAACCGGTGTTTCCCAAAACGCTTCACAAACACTCATCAAATATCACATTTTCACTGTTTTTATTTTCAATATGTAACCGGTAGTGTTAACAAGCGAAATAAACTGCGATGGCTGCATGTGGTTGAGAGCGGTTAATACAATCATACTGAATGGTTCGTAGTGGTTTCGCCGCAGTCCTATTCCGTGTACATACAACATATTTTACAGTTATTTTTTTGTTATAACATGAATTTTACTCTCTCTCTCTCTCTACCCGTATTCTATATGGTGTACTGTATACAGGAGGGGTATACTGTATACCTGTATACGTTTTTTTTTTAAGCATTTTTGAAGGGGCGCCGCTATTTCGCGGATTTTCAGTTTTCGCATGTGGTCTCGGTCCCCGTTACCCGTGATAACCGAGGGATTACTGTGTAGGGACATAAATTTGAATTATGAATTTGCACTTCACTAAAAATGCCTGCAACGTGTGATTGCGCTTAACATGGTGCAGGATCCATAAATCACTACGGACAAAAAGGTGTTTACAACATAAAGCAAATGTTCATGTTGGCCAACAGAGGTCAAAAATGAATGTTGAGAAGATGTATGTTGCTGAAGTAACAGCGCACCCCACTCAAGGACGCTCAACCTGTTAACTTCAAAGTGATTCATAGCTTTTCTTTTCACCTTCCTCCAACTGTACAAGAGTGTAGTTAAAAAGAAGCAAATTTAACCAACAATAGCGCAACTGTGATTGCTCCAGATTTCTCTTTGCTCGTATTCAATGTTCCCTGTAATTTTCCTGACGGGTCTGAGCGTTCACACAAATTCGGTGAGCAACGCTTGAAACAACAGTGCGCAACGGCAATCCCAAGTGTGGCAACTAAATCATTATCAAACATGTCCAAAACTTGACATCAAGTTACATTTTGCTGAGTTTCCGGGAATGCAAAATGATTTTTCTCTTTTGAATGAATTGACTAATTTATTATTGCAAAGGTTGTACGGCCTACAAACGTCGTTTGTTCTTACAATTCTCTCACAAGATATCCGATTCTTTTTTTCCTGATATATTTTGTCGCATAATATTAACATTTTGGGGGGCTTATTGAGTCGGTTGTAAGATACAGAACTGTACTTAATCACATTTTTAGTGGAAGTACAATGTTAGCAACAAGATTCACTTGACACAATTGGAAATTATTTGAATGCAACACAAACTTTTTCTTCTTTTTTCCGTGTTTTTTTTCTACTTTTTTTTAAATTGCTTTAAAAAAAAGTCTCATTGTGTTTATTTTTTCCGAGCTCTTACTTTTTTCTTTTTGTTCTCCATTTACTTTTTTCCTACGTTTCTTTCTTTTCTTTTTTTCTGGCTTTTTTCTAATTTTCTCCTTTTTTTTTTGTCTTCATTTGTTTCTTTTTTTTCCAGCTTTTCACTACTTTTTCATTTTGGTATTTTTTTCTTTTTTGTTCTATTCCCCCCTTCTTTCAAGTCATTTTGTAAATAGTTTTACATAATATTTGGTCATGTTGGGATTAAAGAAGCAAAAATAACCTGAAGAGCCGTTTAGGACCCGAAAGAGCCGGTTCCTTTTAGTGAGCCGAGCCAAAGAAGAAGGTTCTCGACAAACTCTACTAACTTTACTTTTCAACTTCGTTCGACATTGACTTCAAAATACAGCATTTAGGACACAACGTCAGGGGAACCCGTGTATTTTTACCTTTTTGCACTGTAACTTTGACTTAAGTCGCTTCTTAGTTAATAATTTTGAGCCCTCATTTTTGTGCGCCGACTAGATTTTCTTGTGCGCTGAGAATGTGCGAGCAGTGCGCAATTGCGCACACGCGCAGCTTAGAGGGAACACTGCTCGTATTTGCTGCTGACTTCTCTCATATTTATCACCCGTGAGCAAAGCGGAAAGGAGTTTGGATATGACCACCAATGTTTACGGGGCAGTCAAGTAGGTTACCCTGGATGTGAAAAATGGCAAAAAAAGTTGACTTGGCACTTTTAGTTTTGCTAACTGAGCTGTTTTTCTAGAAAGACATTCGCCTCTTCCAGGCCAGAACCACATTTAATTCTAAGACAAAGTCTTGGAGACGGTTAGTCTGTCGTGATTGCCATTTTGGAGCACCTGCGGCAGCTTGATTAGCGCCAACAGCCCGGACAGCTGATTGGTGGACACTCTCTTTTTAAACCCCCGGCTTCCTCTTGGTGGCTGTCAGATCGTTGCGAACTGTTGCCTTCTGCTCAGTTAGCCTTCTCGTCCGACTCCGTTTGTGCTAAGCCTTTTCCTGCCTGATCTGCTAGCTAGATAGCATTCAAATATGTAGATAACTTGCTAGATAGCTTTCTAAATAGCCAAAAAGGTAGGAATAAAGTTAGTTTCAAAGCTAAACAGGTAGTTGTTCGAGGAGTGGTCGCATATATTTCCTTCTGGCAGCTACGGAGAGGTGCTAAATGCCAGCCATGACTCATGCTAGGTAAGGGAGAGAAGGTTTGCACGATCTACTTTTGTACATGGAAAAACAGCGCTTTGAGAAAATTGGTGGAGTGGTGAAGTATTGATCCGAGGACAATAGTACCTATCCGAAGCAAGTACTTGCTTAGTATCGATATTATAGATATTATACATGAATAACTCCTAGCTTCTAAGTCAGTAAACCCTAAGCTCCATTCGAATGGACCCAGCCGGTAGCAGGGCCTCAATGCTAACTACTGTAAGTAGATCAGGATTCAGTGGAAAGAACTCTTCACTCTGTATCTGCTCGCCCATAACCACGTTAAAACTCTATTAACAGAGCCCTGTCTTCAGCAAAATGCCTTCCTCATTAAAAGGTTCGGAGACTGCAGCACATTCCCCAATCCACTCCCACGCGAAAATAAGTTCGTGCTTAATTCATTTACTCGTGCTTTCAAGCTCCAAACGTACTACTGCAAGAGTAATAAACAGACATGGGACCAAGTCACACATGTGCAAGTCTCAAGTAAGTCTCAAGTCTTCACCTTCAAGTCCCAAGTAAGTCCCAAGTATTTTTTTCTTGGGCAAGTCAAGTCACAAGTCAAGTCCCGAGTCTTAGATTGCCAAGTCCAAGTCAAGTCACAAGTCATAAAAACAGCGACTCGAGTCGACTCGAGTCCAAGTCACTAAGTCTCAAGTCCCCATGTCTGGTAATAAACATGCACTGACTGTGGAGAAGACTAATAAACCCAAAAGAGCACATGTGAGCTTACACAAGAAATACAACTGTAATTTCTTGTGAATTATCAACAATAATGAAGTGGAACACACTTTATTGGATATTTTAAACATTTTTAACAAATAAAAAATGAAAAAGACGGTGTGCAAGATTATTCAGCCCCTTTACTTTCAGTGCAGCAAACTCTGTCCAGAAGTTCAGTGAGGATCTCTGAATGTTTCAATGTTGATCTAAATGACTAACAATGATAATTGGAATTGACCTGTGGGTTATCAAGTCTCTGTATGAATGTACCTGCACTGTGATAGTCTCAGAGGTCAGTTTAAAGCGCAAAGAGCATCTTGGAGATTGAGGAACACACCAGGCACGTCCGAGATACTGTTGTAGAGCTGGATTTGGATACAAAAAGATTTCCCAAGCTTTAAACATCCAAAGGAGCACTGTGCAGGCAATAATATTGAAATGGAAGGAGTATCAGACCACTGCAAATCTACCAAGATCAGGCCGTCCCCCTAAACTTTCAGCTCATACAAGCAGAAAACTGATCAGAGATGCAGCCAAGAGTCCCATGATCACTATGGATGAACTGCGGAGGTCTATTAAAAAAAATGACTTGACTTGACTACAGCTGAGGTGGGAGAATCTGTCCACAGGACAACAATTAGTCGTATACTGCACAAATCTGGCCTTTATGTAAGAGTGCCAATTTAAGCCATTTCTTAAAGATATTCGTAAAAATTGTCTTTTAGAGTTTGCCGCAAGCCACCTGGGAGACACACCAAACATGTGGAAGAAGGTGCTCTGGTCAGATGAAACCAAAATTGAACTTTTTGGCAACAATGCGAGACGTTATGTTTGGAGTAAAAGCAGCACAGCTCATTACCCTCAACACAACATCCCCGCAGTCAAACATGGTGGTGGCAGCATCATGGTTTGGACCTGCTTCTCTTCAGCAGGGACAGGGAAGATGGTTGCAATTGATGGGAAGATGGATGGACCATTCTGTAAGAAAACCTGATGGAGTCTGCAAAAGACCTGAGACTGGGACCGATATTTGTCTTCCAACAAGACAATGATCCAAAAGCTACAATGGAATGGTTCACCAAAAAACATATCAAGGTGTTAGAATAGCCAAGTCAAAGTCCAGACCTCAATCCAATAGAGAATCTGTGGACAGAACTGAAAACTTCTGTTCACAAACCCTTTCCATCAAACTTCACCGAGCTCTAGCTGTTTTGCAAGGAGGAATGGACAAAAATATCAGTTTCTCGATGTGCAAAACTGATAGCATACCTGTCAACCTCAACGACAATAAAGACAATTTAAATCAAATATCATCTCATCTCATTAGCTACACCGCTTATCTTCAGTAGGGTCGCGGGGGTGCTGGAGCCCATCCCAGTAATCATCGGGCAGTGGGCAGGGGACACCCTGAACTAGTTGCCAGCTAATCGCAGGGCACACGGGGACAAAATCCAACATTATTAATTTCTGTATTAATTTCCTATCAATAGAAGTTTTTCCATTAGGCAATTATGCCTGATCTTATATAGCTGGACAGGGTTGGGTAGGGTTACTTTAACTGGATTACTTTCGATTACTTTTGGATTACTCCAATACCAAATATGCTAATAAAAGACAAAAGAAACTAAATAGGAATGAAATTACTAAATGTTGTGCAGGCTTGGGGAGTAACGGAATACATGGAACGGCAGAAAAGATGTTGGCAAGCTGTTTGGATTTATTTTCATTTTGTTTCTGTCGCATTTTATTTTAGTTTTGCCGGAGATCAAAGAGATCAAAGCCAGGAGAGAAAGCTTACCACGTGTTGTGAGTCATCATCGTATTCATATTTCGTTTCTTTTGTTTTTTATTAGCATATTTGGTATTGGAGTAATCCAAAAGTACCGTATTTTCCGCACTATAAGGCGCACCTAAAAGCCTTTATTTTTTTCCAAAAGCTGACCATGCGCCTTATAATACAGTGCGCCTTATTTATGGATCAATATTAAGTCGCAAAGTCTTCCAACTAACTTGCAGCCGCTGACTAGATTTTAGTAGTCCACGGTGTATGCTGGGATTTATTTACCGGAGTTTCATTGGCTAACCAATGTGTCAATCATCATTTGAATCGATCACTATTGGCTAAAGTTATTCGGAGGTCAAGGGGGCTGATCCTTTTTATCATTTACAGGCTGGCATATGCTAAAACGGCAAAACAAAGCCTGCAATTGGCCGAAAAAGATGTGTCAATCATCAGTTGAATTGATCACTATTGGCTAAAGTTATTCTGAGGTCAAGGGGCAGATCCTTTTTATCATTTACAGGCTGGCAAAGATAAATGTGAATAGCACGTGGTTGACGGCATAGAGAAAGCATTTTTTACTATTCTGTATTTGTAAATATTTTATTCTCCTGGATTTACTACACTCACAGATAGACTTCGGTGAGCTACTCCGGCTATGTATTATCCCTGTATCTTGTTTCAGACTGAACTCGATGTTTCTGTGATAAGCGGTGCAGATAATGGATGGAATGTCTATTTTTAAATTAAATTCAATTCCAAGTGTTTATTGTCATATGCACAGTAAAGTTGCGAGCGAAAAGGAAAATAGAAACTAAGGAATGGTTGGCATTTCTTGAATCCCAAGACATTAATCTTCCGAATGATATTTGGAACGATGCATTTGAATGACATCGTACGGACACCGCATCCGCACGTGTTCTCAACACGTATTTGCGTCTTTGCAAGCTTTGGGAATGTTAAGGGGGTAATAAGTTGGACTGAACCATCTGACTGTTTTGTCGACGTTCCCATTGTAGCGCCTTATAATCCGGTGCGCCTTATGTATGGAAGATATAGGACCAAAAACTATTTTTTCGGGGTGCGCCCTATAACCCGGTGCGCCTTATAGTGCGGAAAATACAGTAATTGAAAGTAATCCAGTTAAAGTAACCCTACCCAACCCTGGTTTTGACACATCTACTCAATGAAAACATTGTGATGAAGCACAAAAAGCCACATTAGTTCCACTTCGCCCCTTGTCATACAGGAAGCAGTAGTGTGTATCATACCGTGTATAAAGGCTCTTACAGATGAATCGCTTTATAGCACACGGAGAATAGCTTTGCCTTATCTTCTCTTACTCATTCAATCTTGGAGAATGATTAAGTCTCTTATTCTTTTCAATGTTGGCAATGTATCCATCTCTCTTATCTTCTTCCTCATTACTCCATTAAACCCTCGTGTCATCCGCTCACCTCACTCTCTATTTTACTTCGCCACGTAACAAAGATTAATAAAACAACACCAAAAACTGAAAAAAGATAAAAATCATAATAATAATCATAATAATCTAATCCAGCTGCAGGGTTGGGTAGGGTTACTTTAACTGGATTACTTTCGATTACTTTTGGATGACTCCAATACCAAATATGCTAAAAAAAGACAAAATAAACTAAATATGAATAAAATTACTAAATTTTAATAGTTTTGCCGGAGATCAAAGAGATCAAAGCCAGGAGAGAAAGCTTACCACGTGTTGTGAGCCATCATTTTATTCATATTTAGTTTCTTTTGTCTTTTATTAGCATATTTGGTATTGGAGTAATCCAAAAGTCATTGAAAGTAATCCAGTTAAAGTAACCCTACCCAACCGAGTTAACTACTTTAAGAGTCATTGTGTACTGTTTTGCTTTGAATAATATGCAAATATACAAACGCTATCATATGAATCTATATGAATACAAATACATTCACATGTTTTGCCCTAGGAGTATTTAAAAAAATAATGTACCGTATTTTCCGCACTATAAGGCGCACCTAAAAGCCTTTGTTTTTTTCAAAAGCTGACCATGCGCCTTATAATACAGTGCGCCTTATATATGGATCAATATTAAGTCGCAAAGTCTTGCAACTAAAGCAAGCAGCCGCCGACTAAATTTTCCCCCCGAAGGCAAAGTCGTCCGCCGTGTATGCTGGGATTTAGATACCGGCGTTTTCATTTTCCCTACCAATCAGTCACTATTGGCTAAAGTTATTCGGAGGTAAAGAAGGCGGATCCTTTTTATCATTTACAGGCTCGCATAGGCTAAAGGGGCGAAACAAAGCCTGCAATTGGCCGAAAAAGATGAATGTGAATCACAGGTTGGGTTGCACTACGGCATAGAAAAAACATGTTTTATTATTCTGTATTTGTAAATATTTTACTCTCCTGGATTTACTACACTCACGGTATTAAGAAGACCATGGTTACGTGAAGGCTGCAAGAGAACTTAGGTGAGCTATGCGGATTTATATTTTCCCGGTATCTTGTTTTAGAACGATCTTGATGTTTCTGTGATGAGTTGAGTGAATTAAACTCAATTCCAAGTGTTTATTGTCATGTGCACAGTAAATATGCGAGAGAAAAAGAAAATAGAAACTAAGGAATGGTTGGCATTTCTTGAATCCCAAGACTTTAACCTTCCGAATGATAATTGAAATGATGCATTTTTAAACTAAATTCAATTCAAAGTGTTTATTGTCATATGCACAGTAAAGAGCCCCATTTCCCTGCACAATAAAATTCTTACTTTGCTGTCCACACAGTTGCCAGCAAAAAATAAAATGGAAACTAAGAAATGTTTGTTTGGTGACATCGTACGGACACCGCATCCGCACGTGTCTACGACACGTATTTGCTTTTTTGCAAGCTTTGGGAATGTTAAGGGGGTAAGAAGTTGGACTGAACCATCGGACTGTTTTGTCGACGTTCCCATTGTAGCACCTTATAATCCGGTGCGCTTTATGTATGGAAAATATAGGACCAAAAACTATTTTTTGGGGGTGCGCCGTATAACCTGGTGCGCCTTATAGTGCGGAAAATACGGTATAAATGATTGTTCATGTATTTATTTCCTTATTGTTTTTATTCAGTGCCTAGCAAAGGTAAGACAACTATTAGTCGTACTCTGTCTAAAACTGCCCTTTTAGGGAGAGTGGCAAGTAGAAATTCATCTTCTGCAAGAATACTATATAAAGACACATTTGGGGTTCGTAAGGAGCATCATGGGAGACACAAATAACATGTGGAACAAGGTGGTCTGGTCAGATTAGACCAATACTGAACCTTTTTGGGCTGAATTCAAAGCATTATGCTTGGCGTAAGAATAACGCAGCACATCACCCTGAAAAAAAAACATCCCCACTATCAAACATGGTGGTGACAGCATCATGCTCTGGGATTTATTTTCTTCAGTAGGGACTGGAAAGATCGTTATACTGGATGGGAAGATGCATGGAGCTAAATACAGCGTGATTTTGGCAAGAAATCTGTTGGAGTCTGCAAGACACCTCAGAATGGATCAGAGGTTCATCTTCCAACAACTATCCTAAACCTAAAGAAAAATATACAATGGAATGGTTTCAAACTAACAATAGAAAATTAATGTCCAGACATCAATCATATAGAGCAGGGGTGGGCATTTTTTTTTTTTTTTGTTCGGGGGCCGCATTGGCTTAAACATTTTTTGAAAGGGCCAGGAGGAGAGAAAAATGTTGAACTCTCTACCAAATAAGACCGGCGAACTGGCTGTGCTGGTGAAAAACATCAAAGCGCACAGGGAGGGCAGTTAGCTGTGTTTTACGGAAACGTGGCTCACGTCTAGCATCCCGGACGCTAACGTGTAGCTACCCGGAGCTACCCGGAGCTACCGGAGCTATCCGGAGCTATCCGGAGCTACCCGGCTTTGGCGCTGTTACACAGAGACACGAAAGCCTGCGGGAAATGGAGAGATGGTGGACTCGCTAACACGAGGTGGTGTATCCCTGGGCACAAAGATTTCCATCTGCTGCAGGGACGTCGAACTTTTGGACTAGCGTGTGACGTCATCCACTCCGCTGTGGCTAAACTACAACACAGCACCCCGAGGGCATCCTGTTAATATGTTAATAAACAACAAAGGAGACTGCTGGAAGTGTGAATTTCCCGACGGGGATGAATAAATTATCTATCTATCTATCTATCTATCTATCTATCTATCTATCTATCTATCTATCTATCTATCTATCTATCTATCTATCTATCTATCTATCTATCTATCTATCTAGACATCTATCTAGACATTTATCTAGACATCTAGACATTTATCTATCTATCTATCTATCTATCTATCTATCTATCTATCTATCTATCTATCTATCTATCTATCTATCTATCTATCTATCTATCTATCTATCTATCTATCTATCTAGACATCTTGACATCTAGACATCTAGACATCTAGACATTTAGACATTTAGACATTTAGACATCTATATATCTATCTATCTAATAACAAAGGACAATGTAGGAACGATGCAACATGTGTTTTTGGAATCAGTTTTTTTCTTTTTTCTTTTTTTATTTTGCACGTCAGTTTCTACAGCTGGCACACGTTTCAGTTCAATTGGACCCTTGTGGAATACTCTCAAAAATGGATGGATTTAGAAAAGATTCAGTCATGACTTCATTACCATGTACTGTATGTAATGTAACGCAATGCGAACTGTTCAATGGTGTCTTTGGCACAGAGCGGCTTTTCCTCCTTCTGTGGTCAGCTCTGTTGTGTTGGGGAAAAATATACAGCAGAGCGTCCATAATTTGTCCCTTGAGGGATTAAAAATAATAATAATAGTGCTACATGAACATTGAATCAAATTGCAAAGTCATACATTGTAAAAATGATATTTGACTCTATACAATGTGACAATGCATACAAAAAAGAAAAAAAAAAACTAGGACATTGCCACAGTTATTAAGATTCAGCCTCTTAGCACAATGCATGCCCCCACCAAGGAAAATAACACATTATGCTTCAGACAAAAGCTTTGACAATCCAGCTCATGAGCACTCGAGATGCACCCGGCCTGAAATAGCTTTAGCGGTAAATCTCAATTGAGCTGTGGATCAAACCGGTCTCCAAACTTGTCCCATTTTTGCATCTCTTTGGTCCTCTAACACAATGATTGTGATGCTTGTTGCACGCGAAAAGGAAGCAACGCCGCCTTGCTGTTGTCTGGACCGGGCTTCTTTCTCAGAGGAGGATGCAAGGGCACGGATTAAATAGCATTAGCTGGATAATTATTTTTAATGGATCCCGATGGAAATATAATTTTATCCTGTGCGCAGGAAAATACCACTTCATGTCAATAATATCAGTTTCCATTAGTATGCAGATGACACTCAACTGTATCTTCCGATGGAGGAATCTGCCACACTTAAACTGTGGAAATTTGGAGGCCTGCCTTACTTAGATAAAATAATGGATGTCACTCAACATCTTGCGCCTTAACTCTGAAAAGACTGAAATGTTAGTTATTGGTCCATCTAAATGCCGTGACTTGTTCTCAAAAACTGCTCTGAACATTGACAAATGTGTCACGGTTGCCACGGCGCCCAATTGGCCCGCCCATGGGCATCGGCTGATTGCTCACTGGGAGTACTTGAACGCGGTCCTTTGAGTTGTCAGAACGTCAGTGCACGGCACGGCAGCAGACAGGAAAACACTAAAGAGGGTCATCAACACAGCCCAGATAATCGTTAGTTGCGCTCTACCCAGTCTGGAGGGCAGGGTCTGCTCTCGCTACCTCAGCAGAGCAGAAAACATCATCAAGGACTTTTCTCACCCCAGCCACCACCTCTTTGTCCTGCTGCCTTCCGGCAAACGCTACAGGTCGCACAAAACAAAAACAAACAGACTCGGTTTCTTCCCCAGAGCCATTACCACCCTTAGCACACACCGCACAAAAAACTGAATCTCTTGCAAACGCACTACCTCATACAGATTTAAAATTGTTTACATATGCTCACTTAACGCATATTGCACTAATACGATCCCAAAACTGTATGTAACATCCTACATGCCCACATTTCTTGTGTAAATTTTGTGTAAATTATAACCTTTATCTTCTTTGTTCCTTTATATTGTGTAAATTATAACCTTATCTTCTTTGTTCCTTTATCTTCTTTGTTTTCTTTTATCCTCACTGTTAAATATGAAACTGGAGTGCCACGTCCAATTTCGTTGTCACAATATGTTCAACCCATTTTGTAACAATGACAATAAAGGTATATTTTATTCTAGTATATTTAATAAAAAATATGAAACATTTTTTGTCTTTGTACTGTGTTTGTCGTAATTATATACTAAGAGATTTGTACTGAATTATTCAATGAAAATTACATTTCCAAGCGAAAAGTATCGGTATTAAATCAATATTTTTCAATATTACCATGCATTTATTTGGATCGGATCCATACCAAAATTCCCAGGATCGCTCGCCCTAAATCATGGCTTATAATCCCTCTGAGAAACTAAATGTCTCTCTGAACATGACTTATCTTTAATTGTATTTCAACGTATTTTGGGGGATTTCCTAAATACCATAACTTTTGCGATACTTATTAGTAGTTTGCTGTTATAATAATAATAATAATAATTTACTTTGTATTGTCATTCTTTGTAACAATGTACACAGAACGAAATGTCGATACACCTGACCCGTTGTAGCGAGCCGATGCAGCCGCAGCCAACAGAGGGCGCCGCCATTTTACCAATGTTATAAGTCTTAGGTATGACTCGGCCGAGGCGTGAACCAGCGACCTCCCAGTCTCAAAGCGGGCGCCCTACCATCTAGGCTACTGATGAAATAGTTCCTTGAATGATTGAGTCATTTATTCCTGTAATTAACTGTATACAAAAGTGTAATAATGTGGTGTTGTCAGCAAAACATAAATATTTATATTTCAATGACACATTACACGAGTCTTTTTTTTACAATAAAAACAATAAAGGTCCTAACACAGACCCTTGAGGGATTTCAAGAATACATTCCATTCATTATGCCCTATGAAGTATAACTAATGGCTATTTGCTTCTTGTTTTGGCAATGAGATGCCGTTTAAAAAGAGGAGACCTTATCTATTCAAATTGCTTAGCGAATTGTGGGATTTGGAACACAGTCTCTGGCAACATCTCTAAATTCTTACTCACTCAAGCTTGAGAAATAGCACGCTGCAGCACGATTACGCCTCTCGCATTGTCACCAACTGCCATAAAAACAACAAACAGAGGACACATAGCGCTTGGGGGGACAATATGCACGCCACGATAGTTCCCTTCACACATCAGAGACATTTAGCTTCGCGATCTGGCCCTATGTGTGCTGTCTTTGCGAAGCGAAGAGGTGCAAAATGTCTGCAGGTCTGTAAAAAAAAAAAAAAAAAAGCATGATTCAAACGTCACTCAGAAATGACAGAGTGGATAAAGATCAGTGTGCTCCCGATTTGAATTCACATGTTTATTTTGCATGGGTGTATGTGTATGGACGTTTAACCCTGCAGTATCTAGAAATAATTGTAGAAACACATAAACACCTACAAATTTTTGCTGTTAAAATAAATAGAAATAAAAATATGTTGTGGGCAGCACGGCAGCGCAGTGGTTAGCGCATGTGCGGCACAGTTCATGTCATGGGAACCTCCTGCGTGGGTTCAAATCCAGCTCCAGACTTCCTGTGCGGAGTTTGTATGTTCTCCTCGTGCTTGCGTGGGTTTCCTCCGGGCACTCCGGTTTCCTCCCACATTCCAAAGACATGCATTTCAGGTGGATTGGCCGGTCCAAATTGTCCCTAGGTGTGAATGAGCGAGTGAATTGTCTGTCCCTGTGTGCCCTGTGACTGGCTGGCAACCAGTTCAGGGTGTCCCCTGCCCACTGCCCGGAGATGGTTAGGATGGGCTCCAGCACCCCTGCGACCCTACTGAGGAGAGTAGTGCAAATAATGGATGGATGGATGGAATAATTGTTACAGTATATTATGCTACAGTCGTATAGTCTCAATCAGTGAGGACATCGTCTGAAGGTAAGTTTGACCCTTGATGTAATTTATGAAGGGGTGTCGCTCCTCATTGATTTTCACTTTTCATGGGGGGTTCTGCCCCGAAATAACCGTGATATCCATTAAATTATTCTACTTAATACTTACTGTTGGATAGTATCAGTGTTCTGGTTTGCCCGCGTCCCTGCGTCCTAGACACATTATTTTTGCTGGGGATGCTTCATGTCCAATCAACGCATGTCCCCGGGATGCAACTTTTTTGACACGAAATTGTCATTATCATTTTTTAACAAAGATTTACCGCACTCCAAACTTTTCGTCAGGCAGATCTGCCATTGTTATTTTGGTCTCGCGGTTCGAGTTTTTGTCCGCACGCCGATCTCGAGTTCGAGTTGTGTAGTGAAAGTCCGTCTCTTTGTAGACAACCGGCTTTTTCGGCTCAACTCATGAAAGAGCTCTCAAACGGCTCACTTGCTTTGATGCATTATATTACAAATTATTATGTTGTATAAAGAAGTTAAGAAAAAAAGGGAAGTATAAAAGGAAAAAATGGGGCAGCACGGTGGGGCAGTGGTTATAGCGTGTGCGGCACAGTTATAAGGTCTTGTGTGGGTTCAAATCCAGTTACCTGACTTCCTGTGCGGAGTTTGTATGTTCTCCCCGTGCTTGCGTGGGTTTCCTCCGGTTTCCTCCCACATTCCAAAGACACGCATTTCAGGTGGATTGGCTGGTCCAAATTGTCCCTAGGTGTGAATGAGCGAGCGAGTTGTCCGTCCCTTTGTGCCCTGCGATTGGCTAGCAACCAGTTCAGGGTGTCCCCTGCCCACTGCCCGTTGATGGCTGGGATGGGCTCCAGCACCCCCGCGACCCTACTGTGGATAAGCGGTGCAGCTAATTAGATGAGATGAAAAAAGAAAATGAAAAAAGACAGGTTTGGTGGTGATCCCTTTTAATCAGTATATTACCGACAATAATTTAATGCAGAAAATGAATTCATAAAGAAAATGTATTATTCTACTTAAATATATTTCCATGTTTTTTTTCCTTCTACAGTGAACGTCCTTTTTTTAGAATAAACCTCATTCATGTCGAGCAACTCAGTATCTCACAACCAAATGTTGATTAACAATATAGATGATATAAGGAAACACATGTATAACATGTTAAACTACATAAATAATCATGTTTGAAAAAATAAATATTTTTTTGTATTTTGTAAGGGAAAATATGACAGTATGTAGGGGCATGGAGCACACAAAATTTTGGGGAGCCATAGATCTCTGTTGGGACCCATAGATTTCTGAGCATGCGAGTCCCCGGGACCCATCACTTTTCACAGCTAAAATGAACACTGTATGCGAAAAAAATGACTCTTGTAGGACAGCAGTAGCTCAGTCTGGAATGACTTGGCTCGCCTCCCTCATATGCAAATGATGACTGGTTGTTGGAAGGATGCCGTTCGGATTCATAAACATGATCCTGCGGTCTCCCCCCCGCCACCTGCAGACAGGAACATTCTGTATATGTGCTTCATATGAGAAAATAGCCATGTCGGTGGAAAAATGATGTACAGTGCCTCGTAAAAGTATCGCCCCGACAAGAATGTTTTGACGTATTGCCATATTTCAGGCTTCGAACCTATGGATAAAAACTCGAAATTGTATAAAAATCAAAAACGTGCGAAGCACAATCTTAAAAGGAAACAAAACTCATTTAACTTTTCATTGTGGCGAGCAGAATCAAATGGTCCACTTTAGGATAATACTTTGTACAACTTCCTCTTACTGCAATTAGAGCCACAAATATTTTTGGGTACTTCTGCCCATTCTTCCACACAAAACAGTTCAAGTTCTTTAAGATGTGTTTGTGCATAGCATACCTGTCAACCTGTACGTGTTTGCCGTACAAAGTAGGTTTATTATGCATTTTAAGACGTGTACGACGTACGAGAAAATCTGTACGGAAAAACGCAAATTTGTCAATAATGGGTACCATCCGGTATACGCCGACTATCACAAAACGGCAAATCAATCAGCCAAACCAGTTCGCCGCGGTAGCCTCTATCTCAGTATCGTTTTTTTTTTCCGTTGCAAACGAAACGAGCGGTTTGATGTAGTGAAAGGAAGTCCGTCTCTTTTTAGAGAAGCGGCTTTTTCGGCTCAGCTCATTAAAGAGAGCCGGCTCTCAAACGGCTCGCTTGCTTTGATGCATTATATTACAAATTATGATGTTGTAAAAAGAAGTTAAGAAAAAAAGAAGTATCAAATGATAAAATGAAAAAAGACAGGTTTGTGGTTATCCCTTTAATGAACAGGTGTCAAACTGCCGGCCCAAGGGCCGGATCAGGCCCGCTGAGGGATTTAATCCGGCCCGCGAGACAAAGCTGAGGGTAGCGCAAGAGAAAAACGAGCTGCAGGTTGAATTATGTCCACTTGATTTTGTCAAAGCCAGGCACCTCACACAAACGCTGTACTTGTATTTATTTATTTCTCTCTCCCTCTTTCACTCTCTTTCTCACCCTCCCTTTTTCTCTCACCTTCTATCGCTCTCTCTTTCACTTGCTCTGTCTCTCTTTTTTATTTATTTCGTTCCTCTTCTTCTCTTTCTCTATCTGTGTCTTTTTACCTTATTTTGCTCTCCCTTCCTTTTTTTCCTTTTCCCTGTCTTTTCTCTCCTTCTCTTGTATCAACCTCCTCTTTTTCCCATTCTCTCTTTCTCTCCTACTCTCTATCTCGCTTTCTATTGTTTTTCTATTCTAAAGGCGTGGGCCGGGAGAAAAGAAGAAGATCGATCTCGAGGGACAATCGAGAGGGAGGCACGCCGAAGATTAATTCGACAATAATTTGGCTAATTCGATATAATTCACTTAGTTAAATACCCTAACAAAATAAATCAGCCCCCGTGTGGAAATGCCGGTCCCTTGCCCATATTGTCCTGAAAAGAAAAGAGCATGCATTGTTGGGTTAATGAATGTTATGTTTGGTTAATGGAGTCAGATAACTACCGTATTTTCCGCACTATAGGGCGCACCGGGTTATAGGGCGCACCCCCAAAAAATATTTTTTGGTCCTATATCTTCCATAGATAAGGCGCACCGGATTATAAGGTGCTAAAATGGGAACGTCGACAAAACAGTCAGATGATTCAGTCAAACTGATTACCAGCTTAACATTCCCAAAGCTTGCAAAGAAGCAAATACGTGTCGTAGACACGTGCAGATGCGGTGTCCGTACCATGTCACTCAAATGCATCATTTCAAATATCATTCGGAAGGTTAAAGTCTTGGGATTCAAGAAATGCCAACCATTCCTTAGTTTCTATTTTCTTTTTTGCTCGCAACTTTACTGTGCATATGACAATAAACACTTGGAATTGAGTTTAATTCACTCAACTCATCACGGCAACATCAAGATCGTTCTAAAACAAGATACCGGGAAAATAGAAAGCCGCATAGCTCACCTAAGTTCTCACGTTCAATAATGATACGCAATCATGGTCTTCTTACAACCGTGAGTGTAGTAAATCCAGGAGAGTCAAATATTTACAAATACAGACTAATGAAACATGTTTCTTTATGGCGTAGTTTACCAAGCTTGCTATTCAGTCATCTTTTTCGGCCGGTTTGTTTCGGCCCTCTAGCCTATCCGAGGCTCCGAATAACTTCAGCCAATAACGATCGATTTAACTGATGATTGACACATCTTTTTCGGCCAATTGCAGGGTTTGTTTCGGCCCTCTAGCCTATCCGAGGCTCCGAATAACTTCAGCCAATAGGGATCGATTCAACTGATGATTGACACATCTTTTTCGGCCAATTGCAGGGTTTGTTTTGGCCCTCTAGCCTATCCGAGGCTCCGAATAACTTTAGCCAATAGCGATCGATTTAACTGATGATTGACACATCTTTTTCGGCCAATTGCAGGGTTTGTTTCGGCCCTCTAGCCTAACCGAGGCTCCGAATAACTTTAGCCAATAACGATCGATTTAACTGATGATTGACACATCTTTTTCAGCCAATTGCATGGTTTGTTTCGGCCCTCCAGCCTATCCGAGGCTCCGAATAACTTTAGCCAATAGCGATCGATTCAAATGATAATTGACACATTGGTTAGCCAATGAAACGCCGATATATAAATCCCAGCATACACCGCGGACCACGTTCGGGGGAAAATCGAGTCGGCGGCTGTTGCGTAAATTGCGAGACCTTGCGATTTAATATTGAGCCATATATAAGGCGCACTGTATTATAAGGCGCATGGTCAGCTTTTGAAAAAAATTAAGACTTTTAGGTGCGCCTTATAGTGCGGAAAATACGGTAATTCGATTCGATAAAGGCTACATTTTAATAGTTTAATTCCCAACAGTCTTCATTGACTTGAAAAACACTTTATAAATGCAGAACATTTACATTATTTTTTTGTTTTTTTGATAGTGCTAAAAAGCTTACCCCAAACTGATTTCGAAAAACAAAATGGCAACAGCATCCTGTATCCGAAGCCAGCTGAAGGGCACATTCAACATTAAGACTGAATAGCGAACGCTCTCCTAAACCATTAAGTCTAACAAGATGAAATTCAATGAACCTTTTTGTTTTTCAATGTTTTTCATCGAGATAAACGGCTAACCGTGCAAATAATTCTTTCGGTGAGTCAATATCAGTGAAAAAACATGGAGGGTCTAAAAAAGGCTGCATGTTCAAGCTTAATTAGGTCTGTAAATAAAGGGGTGTGTTTTCTTTTAACTGCAAATTGTCTCTCAGGCAAAGATTTAGATTTCAGGAGTGGAATCTAAAAAATGTGCTATATTATTAACATATACCTTGAGCATTTACTCAAAACATGATAATCAGTCTGGGCAATAAGGACGGGTGGGTCGATTCAAATATCGATATTATCGATACTGAGCGAGTACTTGGATCAGATCGATACTAGTGTCCTGGGATCTATACGGTATTTTGCTCTTGTATCCTGCATCCGTTATCGATCCAGTCAGTCCCGTCCTCTCTGGTATCCTGCTTGTGCATTCTGTATCCGGTATTGATCCCGTCTGTCCCATCCTGTCCGGTATCTTGCTCGTGCATCCTGTATCCGGTATCGATCTGGTCAGTCCCGTCCTCTCCGGTATCCTGCTCATGCATCCTGTATCCGGTATCGATCTGGTGAGTCCCGTCCTGTCCGGTATCTTGCTCATGCATCCTGTATACGGTATCGATCTGGTCAGTCCCGTCCTGTCCGGTATCCTGCTCGTGCATCCTGTATCCGGTATTGATCCCATCTGTCCCGTGTCTTGCTTGTGCATTCTGTATCCGGTATTGGTCCCGTCTGTCCCATCCTGTCCGGTATCCTGCTCGTGCATCCTGTATCTGTCTCAAGCCCGTCTGTCCCGTATCTTGCTCGTGCATCCTGTATCCGGTATTGATCCCGTCTGTCCCATCCTGTCCGGTATCTTGCTCGTGCATCCTGTATCAGGTATCGATCCCGTCTGTCCCGTCCTGTTCGGTATCCTGCTCATGCATCCTGTATCCGGTATCGATCTGGTCAGTCCCGTCCTGTCCGGTATCCTGCTCGTGCATCCTGTATCCGGTATTGATCCCATCTGTCCCGTGTCTTGCTTGTGCATTCTGTATCCGGTATTGATCCCGTCTGTCCCATCCTGTCCGGTATCTTGCTCGTGCATCCTGTATCTGGCATTGATCCCGTCTGTCCCGTGTCTTGCTTGTGCATTCTGTATCCGGTATTGATCCTGTCTGTCCCATCCTGTCCGGTATCTTGCTCGTGCATCCTGTATCCGGTATCGATCTGGTCAGTCCCGTCCTGTCCGGTATCTTGCTCATGCATCCTGTATACGGTATCGATCTGGTCAGTCCCGTCCTGTCCGGTATCCTGCTCATGCATCCTGTATACGGTATCGATCTGGTCAGTACCGTCTTGTCCAGTATCCTGCTTGTGCATCCTGTATCCGGTATTAAAATCTGGTGAGCTTTTTTCAGAACAGTTCCACGGGTACCTCAGCGATGAAGGATCAAAAAATAAAGGCTACAAGGAATATTACAATATTTGTTTGAATAGAGATATAAAAAAATGTATCTAGCATTTCTATTTGTTCCTTTGTATTTATACCAGCTGGGTGGCTTTGGGGGTAGGGCGCCCACCCGAGACTGGGAGGTTGCTGGTTCAAGCCTCGGCCGAGTCATAAGACTTACAACATTCGTACTCAATGCCTCCCTAATAAACTCTGAGTAACGTTACGCGATTGGGTTCTGCTCCCTGTTTCCTGTCCTGGGTCCTGACAAAACATTGGTACCCATTGCCTCCCTGCTTGGCACATGGCATTAGGGGTTGGAATTCGGGGGTTTGGGCACCTAATGACTCCCAACACATCAGTTGGGTTGAGCGAGGGGGCTGGGAATCCCCTCCTTTGTATCAATTTTCCAGAAAGAATCAGAAATGTGAATGTGTTCTTAATTTTAGCTACCTCCCACTAGGGGGATAAGGCTCTGGTATATATATATATAATATATTGTGTAAATTATAACCTTATCTTCTTTGTTCTTTTATCTTCTTTGTTTTATTTTATCCTCACTGTTAAATGTGAACCTGGAGTGCCACGTCCAATTTCGTTGTCACAATATGTTCAACCCATTTTGTAACGATAAACGTATATTCTATTCTATTCTATTCTATTCTATTCTATTCTATTCTATTTAAGGGTGGTAAAAAATATAGTTGCCTTCTTTGTTCCTTTATCTTCTTTATTTTCTTTTATCCTCACTGTTAAATGTGAACCTGGAGTGCCACGTCCAATTTCGTTGTCACAATATGTTCAACCCATTTTGTAACAATTAAGGTATTTTCTATTCTGTTCTGTTCTATTCTATTCTATTCTATTCTATTCTATTATATTATATTATATTATATTATATTATATTATATTATATTATATTATATTATATTATATTATATTATATTTAGGGTGGTAGAAAAATAGAGTTGCCTTCTTTGTTCTTTTATCTTCTTTATTTTCTTTTATCCTCACTGTTAAATGTGAAACTGGAGTGCCACGTCCAATTTCGTTGTCACAATATGTTCAACCCATTTTGTAACAATAGAGGTATATTCTATTCTATTCTATTCTATTCTATTATATTATATTATATTATATTATATTCTTTTTAAGGGTGGTAAAAAAATAGAGTTGCCTTCTTTGTTCTTTTATCTTCTTTATTTTCTTTTATCCTCACTGTTAAATGTGAAACTGGAGTGCCACGTCCAATTTCGTTGTCACAATATGTTCAACCCATTTTGTAACAATAAAGGCATATTCTATTCTATTCTATTCTATTCTATTCTATTCTATTCTATTGAAAGGTAGTTACAAAAAATAGAGTTGCCTTCTTTGTTCTTTTATCTTCTTTATTTTATTTTATCCTCACTGTTAAATGTGAAACTGGAGTGCCACGTCCAATTTCGTTGTCACAATATGTTCAACCCATTTTGTAACAATAAAGGTATATTCTATTCTATTCTATTCTATTCTATTCTATTCTATTCTATTCCATTCTATTCTATTCTATTCTATTCTATTCTATTCTATTCTATTCTATTCTATTATATTATATTATATCATATTATATTATATTATATTCTCAGGGTTGGGTAGGGTTACTTTAACTGGATTACTTTCAATTACTTTTGGATTACTCCAATACCAAATGTGCTAGTAAAAGACGAAAGAAACTAAATATGAATAAAATGATGACTCACAACACGTGGTAAGCGTTCTCTCCTGGCTTTGATCTCTTTGATCTCCGGCAAAACGAACATAAAATGGGACAGAAACAAAATGAAAATCAATCCAAACAGCTTGCCAACATCATTTTTTCCAATTTTATCAATCTATTCTATTCTATTCTATTCTATTCCATTCTATTTAAGTATGGTAAAAAAATAGAGTTGCCAGTACCCATATGTCTGTGGGGGTAGCTTCACATTTGTCCTGCTCAATAGGTACATGTAGAGAACATTTCAATAATGATGATCTCAATTCCAAGCGGGTTTGTCACGCTGTGGTTTTATTCATCTGCAATAATTCTGGATTACTGAACTCTACTTGCATCCTAATTAATTGGATTGCACTGTCTGAATAAACGTATAAATCAATTCAAGCAGGTGTCTCAGTAGGTCCTGCGTTGGCTTATTAAGCTAACTGGATCATGGCGGAGGAGTCCAGTCAATGCAAAACCTCTCCTCTGATTTTATCTCGTCCTGTAGTACAGTGGTATCTCTTCATACGAGCTTATTTTTTTACAAAATCTTGCTCGTAGCTCAAATTGCTCATGTAACCAGCATATTTTCCGGATAAAAATTTCATTTTCCGACCTCTACATATATATATATATATATATATATATATATATATATATATATATATATATATATATATATATATATATATATATATATATATATATATATATATATACCGGAGCCATATCCCCCTAATGCAGGGGTGTCAAACTCATTTTAACTCAGGGGCCACACGATAGAACAAACATTCTGTCGGGGGCCGGACTAGTAGATTAAAGAGAAAGAAAAAGACAGATAAAGAAATAAGAGAAAGAGGGAGGGAAAAGGAGAGAGGGCGGGACAAAGAAAAGAAAAAGAGAGAGAGGGAGAGAGAGAGCGTGATAAACAAAAGAGATAAAAAGTTGTGAGAGAGGGGGAAAAGAAAGAGAGAGTAAGGAAGAAATCCAAAGAGAAAAAGAAAGACAGAAGGAGAGAAAAGAAAAAAAACGTGAAGGGTAGGAAGAGAGAAAGAGAAAAGTGAAAAGGAAAAAAGGAAATTAGAGCAAAATAATTTAAAAAGACACAGAGAGAGAACGAGACAAAGAGCAACAAAGGAAGAGAAAAAGAGAGACACAGAGAGGGAAAGAGACAGAGACAGAGAGTGGGAGAAAAGGGGTGGAAAAGAAAGAGAGAGAGAGAAAGAGAAATAAATACAAGTACAGTGTCTTTGTTCGAGGCACCTGGCTTTGGCACCATCAAGTTGACATATTTCAACCTGCAGCTTGTTTTTCTCTTGCGCTTCTCTGAGTGTTTTCTCGCGGGCCGGATTCGATCCCTTAGCGGGCCTGATCTGGCCAACAGGCCGCCTATTTGACACCTGTGCCCTAATGGGAGGTGGCTCCCAAGAACACATTCCCGACTCTTTCTGGGAAATTAATACAGAGGAGGGGGTTCCCAGCCCCCTTCGCTCAACCCAACGGATGTGTTGGGAGTCATTAGGTGAGCAAACCCCCCAATTCCAACACAGCAGAATGTAAATTGTCAAAAAAATGGGGTTTCTTTTTTTTCACGATTGCATTTCACACGATGTTGATTCTGAGAAAATATTTTGAAGTTTTTATCTATAAGTTTGACGCCCGGAATATGCCACTATGTCAAAGTTCTTTAGGGGCCGTTACTTTTGCAATACACTATTAATGTACCTGGATGGTTGTCTTCTTTGGGAAACGCTTATTAGGATTTTCATTCAACGGAAATATTTATGACAGTTTTTTAACAGCATGCAATAGAATTTAAAAAAAGACACAGACCAATCTGCCTCTGTTTCCAGTGGCTGTTATTCTTTGTGGTCGCCTATAGTCAGGGTTGGGTAGGGTTACTTTAACTGGATTACTTTCAATTACTTTTCGATTACTCCAATACTAAATATGCTAATAAAAGACAAAAGAAACTAAATATGAATACATTTACTAAATTTTGTGCAGGCTTGGGGAGTAACGGAATACATGGAACGGCAAACATGATGTTGGCAACCTGTTTGGATTTATTTTCATTTTGTTTCTGTCGCATTTTTTGTTCGTTTTGCCGGAGATCAAAGAGATCAAAGCCAGGAGAGAAAGCTTACCACGTGTTGTGAGTCATCATTTTATTCATATTGAGTTTCTTTTGGGGGCAGCACGGCGGCGCAGTGGTTAGCGCGTGTGCGGCACAGTCCTAAGTTCTTGGGAACCTCCTGTGTGGGTTCAAATCCAGCTACCAGACTTCCTGTGCGGAGTTTGTATGTTCTCCCCCGTGCTTGCGTGGGTTTCCTCCGGGCACTCCGGTTTCCTCCCACATTCCAAAGACATGCATTTTAGGTGGATTGGCCAGTCCAAATTGTCCCTATGTGTGAGCGAGCGAGTTGTCTGTCCCTGTGTGCCCTGCGATTGGCTGGCAACCAGTTCAGGGTGTCCCCTGCCCACTGCCCGATGATTGCTGGGATGGGCTCCAGCACCCCCGCGACCCTACTGAGGATAAGCGGTGCAGCTAATGAGATGATGATGAGTTTCTTTTGTCTTTTATTAGCATATTTGGTATTGGAGTAATCCAAAAGTCATTGATAGTAATCCAGTTAAAGTAACCCTACCCAACCCTGCCTATAGTTTTTCAAATTGTGTTTATATTTTCACGATGCATCTCCCCTGAAAGCTAGTTACATGAAAAAGACTGCAGAAGTGTCTTTTTCCGTTACGTATGTGTGCAGTGGTTTAAAGTGCTTACGCTTGATCTCCGAGAGTCGGTAGCTTAATTTATCAGCGGGTCGGGCTGGAAATTTTCGGGCCAATCTTATCTCGAAAACGAACACTCTTACTTGGTTTAAAATGTTCGATGAGGGGTTGTAAATTTTATGAATCTTGGTTAAATAATCCTGTTTTATTTCTATTTCAGTTTAATGACCGATCATCTACTCTAATTTCAGGTGATAAACCAATTATTCGTCACAACATTTACTTTTATGCACACCAATGGGACTTTACCATATACTGAAGGATTTTATACATTTGACTTTAAAGGATTTTATATGATTGAATACATGTTACATTTATTGAGTTTAATGCAAGATATTCACTGACTGGGGTTTAGTTCAAAGACAGGTCACGCTGTTCCAAATGCAGAACGGCAGGCGTTGTTTTGAGAATCATTCACGCAAGCTAGCTGTAAACACTGTTGGCAATGGGTTGGGCTGGCATAGCCATCCCAAGTATTAGCGCACGCTAGCTGTAAACACTGTCGGCAATGCTAACATCTTCATAGTAAATTTTTTTGGTAATGTCTATATTTTAACGACTTCATATTTACAAATTATGCTAATGGAATCATGTTAATGAGTTATGCAAATGGGTACATACTAAAAAGGGATGCTAACGGCCAGATGCTAACTTCTTTATGCTAAAAATTTTTGGTAATGGCAATATTTTAACAACTTCATATTTACAAATTATGCTAATGGGTTCTTGTTGATGAGTTATGCTAATGGATACATGCTAAAATGTGATGCTAACGGCTAAATACTAACTTATTCATAGTAAAAATGTTTGGTAATGTCTATATTTTAACGACTTCATATTTACAAATTATGCTAATGGGTTCATGTTAATGAGTTATGGTAATGAAACATACTAAAAAAGGATGCTAACGGCTAGATGCTAACTTCTTTATGCTAAAAAATGTTGGTAATTGCAATATTTTAACAACTTCATATTTACAAATTGGGCAGCACGTCAGGGCAGTGGTTAGCGCATGTGCGGCATAGTCCGTGTCTTGGGAACCTCCTGCTTGGGTTCAAATCCAGCTCCAGACTTCCTGTGCGGAGTTTGTATGTTCTCCCCGTGCTTGCGTGGGTTTCCTCCGGGCACTCCAGTTTCCTCCCACATTCCAAAAACATGCATCTCAGGTGAATTGGTCGGTTCAAATTGTCCCTAGGTGTGAATGAGCAAGTGAGTTGTCTGTCCCCGTGTGCCCTGCGATTGTCTGGCCACCAGTTCAGGGTGTCCCCTGCCCACTGCCCGATGATTACTGGGATGGGCTCCAGCACCCCCGCGACCCTACTGAGGAGAAGCGGTGTAGCTAATGAGATGAGATGAGATATTTACAAATTATGCTAATGGGTACATGTTGATGAGTTATGCTAATGGATACATACTAAAAAGGGATGCTAACGGCCAGATGCTAACTTCTTTATGCTAAAAGATTTCGGTAACGGCAATATTTTAACGACTTCATATTTACAAATTATGCTAATGGGTACATGTTGATGAGTTATGCTAACGGATACATGCTAAAATGTGATGCTAACGGCTAAATGCTAACTTCTTCATGCTAAAATATTTTGAAGCCCCATGTTGGCGCGCTCATGGGCTTTGGGGTCGCCTATAGTTTTTCAAATTGTGTTTACGTTTTCACGATGCATCTCCCCTGAAGGCTAGTTACATGAAAAAGACTGCAGAAGTGTCTTTTTCCGTTACGTATGTGTGCAGTGGTTTAAAGTGCTTACGCTTGATCTCCGAGAGTCGGTAGCTTAATGTATTTCAGCCCTCTGATATCCCTGCATCAGCTTTTTCTATTGCATCCCGTGTGTCCGTGAGAAGCTGCTTCCTGGCACCACCAAAGGAAGGCCAGACCTTTGAATCCTGCCCGTCAAAATTCAAATGCATCCTTGGGGGGGCAGTGTCATTCATTACAGCTCAAGTCAATAGTTGGCACTTCTGTTCTATTGATTAGCGACCACTTGGAAAGCCAAGAGGGACCCACGCTAGGTCTTTTGTTCCTCTTGTATGGCGACTGCAAAACACAACACCTCAAAAATCAAATCTTAATGCAGTAGACCCCGGGGATACAACAATCCATATTGAGGTGGGGATTGAAAAGTGAAATTGTGCTATGCCGGGGGATAGGTACCCAATGTTCCCTGTAATTTTCCAGGGGTCTGAGCGTTCACACAAAGTCGGTGAGCAACGCTTGAAACAACAGTGAGCAACGGCAATCCCAAGTGTGGTAACTAAGTCATTATCAAACATGTCCAAAATTTGACATCAAGTTAAATTTTGCTGAGTTTCCGGCAATGCGAAAAAATGTTTTCACTTTTAAATGAATTTACTCATGTATTATTGCTAAGGTTGTGCGGCCTTCAAGCGTCATTTGTTTTTACATTTCTTTCACAAGATATGAAATAAAATGAAATGAAATGACCTGCATTTATTTAGCGCTTTTCAAGTCAATGACTTCCCAAAGTGCTGTACACTGTGCTCCACATTTCCCAATAGCGGCCTTGCAGCCATGTAAGGCGCTAACCTGCTTATTGGGGGTATTGGGGGTTCAGTGTCTTACCCAAGGACACTTCAACATGTAACACAGACGAGCCGGGATTCGAACTAGGATCCCTTTATCCTAAGACGAGCGCTCTACCTCCTGAGCTACTGCCATTTCTTATCCATTTATTTTTTTTCCTGCTATCTTTTGTCGCATAATACTAACATTTTGGGGGGCCTATTGAGTCGGTTGCACGATACACAACTGTATTTAATCACATTTATTAGTGAAAGTACAATGTTGAGAACAAGATTGACTTGATATCATTGGAAATTATTTGAATGCAACACAAACTTTGTCTTCTTTTTCCCTGTTTTCTTCTATTTTTTTTAAATTCCTTTAAAAAAAATCTCATTGGTGAGGAAAGCGAGCTCTGTTGTGGGCACAGAGCTGGACAGCCTGACAACAGTAGCTGAGTGACGGGCACTGAAAAAGCTGCGGTCAATCATGGACAATTCATCGCATCCACTACATCCACTACATAGCATTATCTCCAGACAGAAGAGCAGCTTCAGCGACAGACTGCTGTCACTGTCTTGTACCACGGACAGACTGAAGAGATCTTTTCTTCCTCATGCCATGAGGCTCTTTAACTCCACCCGGCGGAGTAAAGGCCCACATAACACCACACCCGCTACATTGCATATTACCGTACTTTTATTGCAGTGCGTCTATTTAAATACTCTATACAACACGCTACAGTGGGTATTAGCAGGTCACATTGGGTATTTGTATATTGTATTCCCTTTGCTTTAATTATTGTATTGTTCTCAGCGAAGGGATGCTGCTGGAAATGTGAATTTCCCTGCGGAGATGAATAAAGTATCTATCTATCTATTTATCCATCTATCTTGTTTTCCTTTTTTCTCATCTTTTAACTACTTTTTCAATTTGGTACTTTTTTCTTTGTGGCTTATTTCAATAATAATTCAAGTGAATGCAAATGTTTTCAAACCATTGAGGCTCACGACTCAAAAAGTCTTCCCATTCTGTCACAATCACCCGGATCGGGAACACCTGTGTTCAGGATTTGGCGCCAACAGCCAGGACAGCTGATTGGCGCACCCTGTACATTTAAATCCCCAGCTTCCGGTAACACTTTGTCCGATTGTATTATGCTACCTGTTGCCATCTGCTCAGAAAGCCCGTACCTCCGACTCTTTGCCTGCCTCCTGTTTTCTTCTACTTGATCTCCGTTGCCGACCCGTTTCCGAATTTGCCTACGACCTGCCCTGCCCGCCTGACTCCTGATCTCTCTTCCGAACACAACGACGCCCTTCTTCTCCAGCCCCAACCAACAACACGACGACTACGCCTGTCCGCGACCATTCCCGCCTGTCAAGTCTCGACAATCCGTCAAGATCGAAGATTCACGTCTTGTCATTCCTTCCAATAAAAACCAAGAAACGAGTTCAAGTGATCTCAGTTTTCCTTCCGTCCCGCCTGACACATTCCTGTAATAGCATGATGAAACTAATAGAAGACTAGTGTCTTATATGGCACTGGCCAAGAAGACAGGCATCTTAGAGACATATACGGTGGGTGTTCACTCCCTTAGCCATACCCACCAACACAGCACAGTTTGAATTTTGGAGGTCTTTGAGCATGCAAAATAATCTGTTGTAAAACATCCAAGGTTAGAGATGCCATAACCTCATCCTAAACAGGAAACAGGAAATAAGGACCAATTCGCAGAGACGTACTCACAATTTATTGGGGGAGGATGAGGAGGGCGCACACTCGATCTGGGGATCGATGGTCGCAGGAGTGGATTAGAAATCCAAACAAACGAAAAGTTGTCAAAAACAAACGGATCGGGCCAAAAATAAAACAGGATCAACTATGGGCAGATTCACGGAACTAAGCATTTAACAGGATTTAACAGAAGTTTCACATGTCTCAAAGACGTTTCACAGTTTAACAAGTATAACAAACGCTCCAGCAAAGCACAGTTCAAAGGAACGCGTTTAAGTACTCTAAGAAGCAATCAGTCAAAGACGTCTCAGCCGGTGTTCATGGGCGGGGCCAACTGGGCGCCGGGGCAACCGCGCCAGAATCCGGCGCCACCCGGCTGGAATCATCTGAGCGCCATAGCAACTGCGCCAGACGTGACAGTTTCAAGACCCATTTACACCCTCCCAAATGAAATTAAATGAAGTGATATGCATTTATATAGCGCTTTTCAAGTCAATGACTTCCCAAAGCGCTTTACAATGTGCTCCACATTTCCCAATAGCGGCCTTGCAGCCATGTAAGAAGCCAACCTGCTTATTGGGGGTATTAGGTGTTCAGTGTCTTACCCAAGGACACTTCGACATGTAACACGGACGAGCCGGGATTCGAACTGGGATCTCTTGATCCCAAGACGAGCGCTCTACCTCCTGAGCTACTGCATACTGCATAGTACCTGTACCACAAAAACAGTAGCCAGAAACAGGATAAACATCACCCTGGTTAGACCAAGTGACCGTTTGAATATCTGGTCGAGTCCAAGGTTAGGAGCTCTGGACAGCTCCATAACAAAGGTCCCTTCACTTGTTGCACTTTGACCTTACGGATGATTGCTCATCAGTGCGAATTAAGTCTCTTTGACGTGGAAGGGAGCCACGTGAGCCAGGGCAGAGCCCGGAGACGCAAACCTCCATTCAAGCTGTCAACTCTCATAGCCGCACATGCAAGGAAAAAGCTAACAAGCTGTCATAACATGAGCAGGGGGATGTCAGGAAATTTACATCCTAAAATTTCATGGTGGGGCTTGATGTTGGACTCGCCTAGATTGTCGGACCAGAACGTGCCGTTGCAGTTTGACTGTGTTTGCATGAAAACAAAAAATAAGAGGGACGATTTTAGCATACATTCATCCAGCTCATAATTTGGTTTGATGGAGGCGCTCTACAGAAAGAGTGACTTTATTGGTTAGCTGCAGCAATCAGTCAGCCTATGCATTGAAACTAATGAAGGAATGAATTCAGAGTCTTCCACCACTGACACCCCCGCCCAACCGCCCCTACCCCCGCCCAACGGCCTCTACCCCCGCCCAACCGCCCCTACCCCCACCAATTACAAGTATTGGGTGCTTGAATAGACCTCTATTGCCCTCTAGAAGGCCTCGGATGTACTGCATTTGAACTCACTTAGAATATTGATTCCGCAATCATTGGTGATACAAAAAACGGTGTTTGTTTCCTACTAAGTTAGAATTTCAAATTTACCGTGAGACTGTTTCAATCAGTGGTCCGCAACTATGTTTGTACCGTGGACCGGTTTAATGTCTGAAAATAATCAACAACGATAATAGTAATAATAATAATAGCAGCACGGCAGCGCAGTGGTTAGCGTTCATGTCTTGGGAACCTCCTGCGTGGGTTCAAATCCAGCTCCAGACTTCCTGTGCGGAGTTTGTATGTTCTCCCCGTGCTTGAGTGGGTTTCCTCCCACATTCCAAAAACATGAATTTCAGGTGAATTGGCCGGTCCAAATTGTCCCTAGGTGTGAATGAGCGAGCGAGTTGTTTGTCCCTGTGTGCCCTGCGATTGGCTGGCAACCAGTTCAGGGTGTCCCCTGCCCACTGCCCGATGATTACTGGGATGGGCTCCAGCACCCCCGCGACCCTACTGAGGATAAGCGGTGTAGCTAATGAGATGAGATGAGATAATAATAATAGTAATAAACTAAAAATAGCAGCACGGCGGCGCAGTGGTTAGCGCATGTGCTGCACAGTTCTAAAATCTTGGGAACCTCCTGTGTGGGTTCAAATCCAGCTACCGGACTTTCTGTGCGGAGTTTGTATGTTCTCCCCATGCTTCATCAATAAAAGGCGTTGACATGCTTCAGGTCCGGATGCTGGTCCGCTGACTCATCTCAAATCGTCCTTCTCCTTCATATCACCACCAGGCAGGCAGTCGGAAAAAGACAATACAAAATATGAGGTTGGCATCAATCGTAAGCTTTTGAATAGAAGTGTGTCTTAAGTCTAGATTTAAAAACTTCCACTTCTTCTTGGCTCTCGGAGTCACAAGTGGACCGGCATTTTCTGAGCGGAGGCTCCGTGCAGGAACATAGGGGGAAATCCAATCAGAGAGATAAGAGGGTACAAGTCCATGCAAACATTTGTATGTTAATAAGAGAACTTTAAAGTCACATCTTAAGCGGACTGGGAGCCAGTGCAGGTTGGCCAATACAGGAGTAATATGCTCAAACTTTTTTGTCTTAGTCAAGAGTCTAGCTGCCGCATTCTGAACCAGCTGCAAACTTTCAAAGCTAGACATCGTGAGACCAGAAAGCAACACATTACAAAAAGAGGGATGGTGGGCCGAACCAACTTAAAATTTGTGAGGGGGGAATTCTCCAAGATGGTACAACTCACCTCATCCGTTGTGCTGAAAGTGTCCTGATTGCCAATTTGGAGCACCAGCGGCTTGATTTAGGACACTCCCTTTTTAAACCCCCGGCTTCCTCTTGGTGGCTGTCAGATCGTTGCGAACTGTTGCATTCCGCTCAGTGAGCCTTCTCGTCCGACTATGTTTTTGATAATCCTTTTCCTGCCTGATCTTCGTTATTGACCTGTTTCTGGACCTGATTACTCCCGTTCTGCCTGCCTCCTGTTACCTGACCTGTTTTGCCCTGTTACCTGCCTGCCTCCTGTTACCAACCTCGCTTACAAACTCGACACCGCCTTTGATCTCCAGCCCTGGCCAACGACTCACTAGTCCCGCCTGTCTCCGTCCGACACGGAAGTGTCACTCCCGTCTCGCTCGCTCCTGTTTTCCGTCAGCCCTCAGATCAAGCAAGCCTTACTCTCCCTCTCGTTTCTAATATAATACTGGGAAAACGAGCGCAATTGAGTCCTGTGTCCGTTTCTGGTCTGTGACAGAAAGTGGCCAAATAGCTGAGTACAGAATGAATGCACCGGTAAGGTTGGATAGTGCAAGTGACAGATACATGCTCAAATGTATTTTTATCACTTACCCAGGCCTATATCGAAATCTCTCGTTGCTGACCCCTGGTTTGAGTTTTAAAAAAATAACGATTGCCCTTGACAAAGGTATGTATGGCATTCACCTTCCGTACTTTATTTTTAAAGCCAAAATTATCAAAGAGCATAGGGTTCATTCCTGCAGAAATGACATTCATTTATTCTATCTATTTATCTATCTATCTATCTATTCTTTTCACCATACTTGAGAATGTCATACAATTATTTTTACATGAGGTCAGATACAGTTTAAGGTTTGTTTACAGCAACATGCTAGAAATAAATAGTTGATGGTAAAAAACGCTTTCCAAGACTGCTTTTGTCTCATTGAGAACCTGAGCTGCAGCAGATGGGCGACATCTGTAAACCTTGCCTGACTCCTCACCGGAGAATTACGTACTATGTGGGCCCGGCACTGTTACGGTAGAGTTTTTCGAGAACCGGCTTCTTCGGCTCGGCTCACTAAAAGGAACCGGTGCATCTCCCCTGAAGGCTAGTTACATGAAAAAGACTTTTGGGTCCTAAACGGCTCTTCAGGTTGTTTTTGCTTCTTTCATCCCTACATGACCAAATATTATGTAGAATCATGCACAAAATGACCTGAAGGAAGGGGGAATAGAACAAAAAAGATAAAGATACCAAAATGAAAAAGTAGTGAAAAGCTGAGGAAAAAGAAACAAAAGGAAGAGAAAAAAGAAGAAATCATTCAGAAAAAAAGCCAGAGAAAAAGAAAAGATATAAACAAAGGAAAAGAAGTAAATAAAGAACAAAAAGAAAAAAGTAACAGCTAGGGAAAAAGAAACAATGAGATTTTTTTAAGGAATTAAAAAAAAATGAAAAAAACAGGGAAAAACAAGAAAAAGTTTGTGTTGCATTCAAATAATTTCCAATTAAACCAAGTCAATCTTGTTGCCAACATTGTACTGAGATTAAATACAGTTGAGTATCGTGCAACCAACTAAATAAGCCTCCCTAAATGTTAGTATTGTGTGACAAAAGATACCAGAAAAAAAACCAAATGGAAATCTTGTGAAATCTTGTAAAAACAAATGACGTTTGTAGGCCGTACAACCTTTGCAATAACACATTAGTCAATTCATTCAAAAGTGAAAACGTTTTTTGCAATGCCTGAAACTCAGCAAAATACAACGTGATGTCAAGTTTGGGACATGTTTGATAATGACTTACCGTGAATTCCGGACTATGGAGCGCACCTGATTATAAGCCGCACCCACCACATTTTAAGAGGAAAACCGATTTTGTAAAGTCCACAGTCCAATAAACACAGCCGACAAAATGAACGAAAAATGATACCAGTACTTAAGGTTTGATGCAGACCTGCAGAGTCCAGGTCACGTTGAAAGTAATCCAAGGAAAAAAGTGTATATTTCCAAAGGTAAGGGTGGAAAAAATATATCAGATGAACACATTTACTCACGCAACTCCTTTTTCTTTAACCAACTTTTTACCCCCTCTTCTCTCCTTGTCTGTCCCTCACCTTTAGCGGTCCCCACTTAAACTCGGCACCCCGCGTTTGTTCCGCCCCTCGTTTTTCGTTCACCCGTGCAAATCAAAAAAAGTGTCTAAAATTAAAAAAAAATAGGGGAACTTGTGACTTTTATACAAAGAAACCATGTTTAGGAGGAACAGCTCAGCAGTGGCTCAGGAGGTAGAGCGCTCGTCTTGGGATCAAGGGATCCCAGTTTGAATCCCGGCTCGTCCGTGTTACATGTCGAAGTGTCCTTGGGTAAGACACTGAACCCCTAATACCCCCGATAAGCAGGTTAGCGTCTTACATGGCTGCAACACAAGGCCGCTATTGGGAAATGTGGAGCATACTGTAAAGCGCTTTGGGAAGTCGTTGACTTGAAACACGCTATAGAAATGCAGATCATTTCATTTCATAATACGATCCCAAAACTGTATGTAACATCCTACATGCCCACATTTCTTGTGTAAATATTGTGTAAATTATAACCTTTATCTTCTTTGTTCCTTTATATTGTGTAAATTATAACCTTATCTTCTTTGTTCCTTTATCATCTTCTTTTCTTTTATCTTCACTGTTAATAATGAAACTTGAGTGCCACGTCCAATTTCGTCACAATATGTTCAACCCATTTTGTAACAATGATAATAAAGGTATATTCTATTCTATTCTATCCTATTCTATTCTATTATATTCTACCGTAAATTCTGGACTATAGAGTGCACCTGATAATAAGCCACACTCACCACATTTTAAGAGGATAACCGCTCTTGTACTTACACAAGCCGCACCTGTATAAAAGCCACATGCAACCATATTAAAACATGTAACACAATCACAAAATTAACCCAAACCCGACTTTGAGTCCCGCGATTGTAACCGAATATAAAGTACACAGTCCAAAAACCACCGCCGTCAAAACTAACGGAAAATAATACCGGTACTTAAGGTTTGATGCAGACCTGCAGAGTCCGGGTCCCGTTGAAAATAATCCAAGGAAAAAAAATGTATATTTCCAAAAAAATATATATCCTCTATTGTCCCCTACGTCCACAAACACTCACCTTTACCGGTCCCCACTTCCCGTCAGCCCGCGTTTGTTTCGCCCCTTATTTTTGAATCGCCCGTGGAAAACATATCAGAATAATTCTCTAAAATAAATACATTACACAAATATACAGTTGCAAATACATATTATACATGGTTACACATATTTAAAAAGAAAGACGGTACACCGAGAGAGTTTTCAAAGCTTTTATAATAATATTGTAACTTTCATCCCAAACCGTGCCTGTGAAGGGTAGCAAAACGCTACTAGCAACACGCTTGCAACATAGTACGGGTCTGTTAAAAAAAAAACATACCGTACATGTAGAAATAACGGTAAACCGTCCTCATCTTCCTCCTTTTAACTGACGTCATCAAGGTCGTCTTCCAACAGTATAGGAAAGAGACTTTGTCATATAGCCGTCGTTCCACGCTCCCTAATTCAAAAACACGCTCGCAAAGTGAAGTTTACGTGCAGTCGCTCTGTCTCCTTCTTTATCGGACTGCTCGATTGCGTTTAGCTTGAAAGCTGCCTCATGTGCCTTGCGGTTGTTAGAAAAATTACATAAATTGGCCGCATCACTGAATGAGCCGCAGGGTTGAATATTTGGAAAAAAAGTAGCGGCTTTTAGTCTGGAATTTACGGTACTTAACTTTAAACTTACCACTCCCTAACCTTGGAAAACAACCCAACCCAACTTTTTCGAGCCGATGACAATATGACGCATGAAGGTGCTCTCTCTCATGTTGCGAAAGCACGTTCCGGCCCAAAAACATACAGAATGTTCAGCGAGGCAACCGAGACATGGGTATTGTCGGAACGCTCCAATTGGATCTGATCATTCGCAAGTAATGGTGTGGAAGCCTGTTCTGGAGATGCGATTTGAGAAAGAAATTTGATTTGCCTACAATCCGAACAAAACCTTACATCAGCGTGCAGAATAATCGAATGAACCGGATGCAGAAAAGGAAGGAACAGCTGCTCCTGTAGACATGCCGTCTGTAATGAATGACGGAGAAACATGTGTAAGAATTGAATTCGTCTATTAAGATGTTTGTAATATTATGTTAAAACAAGGCAGGGTTGTTAAGCTCGGTTGACATCCGATGCCTCATTGCAGGGGTGTCAAACTCATTTTAACTCTGGGGCCACACGATAGAACAAACATTCTGTCGGGGGCCGGACTAGTAGATTAAAGAGAAAGAAAAAGAGATAAAGAAATAAGAGAAAGAGGGAGGGAAAAGGAGAGAGGCCGGGACAAAGAAAGAGAGAGAGTGAGAGAGCGTGAACAAAAGATAAAAAGTCGTGAGAGAGGTGGAAAATAAAGGGAGAGAAAGAAAGAAATCCAAAGAGAAATAGAAAGACAGAAGGAGAGAAAAGAAAGCGCGAGGGTAGGAAGAGAGAAAGAGAAAAGAGAGAAAAGGAAAAAAGGAAATTAGAGCAAAAGAGGTTCAAAGACACAGAGAGTGAAAGAGACAAAGAGCAACAAAGGAAGAGAAAAAGAGAGACACAGAGAGTGAAAGAGACAGAGTGGGAGAAAAGGGGTGGAAAAGAAAGAGAGAAAGAGAGAGAGAGGGAGAGAGAGAGAAATAAATACAAGTATAGTGTCTTTGTGAGAGGCACCTGGCTTTGGCAACATCAAGTTGACATATTTCAACCTGCAGCTTGTTTCTCTCTTGCGCTTCTCTGAGTGTTGTCTCACGGGCCGGATTCAATCCCTTAGCGGGCCTGATCTGGCCCGCGGGCCGCCTGTTTGACACCTGTGCCTTATTGTCTCTAAATCGAATCTATGAATAAGGAACTACATCAACTCGGGCTTAATATTTCAATGGTGGATTGAATATGCATTTGATTTCAGATAAACTAAATGACTGGTCCCAATAAACCTTTATATTGTCTGTCAGGGTTGGGTAGGGTTACTTTAACTGGATTCCTTTCAATGACTTTTGGATTACTCCAATACCAAATATGCTAATAAAAGACAAAATAAACTAAATATGAATAAAATGATGACTGGTAGGCTTTGTCTCCTGGCTTTGATCTCTTTGATCTCCGGCAAAACGAACATAAAATGCAACGGAAACAAAATGAAAATAAATCCAAACAGCTTGCCAACATCATTGTTGCCAATCCATGTATTCCGTTACTCCCCAAGCCTGCACAAAATTTAATCATTTTATTCATATTTACCGTAAATTCCCGACAATAGAGCGCACCTGATTATAAGCCGCACCCACCACATTTTAAGAGGAAAACCGATTTTGTACATACACAAGCCTGTATACAAGCCGCATGCGCCCACATTTAAACATGTAACACAAACACAAAATTAACCCAAACCCGACTTCAAGTCCCGCGATTGAGACTAAATGTCCTTCATTAAAGTCCACATTCCAAAAATCACAGCCGGCAAAATGAACAGAAAATGATACCGGTACTTAAGGTTTGATGCAGACCTGCAGAGTCCGGGTCCCGTTAAAAGTAATCCAAGGAAAAAAGTGTATATTTCCAAAGGTAAGGGTGGGAAAAATATATCGGATGAACACATTTACTCACGCAACTCCTTTTTCTCTTTTACTTTTTATCCCTTCTTCTTTCCTTGTCCGTCCCTCACCTTTAGCGGTCCCCACTTAAACTCGGCACCCCGCGTTTGTTCCGCCCCTCCTTTTTCGTTCACCCGTGCAAAACATATCAGAATAAGTGTCGAAAATAAATACAAATAAATACATTACAAAAATATACAGTTGCAAGTACATATTATACATGGGTTACACATATTTACAAAGAAAGACGGTACACCGAGAGAGTTTTCTAAGCTTTGATAATAATAAGATAGCTTTGACAGGGCAGTTAATGGTAGCAACACTTGAGCGCCGCTGACGGCCATTAGAAAAATGACATAAATTGACCGCATCTTTGAATAAGCCGCAGGGTTAAGTTAGGGAAAAAATTAGCGGCCTATAGTCCGGAATTTCTTTTATTAGCATATTTGGTATTGGAGTAATCCAAAGGTAATTGAAAGGAATCCAGTTAAAGTAACCCTACCCAACCCTGTTGTCTGTCTGTCTGTATATTGTGCAAAGGTGTGAAACAACCTTCAAATAAAGATTGGGATTCAGACTGAGGGCCCTGTTTAAGCATGGTCGGGGAGAATGGAAGGAAAATCAGGGGAGTCAACCCAATCCTGAACCTGAAGTGGCAGGAATTGATCCATTTAGTGTGCATCTGCTTTAATAGGATGGATAATGAGTGTATGAGCTATGCTGGAGTATTGATTTTCTGATTCCAACAGCGTAAAAGTAATCAGATTGTGTCCTTTCACCCATCGGGTGTCACACAAGGAGAGTAGCTTTTTTTCTTCTATACAATTTGTTTGCCCTCTCTGGTGGAATGTCACCAGGAATCAGCCTTTAACGCTGATCAATTCTCCGAGCTGACACCATCATGGGAACGTTTAACTCCTGTCCCAGCCGGGTGGACAAAGGACAAAAATCCTTCCTGGTCACCTGGAGTGATATTAGGTTGCGAGCTTTGAGGGTCCTGAGGACACAGAGTGTCTTATCTGATCCCATCCATCCATCCATTATCTGCACCGCTTATCCTCAGTAGGGTCGCGGGGGTCTTGGGCAGGGGACACCCTGTACTGGTTGTCAGCCAATCACAGGGCACACAGGGAAAGACAATCCGCTCGCTCATTCACACCTAGGGACAATTTTGGCCGGCCAATCAACCTGACATGCATGTTTTTGGAATTTGGGAGGAAACCGGAGTGCCCGGAAGAAACCCACGCAAGCACAGGGAGAACATGCAAACTCCGCACAGGAAGGTTGGTAGCTGGATTTGAACCCAGGACCTCAGAACTGTGCCGCATACGTGCTATCCACCGCCCCACCGTGCTGCCTTTATCTGATCCCAATTCATTTATTTATTCATTTCTGTAACAGACCAGAAACTGACACAGGACCCAATAGCGCTCGTTTTCTCCGTTTTTATTAATAAAGAGGGAGAGCAGGGCTTGCTTCCAAGATCCGATGGCTGACGGACAAGAGGAGCGGGCGATGCGGAAAAGGGACTTACATGTATAGCGAGGAGGGTCGAAGACAGGCGGGAATTATAAGTTTTTGGCTGGGACTGGAGAGCAAGGGTGGTGTCAAGTTCGGAAACGAGGTCGGTAACGGAAAGCAGTCAGGTAACGGGGCAAAACAGGTCAGGTAACAGGCAGGCAGAACGGGGCGAAGTCAGGTCCGGAAACAGGTTGGCAACGAGGATCAGGCAGAGAAAAGCAGGGCAGGAACAGAGTCGGACGAAAAGGCTTACTGAGCTGGTGGCAACAGTTCACATAACGATCTGACGGCTGTTGGAAGCCGGGGGTTTAAAAAGAGAGCATCAGCCAATCAGCTGTCCGGCCTGTTGGTGCCAACCAAGCTGCCGCAGGTGCGCTCAATAGGCAATCATGACAATTTCAGGGAGTTACATTCTTTGTCTATACATTAATATCACATCAATGCATACCATAATGCCTGAAAGAGAGTGGGACCAAGAAAACAAATTGAATCCCACCATTTTTCTCATTCATACAAAATTCAAAGTCAATTACCTGCCAGCTTGGTTGGATTGAAATTCCCAGCAAGCGCTAAACAAGTTGTATAGCTGACAGGCAAATGATAAAACATAAATAAAACATAATTACCAGAGTACATCTTAACGTGGTGCTAAGAATCAAATAGACTGAACCATTTCCAGTCAGTGTCAAAAATGACAAAATTTGGTGCAGGCTTGGGGAGTAACGGAACACATGGAACGGCAAAAATGATGTTGGCAAGCTGTTTGGATTTATTTTCATTTTGTTTCTGTCGCATTTTATGTTCGTTTTGCCGGAGATCAAAGAGATCAAAGCCAGGGGAGAAAGCTTACCACGTGTTGTGAGTCATCATTTTATTCATATTTAGTTTATTTTGTCTTTTATTAGCATTTTTGGTATTGGAGTAATCCAAAAGTCATTGAAAGCAATCCAGTTAAAGTAACCCTACCCAACCCTTACGTTAAGAGTACATTTTGAAAACTTTTCTGACGGCAGACGATGGAAAAAACTTGCTCATATTTGATATCTTTAAGATTAAGCAAGTAGTAATACGAATCTAGGCCACTGTGGAGCAATGTTCCCTGTAATTTTCCACGGGTCTGAGAATTCACACAAGTCGGTGAGCAACGCTTGAAACAACAGTGAGCAACAGCAACCCCAAGTGTGGCAACTGAGTCGTTATCAAACATGTCCAAAACTTGACACCAAGTTACATTTTGCTGAGTTTCCGGCAATGCAAAGTTATTTTTCTCTTTTGAATGAATTGACTCATGTACCATTGCAAAGGTTGCAGGGCCAACAAATGTTGTTTGTTCTTACAATTCTTTCACAAGATATCCATTTCATTTTTTTTCCTGATATATTTTGTCGCATAATATTAACATTTTTGGGGGCTTATTGAGTCGCTTGTAAGATACAGAACTGTACTTAATCACATTTTTTTAGTGGAAGTACATTGTTGGCAACAAGATTCACTTGATATAATTGGAAATGATTTGAATGCAACACAAACTTTTTCTTCTTTTTTTCCGTGTTTTTTTTCTCCTTTTTTATATTCATTTTAAAAAAATCTCATTGTGTTTGTTTTTTCAGAGCTGTTACTTTTTTCTTTTTGTTCTCTATTTACTTTTTTCCTACATTTCTTTCTTTTCTTTTTTTCTGGCTTTTTTCTAAATGTTTCCTCCTTTTTTTCTCTTCCTTGTGTTTCTTTTTTTCTTAGCTTTTCACTACTTTTTCATTTTGTTCTATTCCCCGCTTCCTTTAAGTCATTTTGTGCATAATTTTACATAATATTTGGTCATGTTGGGATTAAAGAAGCAAAAACAACCTGAAGAGCCGTTTAGGACCCGAAAGAGCCGGTTCCTTTTAGTGAGCCAAGCCGAAAAAGCCGGTTCTCGACAAACTCTACTAACTTTACTCAACCTCGTTCTACTTTGACTCGACTTCAAAATACCGCATTTAGGACACAACGTCAGGGGTACCCCCGTGTATTTTTACCTTCATGCACTGTAACTTTGACTTAAGTCGCTTCTTAATTAGTAATTTTGAGCCCTGATTTTTGTGCGCTGGCTGGATTTTCTTGTGCGCCGAGAACGTGCAAGCAGTGTGCAATTGGGGAACACTGCTGTGCAGTAGTTTGGAGTGTGCTCCATGTATCTCCACATCTTTCGTTTAAATGACTACAAGGGCATGGACCGTGCTATGGACTCATTCATCAAAATGAGGATCTCGTTTTCAAGACAAGAGCATTTTAGAGAGAGAGAATTGAATGGCAACACCGAGTTGGAATGACCTGGGTACACCGGGCTAATCTCGACACAATTTCTGCCCTATTTTAGTCTCCCTTTGAGCCATGTTTTTGTTCCTACTCAGATGCTCTCTGGGTAATTTTGCACTCATACTCTGACCACAGCCAAATTGTTCTAAATATATATATATATTTTTTGTTTTCTGACATCAAAGGTAAGCAAAAAACACTGGGTAGTAGTGATGGGAATTATGTTTTATTTTTGAGGAACAAATAAAAGGAGCTCTCTTGGCTCCCAAACTTTTATTTGGAGTGTTTTTTTTTTTTATTTTTTATTTTTTTGATAATATATTACAAACAATGAGGAAACATTATGCATCAAATTAATCATTTTCAAAATGTGTACAATAGCTTTTATTGTTTCAATGTAGTATTGCTTTACAGTGAACATTTACCTAATTAAAAATGTCAACCTATTTATATCAAGCAAACAACACAGATATGAAGCAGCTCATATTGACCAGACACAAAACCCTTCGAGAGAGAGAGAGGGGGGGGGGGGGGGGGGGGGGGGGGGGGGAGAGACAGATGGAGGGAGAAAGAGGTGGAGAGGGAGAATAGGTGAGAGAAAGAGAGAGAGGGAGAGAGAGAGAGGGGGAGAGAGACAGAGAAAGAAAGGTGGAGAGGGAGAGGGTGAGAGAGAGAGACTGAGAGAGAAAGAGGTGGAGAGGGAGAGAGGGCGAGAGAGAGAAAAAGAGAAAGATGTAGATAGGTGGAGAGGTGGAGAGGGAGAGAGGGAGAGATGGAGAGAGGGAGAGAGGGAGAGAGGGAGAGAGAGAGAGAGAGAGACGGAGAGAGAAAGAGGTGGAGAGGGAGAAAGAGTGTGGGAGAGAGAGAGAGAGAGAGAGAGAGAGAGAGAGAGAGATACAGAGAAAGAAAGAGGTGGAGAGGGAGAGAGAGAGACACAGAGAGAGAGAGAGACAGAGAGAGAGACAGAGAAAGAAAGAGGTGGAGAGGGAGAGAGGGAGACAAAGAAAGAAAGAGGTGGAGAGGGAGAGAGGGAGAGAGGGAGAGAGGGAGAGAGAGAGAGAGGGAGAGAGGGAGAGAGAGAGACAGAGAGAGAAAGAGGTGGAGAGGTGGAGAGGGAGAGAGAGAGAGAGAGAGAGAGAGAGAGAGAGAGAGAGAGAGAGAGAGAGAGAGAGAGAGAGAGAGAGAGAGAGAGAGAGAGAGAGAGAGAGAGAGAGAGAGAGAGAGCAAAAAACAAGGAAAAAAGAGTCAAGTCAAGTCACATTTATTTTTATAGCTATTTAACAGAAAACATCTCAAAGGACTTCACAGGTTACGGGAGAGAAAGAGATTGAGAGAAAGAGTAAACAGTAAAAAGGAGCGTAAGAGAGCAAAAGAAATGGAGAGAGAGAGAGTGAGAAAAACATAAAACGGGAGCGAGAGAGAGAGAGAGAAAGGGAGAGGAAAAAATAAGAAAGAAAAAGAATAAGAGAGAAATAAAGTGAAAGAGAGAAAACTATAAATAAAGAGAGTCTCCAGGAGAGAGAAAAAACATTAAAAACGAAGGAGAAAAAAATAAAAAAATAAAAGGGGAGAGAGAAAGGGAGTGACATAGAGAGTGAGATAGAGAGCAAGTTTAAACAAAGAAAGGGAGAAAGAGAGATGAATATATGGAAAGAGGGAGAGAGCAATTCGAAGGGAGCCAGCTCCTTACTGATAGGGAGCGGCTCTCCTCATTCACTTTAAGAGCCGGCTGATAGAGCCGTTTCATTCCCATCACTACTTTACAGTCAAAAATTAACCTTTTGAATGTCGCTTTTTGTTTTCCTCTTAAGCAGTTGTTAGGGAAAAAACTGTATTACAAATGTATCGTTTACCTTCACAGTTAATTCAAACCTAATCATCGGACATTTTGTTTCCATTATTATGAAACGAAGCCAAATAAACGAACCATTCTTTCTCTCTTAACGCTTTGTTCTTTTCGCCTCGGTCAGAACGCCATCTGTCCTTAATCATCTTATGTTTTTTCCACTCTCCTTTACAAACGGCGGCGTGTGCCGCCTGCGAGATAGCAAAGCCCGGAGACAAAATGAGAGCGGGCCGGCCTCTGCCAAGACGGGAGAAACACAGAGAGTGAAAATCATCTTATCGGGACGATAAGAGACAAATAAAGGGAGACTGTCAAGAATTACGGCCTCGGTATTCAGGTCGCGTCTCGTCACAACGAAACACGAGCGACACAAGCCGAGCCTCGGAGCGCCAGGACGGAAGGGAGGAATTGGTTTAGCCCGCTTTTTCTTCCTGCCGTTTGCACGACAGCTCAAATCTAACGACGAGCATTGGAAATCTGCTTTATAGTCGCTCGTCAGACAAAGGACGATGTGTTTTCACGGATGAGTTGTCATTGCTCGCATATTCAGCCATGCGCTTGATGTTAATTGCGGAAAGGACGTTTTTTTTTGTCACTAAAGTAAAAGAAAATGGTGGAAAAGGCCGGGGGAACAGAATCATGAATAAATCAAGGTGGGTAGAGCAACTACAAATATTACTCAAGTAAAAGTACTGTTGGGCAGCACGGGCGGCGCAGTGGTTAGCGCGTGTGTGTCACAGGTCTTGGGCAAATCCAGCTTCTGGACTTCCTGTGCGGAGTTTGTATGTTCTCCCCGTGCTTGCGTGGGTTTCCTCCGGGAACTCCGGTTTCCTCCCACATTCCAAAGACATGCATATCGGGTGGATTGGCCGGTCCAAATTGTCCCTAGGTGTGAAAATGAGCGAGCAAGTTGTCTGTCCCTGTGTGCCCTGCGATTGGCTGGCAACCAGTTCAGGGTGTCCCCTGCCCACTGCCCGAGGATGGCTGGGATGGGCTCCAGCACCCCCGCGACCCTACTGAGGATAAGCGATGCAGCTAATGAGAGATGATACGTTTATTGAATGCAATTAAGATTTTTCACTGAGGAGGCTTAAGTTCGATGACAGGTTGCGCCGTTCCAAGTGGGGAATTTTGATAACGGGACGAAGGACTTGGGCCTTGTTTTGATAAACGCTTGGCATTGTTTTGAGAAGCAATTTGCTGATTTGAGTTTTCCTTAGACGTGGCGGCGCCTTTTGGCGAGGAGGTTGTGAAACTGGCACCTGACCCACCCCATGGGAGGAGTCAGGACACCCCATGGGAGGGGCCTTTGTGACGCACCGGTCCAGACGAGGTGGCGACTAGTTGGAGGCCACGTGGGGAGTCTGCCACGTGGGGAGTTCCTGGCCCGCCCATGGGGGAGGAGCCAACACCCTAGCTAGTGAAAAGAACTTCAGAAGACAGAACTTAAGAAGAGACAGGATATCGATCGTGAGAGGGACGCTCAATTAGTTAAATACTTGAAGAAAATAAACCTGCCCCCGTGTGAAAATGTCGGCTATTCTTGTCCATCTTTTCCCAAAAAGAAACGAGCATGCATTGTTAGGAGGTGTTTGGTTAACGGAGTCAGATAACTCATTCGAACAATTTCGATACATTTTAATATTTCATTCCTAACAATACAATTACTCCCAGCATTGGTGATGGACCCTTCGATGGTTGGATTCATTATTACTCCTGACTTTGTGCTATCCATAGCACGCAATTGCAACTCCATGGAGCTTTGTTACGCCTTTGTAAGCTTCCAATTAACCCAGAAACTGTAACACCACAGGCGCCGAAACAAAAGCTGCAAAAGTACCAACAAATATATTATTAACGGCTGAACATAGACGATCGGGTCGGAATCAAAACTTTTGCTCTAAATAAGTCTACTGTTGAATAATGAATGAAGTTGCACAGATGATTCATATAAAGCCTGACAAAAATAGATAGAAATGCACAATTAATTGACAAAGAACCCCCCAACATGTGTGAGTACATGCAAAGCGGAAGTGAGCGGCCGAGGGTACGGATGCTCAAAGGGACAAACAGGAGTCTGTGCACCAATACACCCACTAATTTTCCACGGCTCCGAGCGTTCACACAAAGTTGGTGAGCGACACTTGAAACAACAGTGAGCAACGGCAATCCCAAATGTAGCAACTGAGTCATTATCAAACATGTCCAAAACTTGACATCAAGTTACAGTTTCCGGCAATGCAAAAAAAAAAATCACTTTTGAATGAATTGACTCATGTATTGTTGCAAAGGTTGTACGGCCTACAGACGTCATTTGTTTTTACAACAATTCTTTCACAAGATTTTCATTTCTTTTTTTCCTGGTATCTTTTGTCGCATACTACTAACATTTTTGGGGGCTTTTTGACTCGGTTGCACGATACAGAACTGAATTTAATCACATTTTTTTAGTGGAAGTACAATTTTGGCAACAAGATTGACTTGGTATAATTGGAATTGTTTGAATGCAACACAAACTTTTTCTTCTTTTTCCCAGTTTTTTTTTTATTTTTTAATCCCTTTTAAAAAATCTCATCGTGTTTGTGCCCGCCACTAGTGGCTGAAATCCAGGCTAGTGTTGGGGGACTTGTGCCCGCCACTAGTTGCTGAAATCCGGGCTAGTGTTTGGGGACTTGTGCCCGCCAATAGTGGGTGAAATCTGGGCTAGTGTTTGGGGACTTGTGGGCATAAAACCGGGCTATTGTTTGGGGACTTATAGGCCGACACTAGTGGCTGAAATCCGGGCTAGTGTTGGGGGACTTGTGCCCGCCAATAGTGGCTGAAATCTGGGCTAGTGTTTGGGGACTTGTGGGCATAAAACCGGGCTATTGTTTGGGGACTTATAGGCCGACACTAGTGGCTGAAATCCGGGCTAGTGTTGGGGGACTTGTGCCCGCCAATAGTGGCTGAAATCTGGGCTAGTGTTTGGGGACTTATAGGCCGACACTAGTGGCTGAAATCCGGGCTAGTGTTGGGGGACTTGTGCCCGCCAATAGTGGCTGAAATCTGGGCTAGTGTTTGGGGACTTGTGGGCATAAAACCGGGCTATTGTTTGGGGACTTATAGGCCGACACTAGTGGCTCAAAACCGGGCTGGTGTTTGGGGACTCGTCGGGCCACCATTGGCTTGCAGGACTTTGAAAATTCTACTAAGTTTTATTGTCGGGTCACCAGGGGCTTGTAGCACTTAGAATTTGTGCCAGTCCCCGGCCGGTGAAAACTCACACACGCAGTTTAGAGGGAACATTGCGCTGGCTAGATTTTCTTGTGCCCTGAGAATGTGCAGGCAGCAGGGTTGGGTAGGGTTACTTGAACTTGATTACTTTCAATGACTTTTGGATTACTCCAATATCAAATATGCTAATAAAAGACAAAATAAACTAAATATGAATACAATGACTACATTTTGTGCAGGCTTAGGGAGTAACGGAATACATGGAACGGCAAAAATGATGTTGGCAAGCTGTTTGGATTTAGTTTCATTTTGTTTCTGTCGCATTTTATGTTCGTTTTGCCGGAGATCAAAGAGACCAAAGCCAGGAGAGAAAGCTTACCACGTGTTGTGAGTCATCATTTTATTCATATTTAGTTTCTCTTGTCTTTTGTTAGCATATTTGGTATGGGAGTAATCCAAAAGCAATTGAAAGTAATCAAGTTAAAGTAACCCTACCCAACCCTGGCAGGCAGTGCATGATTGAGCACGCGCGCAGCTTAGAGGGAACACTGCTGTGCACCCCTGCGCTTTCAGATCCCGCCGCCTTTTTTTGGGCATGAAAGACACCTGCAGCGGCAGTGTCTCCATTGATAAAGATGCCACTCTCACTGCTTCCCCTTCACTTTTTTAATTACAAATATTTATAAGCAGCTTAACTATATGGACAGGGGTGTTCTTCAACAGTCGCGGGTGTGCAGTGCAGCTGTTGCTTATGATAAGATTATTCTCCGTTTTTCTCCATGTATTTCATTTTCTTTTCTTTTAATTATTCAGAGAAAGTGCAGAACTAGTTATCCCTCTCGTCTCACATAAAATATGGACTTGACAGTTTTTATATGAAAAGTGTACCGTAAATTCCGGACTATAAGCCGCTACTTTTTTCCCAAAAATTTCAACCCTGCGGCTTATTCAGTGATGCGGCTAATTTATGTCATTTTTCTAACGGCCGCCAGAGGCGCTCGAGTACAAAAGATAAGATTTAGAGTGCAACTTCTTAGCTTGTGCACAAATTTAATTAGCGTAGACATATACTCATCATGCAAATTGCAAAAAGAAAGGAACATGACGCAAGTTTCAAGCTAAATGCAATCGAGCAGTCCGATATAGAAGGAAACAGAGCTACCGCACATAAACTTATGACAAAGTCTCTTTACCGTACTGAAGGAAGACGACTTTGATGACATCAGTTATAAGGAGGAAGATGAGGACGGTTTACCGTGATTATAACAAGTATGGTATTTTTCTTCAACAGAGCTGTTTACTGTGTTGCGAGCGTGTTGCTAGTAGCGTTTTGCTACCCTTCACAAGCACGGTTTGGGATGAAAGTTATAATATTATTATTAAAGCTTTGAAAACTCTCTCGGTGTACCGTCTTTCTTTGTAAATATATGTAACCATGTATAATATGTATTTGAAACTGTATATTTTTGTACTGTATTTATTTTAGAAACTTATTCTGATATGTTTTGCACGAGCAAATGAGAAAGAAGGGGCGGGGCAAACTTGGGCTGACGGGAAGTGGGGTAAAGGTGAGTGAGACCTGTTGTCGCGGCAGACAATAGTGGATATATGTTTCCCATCCTTACCTTTGGAAATATACACTTTTTTCCTTGGATTACTTTCAACGGGCACCCGGACTCTGCAGGTCTGCATTAAATCTTAAGTACGGGTATCATTTTCCGTTCATTTTGCCGGCTTTGTTTTTTGGACTGTATTGGGTATGGAGAAGCCACGCCCCAACTGTGGTTATAAGATTGTGTACTGTCTATGCAGAGTCACTATCTTTGATTTTTGCATTTCGGAGATGGAATATGAGCTTGCTCTGTCCACTCCACGCATCGGCCCGGTATTGCAGTACCTCCGGGAACGGTGCATTCGCAATGATCGCAGCAAGGCTTTAGGGCTAGGACCTTAGCTTGGCCTTTTGGCTGAGAGTAAGTGTCCCGGCTCCTAGGCTTTGTAGCGTATTATGAACTGACCGATAACGGATAATGGATAATGAATAACGAAAATAGATCAATAACCCTTAAAAACCCCCAAAAAACCCTCATTTCGTGTTTGTATTGCGTTTTTTCAATGTGGGCGCATGCACGTGCGGCTTTTGTATGTACAAAATAGTTTTTCCTCCCGAAATGTGGTGGGTGAGGCTTATAATCAGGTGCGATTTATAGTCCAGGTTTACGGTATCTTAAAAACATGTATTGTGCAGAAGTCTGGGGCAATGATTACAAAAGTTCACTGCAGCCCCCTTTTATCCTCCAAAAACGTGCAATTAGAACCATATACAGGGTAGGATATCGAGATCATACTAATATTTTATTCCTGCAGTGCAAATTATGAAAATTAGATGATTTAGTATTTTTTTTTACTGCACAACTGCTATTTAAGGTCAACAAAAACATAGTGCCAGAAAACATCCATTAATTATTCATTCAGAAAGAGGGAAATTATAATTTAAGGGGCTGGAGTGAATTCATAATCCCAAAGGTGAGAACCACCAGGAAAAGTATGTGTGTGTCTGTGTGCGGAGTCAAACTTTGGAACAATTTACATGACAAGATCAAACAATGTCCAACTATTCACTTGTTCAGGTTTAGATACAAAAAAAATCATTCGTGGCGGAATACAGAGATGAAGAAAATGGGGTATGAGTGGTGCAGGGGATTGGGAATAGTGCGTCTAGTTAACTTTGTGTTATTGTTGCTATTCTTATATCAAAACTGTTATTATTAATATCATTACAAATGTTGTTATATCATTGGTGTATTTGGTGGGGAAGATGAAGGGGTAGATAATACAAGCATTTGCTTCTGACCACCCCTTTTCGAACATCTCATCTCTCATCTCATTAGCTGCACCGCTTATCCTCAGTAGGGTCGCGGGGGTGCTGGAGCCCATCCCAGCAATCATCGGGCAGTGGGCAGGGGACACCCTGAACTGGTTGCCAGCCAAACGCAGGGCACACAGGGACAGACAACTCGCTCGCTCATTCACACCTAGGGACAATTTGGACCGGCCAATTCACCTGAAATGCATGTTTTTGGAATGTGGGAGGGAACCGGAGTGCCCGGAGGAAACCCACGCAAGCACGGGGAGAACATACAAACTCCGCACAAGTAGGCTGGTAGCTGGATTTGAACCCACACAGGAGGTTCCCAAGACCTTAGAACTGTGCCGCACACGCGCTAACCACTGCGTCGCCGTGCTGCCCTTTTTGAACATATCATGTAATATTATTTTGTTGTTGAGTTATTGTTTTTGTTCTGTTTTTATTTTGAGGTTCGAATAAAGTTTTTATTGTATGAATATTGATTCCCAAAACTGAATTATTTCTCTCTCAGTGCCTGCAGACTTTTATAATTCTCTACAGATTAGTGTGTACCAACTGATGGACATTTTTCTTAGGGGGATTTGCCTTGGCGAAATTATACAGAGAAGAAGAAAAAAACAGAGGGTCAAATGCACAGTTTAACTCACAGGTGTCAAACAGGCGGCCCGCGGGCCAGATCAGGCCCACCAAGGGATTGAATCCGGCCCGCGAGACAACACTCAGAGAAGCACAAGAGAAAAAACAAGCTGCAGGTTGAAATATGTCAACTTGATGTTGTCAAAGCCAGGTCCCTCTATCAAAGAAACTGTACTTATATTTATTTCTATCTCTCTGTCTCTCTGTCTCTCTCTCTCTCTCTCTCTCTCTCTGTCTCTCTCTCTCTCTCTCTCTCTCTCTCCTTCTCTCTCTCTCTCTCTCTCTCTCTCTCTCTCTCTCTCTCTCTCTCTCTCTCTCTTCCACATCTTTTCTCCCACTCTCAGAGTCTGTCTCTTTCACTCTCTGTGTCTCTTTTTTTATTTTCCTTTGTTGCTCTTTGTCTCTTTCTCTCTCTCTGTCTTTTTAACTTCTTTTGCTCTAACTTCATTTTCCCTTTTCTCTGTTTTCTCTTTTGCTCTTCCTACCCTTCGCGCTTTTTTTTCTATTTTCTCTCCTTCTGTCTTTCTATTTCTTTTTGGATTTCTTTCTTCCTCTCCATTTCTTTCCCCCTCTCTCACGACTTCTTTTTTTATCTCTTTTGTTTCTCACGCTCTCTCCCTCTCTCTCTTTCTTTGTCCCGCCCTCTCTCTTCGTTTCCCTCATTCTTTCTCTTATTTCTTTATCCCTTTTTTTCTTTCTCTTTAATCTACTAGTCCGGCCCCCAACAGAATGTTTGTTCTATCGTGTGGCCCCCGACTTAAAATGAGTTTGGCACCCCTGGTTTAACTAATTCAGAAGCATGGTACATGAGTGCCAAAATATAAAAATATGTTGTTCTTTTTTATTCTAAAAAAAAAACTATCGTTAAGGGTTTGGCGCAGCTCATGAGTAAATATGAAACTGGGAATTATTTCAGTAGGAAACATCACCATTAAATGGCAAGAATGGCTTTGTTCAGATCTTTGTACACACACCGAGGAAGCCCCCACCTTCTCGTGTTACTTCCTGTAACGAGCGATTGGTGGCCTATATAGTGAGTAGGCACAGTTAAGCAGTGTGGTGAAAAAAATGGGGCAAGTTAAGGCTTCAACAAATATTTTTTTAATCAAAAAGTCCCTTCATCATCGTTAGGGCAAAGAGACTTTCGGAGCAGGACGTATATCGGCCCCGCCCCAAAACATACATAAAGGAGCAGAGAGAATCGAAATGAGAGGGGACACGTTGTTTATTTCATCCAAACATTCAGTCGTGTTCCAAAGTTCTCCGAGCGACAGTGGCATTAATACTGTGTTCGGTCAGCGATGACGTGTTGTTTTTTTTCTAGCCGGGCGCTCGATTCCAGTCGTCCTGACCCAGACAAATTCTTATCAGTTAAGCAAATAGTTGGAGTCGCCCTGACCCGGCCAAAGTCCTTTCAGTCACGCACCTTCCAAATGTTTCTTCTTTTATTGTTTTTCCCAAAAGTTTTCTTGGAAACGAGTATTTTCAAGAAACTTGCAATGTTTAACTGTTTACTAAACAATGGTTAAAGCTAGCAACATGATTGTTTTCTAATGAAAGATGAAGGTTGAAGCTTTATTTTGATATGTCCTATGCTTACATAACTAAAGAGCCAAAATATCCGTAGGCCTTCAAAAATGAGTCAAAATGGCAAAAAATTGGTTGGCATTAGTGCCAAATTTGGCAAGAAAATAATATATTTAATTTTGTTAATTACCCTTTAACACAAAGGTGGGCAACCGGGTCCTTGAGGGCCACATGTCCTGGAGGCTTTGGAGGTTTCTCTTCTTCATCTCAGGTGATAAAAAATATTAGATCATTAACAAGCTGACAAAAGCGTGTTCACGATCCTGGTGATTGGAATCACCTGTATTAGAGTAGAAAAACTCAAAAATCATGCAGGACATGCAAAACTCGAGGACCGGAATTGGGAAATTCCTTCCTACCCATTACACGTACAACGCTCATAGCGATTTGTGCTGATGAAAGCAGTGAGTCCATCCATCCATCCATCCATTATCTGCACCGCTTATCCTCAGTAGGGTCGCGGAGGGTGCTGGAGCCCATCCCAGCCATTTCCGGGCAGTGGGCAGGGGACACCCTGAACTGGTTGCCAGCCAGTCGCAGGACACACAGGGACAGACAATTTCCTCGCTCATTCACTTAGGGACAATTTGGACCGGCCAATTAACCTGACATACATGTTTTCTGAATTTGGGAGGAAACCGGATCGCTTGAGGAAACCCACGCATCAGGGGAGAACATGCAAACTCCGCACAGGAAGGTTGGTAGCTTCGTAGATTTGAACCCATGACCTCAGAACTGTGCAGTGAGTACTTATGATTATTTCACTCTTTCACCACTTCAAAATCATGTTTTCTGATGTAGCTTTTTTAAACCTGCTATGTTTTCACTGGCAGCTTTTTAGCATCGTGTTTGGTGTATGTATACATGCCAACCCTTGTTTTAGATCAAGGGTGTCAAACTCATTTTAACTCGGGGGCCACACAATAGAACAAAAATTATCTCGGGGGCCGGACTAGTAGATTAAAGAGAAAGAAAAAGAGATGAAGAAATAAGAGAAAGAGGAAGGGAAAAGGAAAGAGGGTGGGACAAAGAAAGAAAAAGAAAGATAGGGAGGAAGGGAGCGTGAGAAACAAAAGATAAAAAGTCATGAGAGAGGGGGAAAAGAAAGGAGAGGAAGAAAGAAATCCAAAGAGAAATAGAAAGACAGAAGGAGAGAAAAGAGAAAAGAAAGCGTGAAGGGTATGAAGAGAGAAAGAGAAAAGGAAAAAAAGGAAAAAAAAGGAAGTTAGAGCAAAAGAGGTTAAAAGACACAGAGAGAGAAAGAGACAAAGAGAAACAAAGGAAGAGAAAAAGAGAGACACAGGGAGTGAAAGAGACAGAGTGGGCGAAAAGGGGTGGAAAAGAAAGAGAGAGAGAGAGAGAGAGAAAGAGAGAGAGAGAGGGAGACGAATACAAGTACAGTGTCTTTGTTCGAGGCACCTGGCTTTGGAAACATCAAGTTGACAGATTTCAACCTGCAGCTTGTTTTTCTCTGGCGCTTCTCTGAGTGTTGTCTCGCGGGCCGGATTCAATCCCTTAGCGGGCCTGAATTTGGCCCGCGGGACGCCTCTTTGACACCTGTGTTTTGGATCATCGTAAAAAGTCATGTTGATGGTTTTATTTGAGTTTTATTTAAGAAAACAGAATTGTTGCCAGGTCAACTAAAAGGTAGGACAACTCAAGTGGATAGGACGGAATTTCATAGCATGTAATTTGCACCCCAAAACATTTTTACGTGCAAAGATTTTCGTTTTTAATTGACTTTTTGTGCGTTGCACTTTTTGACGAAGCCAATTGTCAAAGAAAATGAATGTTCCACTCGAGCGAGTTCGCAGGGCAAAAATCTTGAATTGCTGTCTCTTTTGAAAGGGGACGTTTTCTCGGAATAGTGGATTTCCTACGACGAATCGTTTCAATTCTGTGGTGGTTGTAGTGTTTTCCTCAATAGATTTGAGTCAGATATCTTTTTTTTTCAGAGCAAGCTGCTCTTGCAATTCATTCATTTCCAGCCTTGAACCTTTCCTACACACTTGAGTTTCTTTCAGTGTGTCATGGTCGCCTTGGTGACCAGTCTGCCCCGCCCTCTGGGCAACAGCTGAAGCAGTTCAACTAATTGTGTCTGCTATTTAAGGCTGGATTCTGGGCTTTGCGAGGGCTGGCTCATTATACATATACAAACTCCCGGTCTGTTATGCCTTGTCCTGTTTTAGTTTAAACCATTGTCTGTTCTGTTATGCCTTGTCCTGTTTAGTTGAGTTGGAAGAATCAACTGTTTGTTTCGTCATGTCCCAGAGTTTTGGACAACTTTTATTTTGTTGAATAAACCTTTTGGATCGTTGCGCAATTGAGTTCTCTCTTCCTGCCTCCTGCCTCCGTTCTGGTCCGATCACTCCTTCGACCCCACCACGCCTCGTGACACAGTGTTCTCGTTTGTCGGCGTCCCTGCGTCCTAGACGCATCATTTTTGCTGGGGACGCATAGTCTCAAATCAACTTTTTTCACACAAAATTGTCATTACTACCCGATTACTTTTATTTTTAACAAAGATTTACCGCACTCCAAAGTTTTGGTCAGGCAGATCCGCCATTGTTGTTTTGGTCTCGCGGTTCGAGTTTTCGTCCGCACGCCGATCTCGGCCAACGAGATCTTGTTGCTTCGAGATGACGTCATTGTTGTGGTGGTTTGTCGTGGATTTAAGGTGAAAATCAACACAAAATTAGTCATTTCTTCAGTGTCAGTAATAACATAACACAGAAAGTGGTAACAACGGCAATAATTCCGGCACGAAAAAAACGGCGGAAAAATTCTTCGGAAGATCGCGGAGGCAAGGAAAACACGTGTGTTGAAGCAAATGATTCGAAGAAAGAAAATAAACAACTAGCAAGAAAAGGACTTTTCTGCCAAAATGGACTAAATTATATTCCTGGTTACGCTCTGTGGAGAATGATAATGGATTGGACCTTGAGAAGGCATTACAACTGTGACGGGACAGCAAACCACGAAGAATATATGAACTGAAAAATCTGAAGTGATAACTGCTTTGTATTACCAATTAACTGTGATGATTAAAACCGAATGAATATATATATATATATATATATATATATATATATATATATATATATATATATATATATATATGACTAATATTTCAGCAATATCATTTTGTATAATGTACAATATTGTTGTGAACTGAAAAATATTGAAGTGATAACTGATTTCTATTACCAATAAACTGTTATGATTAAACCTGAATGAATGTATAGTTTTTATATTATATGTTTGTCGCCGATTTACAATGTAAACCTCGATAACACTAAATTTTGGGGAACCATAGATCTCTGTTGGGACCCATACATTTTTGAGCATGCGAGTCCCCGGGACCCAGTACTTTTCAGTGGTAAAATGAACACTGCAAAAGGGGTCATTTTGTCTTTAGAACAGAGGTGGGGAATAATTTCATTTGGTGTCATTAGTCCAGCCCTCCCCCTTGACTCTGCGTGCTCATCAAGATAATGTATGTGGCCCTTCCTGTCGGAGCAAAAAATGGATTTGTCTTGCATTAGCTGATGAAGCATGTAAATGACATTATGTCCCCAATGTGATCTTAAAGTCACTGATCTTGGATTGGAGCCGACATGAGGGGAGTAGCCACTTGTTGTTACACCTTTTTACCGCTAAAGGTATTGTATCTTTTCAAAATAGAGGAATGAGGCAACAGTTGGCTTTTATTTCTATGCAAATGGAAAGAAAGTATATATTATTGGACTCTATCGGGACCATGTTCCCTCTAAGCTGCGTGTGTGCGCAATTGCGCACTACCCAGAGCGTTTACGTGCACAAGAAAATCTAGCCAGCTCACAAAAATCAGGGCTCCAAATTGCTAATTTAAAAGCGAATTAAGTCAAAGTTAGAATGCATGAAGGTAAAAATACACGGGTTCCCCTGACGTTGTGTCCTAAATGCGGTGTTTTGAAGTCAAGGTCGAAGTAGAATGAAGTTGAGTAAAGTCAGTAGAGTTTTTCGAGAACCGGCTTCTTCGGCTCGGCTCACTAAAAGGAACCGGCTCTTTTGGGTCCTAAACGCCTCTTCAGGTTGTTTTTGCTTCTTTCATCCCTATATGACTGAATATTATGTAAAATTATGCACAAAATGGAAGGAGGAATAGAAGTAAAAAAAAAAAAAATACCAAAATGGAAAAAGTTGTGAAAAGCTGAGAAAAAAAGAAACAAAAGGAAGAGAAAAAAGAAGGAAAAATTCAGAAAAAAGCCAGAAAAAAAGAAAAGAAACAAACAAAGGAAAAAAGGGAAATAGAGAACAAAAAGAAAAAAGTAACAGCTAGGAAAAAATAAACACAATGAGATTTTTAAAGGAATTTGACTGTGTTCTAAATGCGGTATTTGGAAGTCAAGGTCGAAAACAACCGAAGTTGAGTAAAGTCAGTAGAGTTTTTCGAGAACCGGCTTTTTCGGCTCAGCTCACTAAAAGGAACCGGCTCTTTTGGGTCCTAAACGCCTCTTCAGGTTGTTTTTGCTTCTTTCATCCCTATATGACCGAATATAATGTGAAATTATGCACAAAATGACTTAAAGGAAGGAGGAATAGAACAAAAAATAAAAAAAATACCAAAATGGAAAAAGTAGGGAAAAGCTTAGAAAAAAAAACAAGAGAAAAAAAGGAAAAATTTAGAATAAAAGCCAGAATAAAAAAGAAAAGAATGAAACAAAGGAAACATCAAGTTGGCATATTTCAAAAAAAGGAAGTTAGAGCAAAAGAGGTTAAAAGACACAGAGAGAGAGAAAGAGAGACAAAGAGCAACAAAGGAAGAGAAGGGATGGAAAAGAAAGAAAGAGAGAGAGACAGAGTGGGAGAAAAGGGGTGGAAAAGAAAGAGAGAGATAAATAAATACAAGTACAGTGTCTTTGTTCGAGGCGCCTGGCTTTGGCAACATCAAGTTGACACATTTCAACCAGCAGCTCGTTTTTCTCTTGCGCTTCTCTGAGTGTTGTCTATATATATATAATATATATATATATATATATATATATATATATATATATATATATATATATATATATATATATATATATATATATATATATATATATATATATATATATATATATATATATATATATATATAAGGAAATAAGAGAAAGAGGGAGGGAAAAGGAGAGAAGGCGGGACAAAGAAAGAGAAACAGGGAGAGAGCGGGAGAAACAAAAGATAAAAAGTCGTGAGAGAGGGGGAAAGAAAGGGAGAGGAAGAAAGAAATCCAAAGAGAAATAGAAAGACAGTAGGAGAGAAAAGAGAAAAAAAGCAGTAAAAGAAAAGAGAGAAAAGGAAAAAAGGAAACAAGCGCAAAATAAGTAAAAATGACAGAGAGAGAAAGAGACAGAGCAACAAAGGAAGAGAAAAAGAGAGACAAGGAGAGTGAAAGAGACAGAGAGTGGGAGAAAAGGGGTGGAAAAGAGAGAGAGAGAGAGAGAGAGAGAGAGAGAGAGAGAGAGAGAGAGAGAGAGAGAGAGAGAGAGAGAGAGAGAGAGAGAGAGAGAGAGAGAGAAATAAATACAAGTACAGTGTCTTTGTTCGAGGCACCTGGCTTTGGCAACATCAAGTGGACACATTTCAACCAGCAGCTCGTTTTTCTCTTGCGCTTCTCTGAGTGTTGTCTTACGGGCCGGATTCCATCCCTTAGCGGGCCCGATCTTGCCCGAGGGCCGCCTGGTTGACACCTGTGTTCTAGTGGTATTAAAAAAAAAAACAATTCAGTTAAAAAAAAGGAAATATTTGAACATTGGGCGGAAATACATAATCTATCATAGGTGTAGAAGTTTGTTATTATTTTACATATCTGAATCCTAGTAGTTGCCGCCATGTTTGGCATCTTGCTGCTACGCAGTGATTATTTGGCACTGGTTTTCCTTCGCATTAGAAAACAGTACACTCTAGGGGTCAAATATTACACACTGGGGTTTTATGCTAGAGATATTTAAAGATTGGGAGAGTATCAAGGCAGCAGGAATCCTTAAGAGGCTGGTGAAGCCTTGAGGTCCTGCCAAGTCACAGTGGGGTAGGCAGCGCTTGAAGAGACGTGAATGGACATTAAGCAGATCTTGTGTTTTGCACAGCATGCCCCTATTTATATTGCCACAGAGGGTAGAGGAAATCCGGAGGTTCCCCAGCGATTCTCTAATTCTCAGATGAAGTCTTGTTGTAGCACACCGGGATGGGCATGACTTCAAGGGACAGACGGCAGTGTTCTGGTTTGCCCGCGTCCCTGCGTCCTGGATGCATCATTTTTGCTGGGTACGCATAGTGTCAAATCCCTGGGACGCAACTTTTTGTCATTATTACTTAGTTAATTTTTTTTTAACAAAGGTTTACCGCACTCCAAACTTTGCGTCAGGCAGATCCGCCATTGTTGTTTTGGTCTCGCGGTTCGAGTTTTCGTCCGCACGCCGATCTCGGCCAACGAGATCTCGTTGCTTCGAGATGACGTCATTGTT